>NW_017618587.1:1522500-2122500 GCF_001879475.1 Ipomoea nil | reverse complement strand
CTTTTTGATTTGCAAATATACAAGAAAAGAGACACCCCAGCAAGAACTATTACAACAAGCATCGACAAACAAAGCACAAGGATTTTTATTTTCCTCCCCAATAAGCTTGAATGATGTGGTTCTGGTTTTAACCCTGTAGTAGTTCCAAAAGAATTTTCTTATTTCCACTTTATTATTATGAGGTTGTCAAAGTGATTATAAACACTGAAAGTATATAATACCTGGTATTTCAGAAGAAGCCAGTCTGATGTACAAATCTTGCCCATTGTATACGGTTCTCATATCAACCAAATCATCATACCAAATCAAACACCCACTTCCTCCATTAGTTATATTGAGAGTGGAATAAGCCATGCAAGAGCAATTCCTCAAGCAAACTTGTTCGCACTCTTGAAGGCTCATAGATTCATTATACCAAGAGTGCTTTGAATCTGGCAATTTGATATCAGAATATTTGAGGAATCCATCCGATGAAGATCCATTATTGTGGCAACTCAGGGGTTTTCTCCTGTGGCATCCTTGTGACATACTTTCTGTGGCTATGGCATTATTATTAGGCAAAAATGTGTCTAAACATACACAAATACGAAATTCATATATGTTGCAGACACCATTTCCACCACATAAACCATATGTGCCACAAGTATCTGATGGTTGGCCACGATTACTCACCCACTGCTTCATCTCATCTTCCCATACCCATAATTTCAGAATACCATTGCTTGTAACAACAAATCTAAATAAACCCAAATCATTGCTGAGATTATACCAAGCATAAACCTCCTTTTTATTTATAACCACTCCATGTGGGCCATTGATGCGGGGGATTCCTCTACTGCTGCTCGGATCTACTGATGTTGCACTAAAGCGCAAACCATTCCATGGACCTAAGCTTAAAACCTCAGTTGTTCCATTGTTGATAATAAGTTGTGGATATCCAGTCGGATCCAGGTGCATTGTATATTGGCCTGAAGCTGGGTCATTTTCACCCTTCCAAGCTGTAAAAAAGACTTCATGGCCAGTCTCTATATTCCACCCAAACTTCATCCCAGGTAACCAATGATCAGTTGGATGATCAAAACTTTGCCAAATAAAATTCTCTGGCTTTTCATCTTCTGCATCTCTCACCACCAGGTTCCCTGAATCCAACAACTCTGCAACCGGATTTTGCACGGATCTTGATGTTTTCACAGACCAAACAGCCTGACCCTTGTCTCCGACAAGTGCAAGTTGGCCTCCCAGCTTGGTGATCTTCAAGACTGTTGAAGATGATGTTTTGGCAAGTGGAGCATCTCTGTTTGCAACCCAAACCACTGTCTGAACAGGAATTTGTTTGTACCAGATTCCTACGTAACGGTTTGGGGAATTGGTGGGGCTAAAAAATCCCATCTCAAATTTCCCACCTTTTGAGATGATGGTATCCCCATCTTTCAGAAATTGCGTTCTTGAAATTAAATCGATATCCTTTCCCAAGCAAATATTTGATATGGAAAGTAAGAAAGCCGACAAAAGCAAAAGGAGTAAAGGAGTTTCCATGGCTACTGAAACAGTGAGCTGAGTGGTAGAGAAATTTTAGTCCTTTAAAATTTCATGAGAATGCCGGAACCTGTATGTAATTTCAATGTCTCATGAAATTTCTAACCAAAACGTGTACGCCATAACAATTAACACCCATTCATCGCCTTGAATATAATTAGAGCTGTCAATTCACCTGCATGCTAAGCTTTAATTTGCATCTTAACAAATTCACCTCTTAAACCCATTATAGACTCTCTTTGAGTCATTCAAAGTTGAAACTATAATTATTAATAAAATAAGTAAATCGATGCCACTATCCCATAAAATATTTCCACTCGGTTAGGTAGGTGCAAATTAAATTGCATTATATTGTTTTTAAGACATACAATAAAGATGACGTCCATTACATCTATCTCAATGTTATTTCAGCTCGATTAATTGAGTGTAAGTTTCATATTCTCTTGCCAATAAGTATGGTGGAGTGGGGGTAGAGGAGGAGTTTGATTGGTGTTTATTTGTGCAATTTTGTGATGCATATATATATTTTGGTCAAATTCGAATATGAATTGTTTCAATATACTAGTGTAAGAACCAGGTACAGTATATATTGGCCTGAAGCTGGATCATTTTCACTCTTCCAGGCAGTAAAAAGAAAAAACCATCATCTGCATGGAGAAGTCCAAACTTTTGTTAGGCATGTATTCATAGATCAACATCTTTTCTTCTCCGCTAATACAATATCCTAGCAGCTTGACAAGATTTCGATGCTGTAATTTGACTATACAAATAACTTCATTCTTGAATTCCTCAATCCCTTGTTTGGATTTCTTTGATAGCCTTTTCACAGCTATTTCTTCTCCCCCATCCAATGCACCCTAGGCAATTAAACTAAATAAAATAAGATTATGTACATACATGCCCATCAAAAAAAGATGCATATATTTTTACCTTGTACACTACTCCAAATCCACCTCGGCCTAATTTATTTATCTCTGAAAAATTATTTGTTGCTCTTGATATTGTCGACCAATCGAATATTGGTAACTCTAATTCTTGCTTCAACATTTGTTCTTTCCTTTTCCTTTTGTAGAAATAGAAGAAAAGATACACCGCAGCAACAACTATTACAACCAGCAGCGACAAACAAAGTACAAGGATTTTTACTTTCCTCCCTAATGAGGTTGAATGATGTGGTTCTGGTTTTAACCCTGTAGTTCCAAAAGAATTTTCTTATTTCTACTTTATTATGAGCTTGTGAAAAGTGATTATAAACACATCATATCAATTATACCTGGTATTTCAGAAGAAGCCAATCTGATATACAAATCTTGCCCATTCTGTACTGTTCTCATATCAACCAAATCTTCGTACCAAATCAAACAACCACTTCCTCCATTGTTTATATTGAGAGTGGAATAAGCCATACAAGAGCAATTCCTGAAGCAAACTTGTTCACACTCTTGAAGGCTCATAGATTCATTATACCAAGAGTGCTTTGTATCTGGCAATTTGATATCAGAATATTTGAGGAATCCATCTGATGAAGATCCATTATTGTGGCAATTCATGGGTTTTCTCCTATGGCATCCTTGTGACAAACTCTCTGGTGCATTATTATTGGGCAAAAATTTGTCCAAACATCCACAACTACGATAATCATGTATGTTGCAGACACCATTTCTACCACATAAACCATATGTGTCACAAGTATCTGACGGTTGGCTATGAAAACTCACCCATTGTTTGATCTCATCTTCCCATGTCCATGATTTTATAAAACCATTGCTTGTTAAAATAAATCTCAATAAACCCAAATTATTACTGGGATTACTCCAAAAATAAACCTCCTTTTTATTTATGGAAAATGACACTTCTTCCCCCACAAAGTTATATACTTATAGCACTTTCTCCTCCTAAATTATTCAAGTGGCTGTTTTTCCCTCTGAAATGTTAAATGGACATATATACCCTTAAAATAAATATTTAAAATAAATATTTTATTTATTTTACTTCTCGAACAAATTATGACAATAATTTGGTTCAAACCAAACAAACACTATAGCAACCAAACCGAAATATTCCAATTACAATTTAGAATCGAAACTCGATATTTAGAGTTTATTAAAATCGCGAACCGGAACGGACGATTCATGTTCCGAACTGAAAAAATAAAATACATTTATTGTTGAATTTAGACTATTTAAAATAAAAAATAAAATTTTAAAATAAAGACGGTTCAAAATCGCGAACCGGATCCAGAACCGCCGATTCACGGTTCAAGATCCAATTTTTTTAATTCATAATTTTAATAAATTGAAATCCAAATATTAGGTTCTAGATCTGAATCATAACCGGAAACTTTTAATTCAATTGCTATAATGTCCAGTTCAGTTTGATCTGAACCGTGGTCATCCCTACGTATACGCGATAATTTGTTGGAGAAGTAAAATAAATAAAATGTTTACTTTAAGGGTAGAAATATCAATTTAATATATCAGGGGAAAAAACCACCACTTTTAGAATAATTGAGGGGACTAATGTGCTTACCTAAATAATTGAGAAGGAAAAATGACTATAAGTATATAACTCAGAGGGAAAAAGTGTCATTTTCCCTTTTATTTATAACCACTTCTTGTGGGCCAAGGTAGGTGCTGCTCTGTTCAACTGGTGCTATACTAAAGCGCAAGCCATTCCATGGACCTGAGCTAAAAATCTCAGTTGTTCTATTCTTGAGACTAAGTTGTGGATATCCAGTAAGATCCGGGTGCAGTGTATATTGGCCTGAAGCTGGGTCATTTTCACCCTTCCAAGCTTCATTCCAGGTAACCACTGATCAGTTGGATGATCAAAACTTTGGCAGAGAAAATTCTGGGGGTTTTCATCTTCCGCATCTCTCAGCACCAGGTTCCCTGAATCCAACAACACTGCAACCGGATTTTGCACCGATCTTAATGTTTTCACAGACCAAGCACCAGGTTCCCTTTTCCCCTTAATTAAAGCTGTCAATTCACGACCTTTTCCCAAAAAGTTGAATCTACAATTCCAATGTCCTTTACATCCCGACCTGAGTATTTGAAGGATGTAAATTATGATAACTTAGTATCGGTGCACACCAAAAATCTGTCTACTTTGAGCATAACCTCACACTGCGGCTGTCGAGATTCGAATCTTGTTGATAGTTGTGAATTCACAATCGGCATTGCCAACTAAATATTTCTTGGGTTAGATTGTGAATAATGACACATGATCGAGCTAGACATATAGGGTGTTTGACAAATAGGGATAGCGGATAGCTAATAGCGGTTAGCGAATTGAATTAATGAGTTTGACTAGGTAGCTGATTATTAAAAAAAAAACTATTTAATAAAAATTAATTGTTAGTTGATAACTGATTACATGTAAAATGATCTTTAAATGTATGAGTGTAATAATAATAATAATAATAATAATAATAATAATAATAAATGCAGTTGATATGACTTTAACGCACTTTGACTTTTTTTTTTTTTTTGAATGCTACTGGCCCTATTACATTGTAGTATTGTTAGTTGATAACTGATTACATGTAAAATGATCTTTAAATGTATGAGTGTTTTATTTTTTTTGAATGCTACTGGCCCTATTACAACTTTAACGCACTTTGACTATTTTTTTTTTTTTTTTGAATGCTACTGGCCCTATTACATTGTAGTATCTGTTCATATACTTTCTCAACCTACTGAAACACAAAGAGCCAATAACGCCTCCACTGAGGCTCGAACTCACAACCTTCCAAATGGAAGTCCAACCCGAATACCATTAGACCACATAGTCCTGGTAACGCACTTTGACTTGAATGAGCATAACCAACCAAAAACCACAAAGAGATAATAACCTGCAGTCTAGACTCTAAATTATTACTATAGAGAGTTTAACTTAACTTTGTCCCAATCAACTTAGTTAGGAGTTGTCCTTTTTTTGAAATCCTAGTACTACAGGTGTTTGGTTGAAGGGATTTTAAATTCCCTTCTTACTTAATTCCTACCTAATTCCAAAGGCCATTAAATTCCGTAGTTTGGTTGGAGGGACCCATTTTCATGGAATTAAAATCGCATGTCCCCCCTGGAATTTTAATTCCTGGGAAAAAAAGATAGTGATGAGTTAAAATTACCCCTTCCTTTTTTAACTTGAAATTAATGTCTAACAACAATAATGGACATTTTTGACTTTATACTACTTATTCCCTTTCAATTCCCATGTATACCAAACATTGGAATTAAAATTCCCAGTAATTCTATTCCTGTCAACCAAACACTGGAATTTAAATTCTCACTTTATTCCCAGTAATTCAACTCCCATGGAATTACAATTCATTTCCCACATAATTCCCCCTTCCAACCAAACGCCCTGTTAGGATTTATTGTATCGAACAATTTTATTCCTTTGTGATTTTAAAATTTGGTTGTTAAATGACATGATAATGTGATACACATGCAAAAATAATGTTCACATTTCATAATTCTTATTGATGTCTGCATTTCAAATTTGTAAGCATCAATATAATTGATATAACAAGGATATCTTTTGCTATCTAAGTTTTCTCCAAATTGAGTATAAATAAATGATAAATCTAAATTATACATTCAACGAGGACTCAATATCGTAATAGTAATTTCATTTAGGGAACTTTTTGCATGTGTGCGTGGAGGACATTCCTTACCAAAGAAGAAGCCAGGCTGTTTAGCTTGAGGCAATGCAAAATCATTAACCAACATCTGAACTACAGAAGACATGTCTGGTCTATCCTCTGGAGATTGTTGTACACATAGAAGGGCGACATGGATTGACCGTAGAACTTGAACTACATCATATGGACCAGCTATATCCTTATCAACCAGTGCAATTGATTTTCCTTCTCTATAAAGCTTCCATGCCTATATAGTATTTAAATTCATATATACAAAGAAAAATGGAATATATAATCTAGACAAGAAAGAATGAATTAATTGAGACATAAAATGGAACACTTACATGTTCAAGAAGAGTCATGTACTGATCTTCATTGATAAACTCATTATTTCTCCTACCACTGACTATCTCAAGTACTGAAATGCCAAAGCTAAACACATCCGATTTAACGGAAAAGATTCCATGCCCGGCATATTCTGGAGACATATACCCACTACATAGTATAGGTGATACCTAATGAGAGGATGACATGAAACAAACATATGCAATAGATGTAGTGTAGTAGAAGATCTTAAGATGAAAATCAAATTCTTACTATGTTCCAGCAACTCGTTTTGTGTTATCTCCCATTGCATTTCCTACTATACTCCTAGCCAAGCCGAAGTCTGATATCTTTGGATTCAAATCAATATCAAGCAAAACATTACTAATTTTGAAATCTCTATGGATTATTCTTAGTCGGGAATCTTGATGGAGATATAATAACCCTCGTGCAACTCCATTAATTATGTTGAAGCGTTTTGGCCAATCAAGCAACTTTTTCTTTGTTTGATCTGCAAAAGGTTTTCCTTAGTTTTGTTCCAAAGATTTATAATATAGAAGTGGTTATATAGTGGAGAAGATAACCATACCAAATATGAAAAAGTCCAAACTTTTGTTAGGCATGTACTCATAGATCAACATTTTTTCTTCTCCCCTAATGCAGCATCCCAGAAGCTTGACAAGATTCCTATGTTGCAATTTAGCAATGCAAATAACTTCATTCTTGAATTCTTAAAGTCCTTGTTTGGAATTCTTTGATAGCCTCTTAACAGCTATTTCTTCTCCCCCATCCAATGCACCCTAAGCATTTCAAATAAATAAAATAAGATTATGTACTTGCCCATTCAAGAAAGATGGGTTCGATTCCCACAAGTGACGATTTCCTTTGGGCTAGTCCTGTGCCTCCCGGAACGAACGGGAATTAGTCGGGTGGATCTGGACCGTTAAACGGACAGAGAAAGATCCGGACCACCTCGTGGTTTACACACCAAAATAAATAAATAAATAAATAAAAATAAAAGAAGGATGCATCTACTTTTACCTTATACACAACTCCAAATCCTCCTTGACCTAATTTGTTCATCTCTGAAAAATTATTTGTAACTCTTGATATTGTTGACCAATCAAATATTGGTAGCTCTAGTTCTTGCTTCAATTTTTGTTCTTTCCTTTTTCTTTTGCAGAAGTACAAGAAAATATACACCCCAGCAAGAACTATTACAACCAGCAGCGACAAACAAAGCGCAAGGATTTTTATTTTACTCCTGAATGAGGTTGAATGATATGGCTCTGCTTTTAACCCTGTAATTCAAAAAAACTTCTCTTATTTCTTCACTTTTTAAAGGAAAAATGATCAAATAGGTCCTCAAACATTTGTTAAAGAGTCAATTAGCCCTCCCAACTCTTTAAAGGTGCAATTACACCCATAAACAATGCATTTTGATGCAATAAAGCTCAAATACATATAGATGACCTGCTATCATAGGTCATTGAAGATCCAGTCATTTTTCGACGTATTTTCAGGCAAAAAGGTGACCGTCGACCGTCGAACGTCGAACGGTCGCCCGTCACGGACTCCGATAACCATTGTGGTCACCTTCTCGCCAGAAAAGGCAACCCAGATCTGGGTTGCCTTCTCTGGTTGAGAAAGCCACCACTGTGGTGGTCTCCTCGACTGGAGAAGGTGACCACAGTGGTCACCGGAGTTCGTGACCGGCGACTATTCGACGGTAGCCAGTCACTTTTTTGTCAGAAAATACGTCGGAAAATGGTCGGATCTTTAATGACACATAATAGCATGTCATTTAGCTGTATTTGGGCTTCATTGCATCAAAATGCATTGTTGATGGGTGTAATTGCACCTTTAAAAAGTTGGAGGGGCTAATTGACTCTTTAACAAATGTTTGAGGGCTTATTTGACCCTTTCCCCTTTTTTTAACTATGAGAAAAATTCACAACCATTACACATTGGATAAACTTTTCCTTGTGACCTTAGACGGTAAAGGACCACAAGAAGATAAATCACCTTAAATTGTTCATAGTTGATTGACTTGAATTAAAAAGTTTAGTAGGCCTCTCCCACGGAAAATCAAACTTAGAATTTTATAATTACTAAGCCAACAGTTTGATCAACTTGGCTGAGTTGCTTCCTAATTTCTCTTATTTCTACTTTATTGTCAGGCTGTCAAACTGATAATAAACACATTAACTATACCTGGCATTTCTGGCATTTCAGAAGTAGCCAATCTGATGAACATATCTTGCCCATTATGTACTGTTCTCATATCAACCAAATCTCCATACCAAATCAAACACCCACTTCCTCCATTGCTTATATTGAGAGTGGAATAAGCCATACAAGAGCAATTCCTCAAGCAAACTCGTTCACATTCTTGAAGGCTCATAGATTCATTATACCAAGACTGGTTTGTATCTGGCAATTTGATATTTGAATATTTGAGGAATCCATCTGATGAAGATCCATTCTTGTGACAATTCAGGGGTTTTCTCCTATGGCATCCTCGTGACAAGGTTCCTGTGACTGTGGCATTATTATTAGGCAAAAATTTGTCTAAACATACACAACCATGAAATTGCTGTATGTCGCAGACACCATTTCCACCACATAAACCATATGTTCCACAAATATCTGCAGGTTGGCTACGATAACTCACCCATTGCTTGATCTCATCTTCCCATACCCATGCTTTTAGAAAACCATTACTTGTAACAACAAATCTTTATAAACCCAAATCATTACTGGGATTGTACCAATAATAAACCTCCTTTTTATTTATAACCACTTCTTGTGGGCCAAGGTTGTTGATGTTCTGTTCTACTGTTATTACACTAAAGCGCAAACCATTCCATGGACCTGAGCTACTGTTATTACACTCATTATTTCTCCTACCACTGACTATCTCAAGTACTGAAATGCCAAAGCTAAACACATCCGATTTAACTGAAAAGATTCCATGCCCGGCATATTCTGGGGACATATACCCACTACATAGTATAGGTGATACCAAATGAGAGGATGACATGAAACAAACATATGCAATAGATGTGTAGTAGAAGATCTTAAGATAGAAATTCGAATTCTTACTCTGTTCCAGCAACTCGTTTTGTGTTATCTCCCATTGCATTTCCTACTATACTCCTAGCCAAGCCAAAGTCTGATATCTTTGGATTCAAATCAATATCAAGCAAAACATTACTAACTTTGAGATCTCTATGGATTATTCTTAGTCGGGAATCTTGATGGAGATATAATAACCCTCGCGCAACTCCATAAATTATGTTGAAGCGTTTTGGCCAATCAAGCAACCTTTTTTTTGTTTGATCTGCCAAAGGTTTAAGTTAGTTTTGTTTCAATAATTTCCAGTAATTTGGATATAGATGACAAGGTAAACATACCAAATATGAAGAAGTCCAAACTTTTGTTATACATGTATTCATAGATCAACATCTTTTCTTCCCCGCTAATGCAGCACCCCAAAAGCTTGACAAGATTTCGATGCTGTAATTTGACAATACAAATGAGTTCATTCTTGAATTCCTGAAGTCCTTGTTTAGAATTCTTTGATAGCCTCTTCACAGCTATTTCTTCTCCCCCATCCAATGCACCCTAGGCAATTGAAATAAATAAAATAAGATTATGTACATGACCATCCAAGAAAGATGCATATACTTTTACCTTGTACACAGCTCCAAATCCACCTTGACCTAATTTGTTCATCTTTGAGAAGTTATTTGTAGCTCTTGATATTGTTGACCAACCGAATATTGGTAGCTCTAATTCTTGCTCCAGCTCCAACTTTTGTTCTTTCCTTTTTCTTTTGCAGAAATACAAGAAAAGATACACCCCAGCAAGAACTATTACAACCAGCAGCGACAAACAAAGCGCAAGGATTTTTATTTTCCTCCTGAATGAGGTTGAATGATGTGGTTCTGCTTTTAACCCTGAAGTTCAAAAAAACTTCTTTTATTTCTTATTTTTTTTAATGATGAGAAAAATCCGTAACCATTACATAAAGGTGTGCACGGGGTAAACCTTCCTTGTGACCTTAGGTGGTAAAGGAACAAAAGAAGATAAACAAGCTTAGATTGACTTAAACTAAGAAAGTCAGTAGGCCTCTCTCACAGAAAGACCAACTTAGAACATTGTAGTTACTAAGCCAACAATCTGATCAACTTGACTGGATTGCTTCCATCCTCTCTTATTTCTACTTTATTGTCAGGTACCTGGCATTTCAGAAGCAGCCAATCTGATGAACATATCTTGCCCATTCTGTACTGGTCTCATATCAACCAAATCTCCATACCAAATCAAACACCCACTACCTCCATTGCTTATATTGAGAGTGGAATAAGCCATACAAGAGCAATTCCTGAAGCAAACTTGTTCACACTCTTGAAGGCTCATAGATTCATTATACCAAGACTGCTTTGTATCTGGCAATTTGATATCAGAATATTTGAGGAATCCATCTGATGAAGATCCATTATTGTGGCAATTCAGGGGTTTTCTCCTATGGCATCCTCGTGACAAGCTTCCTGTGGCTGTGGGATTATTATTAGGCAAAAAATTGTCTAAACATACACAACCTCAAAATTGTCTAAACATACACAACCTGTGGCTGTCGCAGACACTATTTCCACCACATAAACCGTATGCGCCACAAGTATCTGATGGTTGGCTACGATAACTCACCCATTGGTTCATCTCATCTTCCCATACCCATGATTTTATAATACCATTGCTTGTAACAACAAATCTAATTAAACCCAAAACATTATTGGGATTATACCAAACATAAACCTCTTTTTTATTTATAACCAGTCCATGTGCGCCAAGGTTGCTGCTGCTCTGTTCACTTGATGTTACACTAAAGCGCAAACCATTCCATGGACCTGTGCTAAAAACCTCAGCTGTTCCATTCTTGATAATAAGTTGTGGGTATCCAGCAGGATCCAGGTGCAGTGTATATTGGCCTGAAGCTGGGTCATTTTCACCCTTCCAAGCTGTAAAAAAAACCTCATGACCAGTCTGTAAGTTCCACCCAAGCTTCATTCCGGGTAACCAATGATCAGTTGGATAATCAAAACTTTGCCACAGAAAATTCTGCAGCTTTTCATCATCTGCATCTCTCACCACAAGGTTCCCAGTATCCAGCAACTCTGCAACCGGATTTTGCACCGTTGATCTTGATGTGTTCGCGGACCAAACAGCCTGACCTTTGTCTCCAAGAAGTGAAAGTTGGCCTCCCAGGGTAATCTTCAAGGCTGCTGAAGTTGTGTTAGCAAGTGGAGCATCTCTGTTTGCAACCCAAACCACTGTCTGAACAGGAATTTTTTTGTACCAGATTCCTACATATCGGTTTGAGGAATTGGTGGGACTAAAAAATCCCATCACAAAGGTTCCACCTTTTGAGATGATGGTATCCCCATCTTTCAGAAATTGCGTTCTTGAAATTAAATCGATTTCCTTTCCCAAGCAAATATTTGATATCGAAAGTATGATCAAAGCTGGTAAAAGAACTTCCATGGCTACTACAGAAAGAGAGTGGTAGAGGAACTTTTAGAATAGGCGAAAATGAAGATCAGACAATCAAGACCTCGTGTAAATGCAGGGAGCGATCTTTCCCTAGTAATGTGTCTTTGACTGATTTGTATCTTAACAAATTGACCTATTAAACCCATTATAATTCTTTTGGAGTGATCAAGGAAATTCGATGTGCACTGAATAAATTTCATATGATGAACCAAGTCAACAAATGACTACAATGTGATAAACAGTCTATATTGAATATTGGTAGCATCACACTATTGATCCTTCAATTTTAATATTTTATTATTTATTTTTAAAATTGTAATTTCACAATTGCTCAACATTATAGTAATGGATAAAAATCATGACTCCCTTATATTAAACAATCAAAACATACCACATATTAAAAAATTGAAAATCACAACTAGAAATTATTGAATTTCTGACCACCTGAATATGATCTTAAATCAAGTTGAAAGCAAAAAGTGGTCGGAAATAGCAACAAGGGTTTTTCCGGATACCAAAAGTGGTCGGAACAAGACTTTCGACTTGATTTAAGATAACTTTCAGATGGTCGGAAATTTCAAAATTTCCAGTAATGAATGAGAATATAGAATAAAAGTACATATAGAATTACTCCTTCTGGGATGCAAATTTCCTTGGTTGGTGACCAAAAAAAGAGTTGGGAGGACTAGTCAACTTTGGCGGATTGATTCTGATGACAAGAAGCTGAGTGCATGTAAATGTCGGGTGGTCCTCTTAATTTCCTCAAAGCGTGTCTTAAATGTCCCATGAAATTTCAAACCGACGCCCATTAGAGCTATCAATTCTTGACATGTTTTGGTTTATGCTTATCAAATCATGATTCATGAAAGCCAAGGGCACCTATTACGCTTTGGATCTTAACAAATTCACCTCTTAAACCCAGTATGTTATTTAGATTTTGAGCAACTAACTAACATATGCACGAGGAATAAATGTGTACGTAGTTGAAGATCTTAAGATGAAATTTAAATTCTGAGACAATTTAAGGAATCTAAGTTATGCATTAATCAACGAGGACCCAGTGATGACATTGTTACTTCATTAAGGGAACTTGTTGCATGTTTGGCTGAAGAACTCTCTGAGTTAAAAACAGCCCTTCTCCCAACGAAGAAGCCAGGCTCTTTAGGTTGAGGCAACGCAGCGTCATTAACCAGCATCTGAACAACAGAAGACATGTTTGGTCTATCTTTTGAAGATTGTTGCACACATAAAAGACCAACATGAATTGACCTTAGAACTTGAGTCACATCATATGAATCAAATATATGCTCATCAACGAGTTTGAGTGATTCTCCTTCTTTATAAAGCTTCCATGCCTGTATAATATATATTTAACAATATTGCAGAGAGAAATGATGAATATTCAGCTGACATGAATGAGTAAATTAATGGAATCATCTAAAAATCTTACATGTCCAGGAAGTGTCTCGTATTGATCTTCATTTGAAAATTCGTTATTTCTCTTGCCGCTAACAATCTCTAGTACTAAAACACCAAAGCTAAACACATCTGATTTAACTGAGAAGATCCCATGTGTTGCATATTCCGGAGATATATACCCACTACATATATGGTAAACACTCAATGAGTAGATGCATTTAAAAATATAATTAAGAACAAACATATGCAAAAGATGGCTTGCAAAAGTGTTTAAGAGTAAATTGTAATATATTCTTACTGGGTTCCAGCAACTCGTTTTGTATTATCTCCAGTTGCGTTTCCTACTAAACTTCTAGCCAGACCAAAGTCGGATATTTTTGGGTTTAAGTCAATATCAAGCAAAACATTGCTACTCTTGAGGTCTCTATGGATAATTCTTAGTCGAGAATCTTGATGGAGATACAATAACCCTCGAGCAATTCCATTGATTATGTTAAAGCGTTTAAGCCAGTCAAGCAACTTTTTTCTTGTTTGATCTGCCAAAGGTTTAAGTTAGTGTTGTTTCTATAATTTCTTATGATTTGGATTATTGGATATAGATGACAAGGTAAACATACCAAATATGAAGAAGTCCAAACTTTTGTTAGGCATGTATTCATAGATCAACATCTTTTCTTCCCCGCTAATGCAGCACCCCAAAAGCTTGACAAGATTTCGATGTTGTAATTTGGCAATACAAATGACTTCATTCATGAATTCCTCAAGACCTTGCGTGGAAATCTTTGATAGCCTCTTGACAGCTATTTCTTCTCCCCCATCTAATGCACCCTAGGTAATTAAAATAAATAAAATAAGATTATGTACACGACCCATCTAAGAAATTAAAGCTGCATATAATTTTACCTTGTATACAGTTCCAAATCCACCTTGGCCTAACTTGTTCATTTCTGAAAAGTTATTTGTAGCTCTTGATATTGTTGACCAATCGAAAATTGGTAGCTCTAATTCTTGCTTCAACATTTGCTCTTTCCTTTTTGATTTGCAAAAATACAAGTAAAGAGACACCCCAGCAAGAACTATTACAACCAGCATAGACAAACAAGGCACAAGGATTTTATTTTTACTCCCCAATGAACTTGAATGATGTGGTTCTGGTTTTAATCCTGTAGTAGTTCCAAAAGAATTTTCTTATTTACACTTTATTATGAGGCTTTCAAAGTGAGTATAAACACATTTACTATACCTGGTATTTCAGTAGCAGCCAGTCTGATGTATATGTCTTGCCCATTCGGTATTGTTCTAATATCAACTAAATCATCATACCAAATCAAACACCCACTTCCTCCATTGCTTATATTGAGAGTTGAATAAGCCATACAAGAGCAATTCCTCAAGCAAACTCGTTCACACTCTTGAAGGCTCATAGATTCGTCATACCAAGAGTGCTTTGTATCTGGCAATTTGATATCAGAATATTTGAGGAATCCATCCGATGAAGATCCATTATTTTGGCAACTCAGGGGTTTTCTCCTGTGGCATCCTTGTGACAAGCTTGCTGTGGCTGTGGCATTATTATTAGGCAAAAATGTGTCTAAACATACACAAATACGAAATTGATATATGTTGCAGACACCATTTCCACCACATAAACCATATGTACCACAAGTATCTGATGGTTGGCCCCGATTACTCACCCACTGCTTCATCTCATCTTCCCATACCCATAATTTCAGAATACCATTGCTTGTAACAACAAATCTAAATAAACCCAAATTATTACTGGGATTATACCAAACATAAACCTCTTTTTTATTTATAACCATTCCATGTTGGAAATTGATGAGGGGGCTGATTCTGGTGCTGCTGGTTGCACTAAAGTACAAACCATTCCATGGACCTGAGCTAAAAATCTCAGTTGTTCCATTCTTGATAATATATTGTGGATATCCAGTAGGATCCAGGTGCAGTGTATATTGGCCTGAAGCTGGGTCATTTTCACCCTTCCAAGCTGTAAAAAAGATTTCATGGCCAGTCTGTATATTCCACCCAAACTTCACCCCAGGTAACCAATGATCAGTTGGATGATCAAAACTTTGCCAAAGAAAATTCTCCGGGTTTTCATCTTCTGCATCTCTCAGCACCAGGTTCCCTGAATCCAACAACTCTGCAACCGGATTTTGCACGGATCTTGATGTGTTCACAGACCAAACAGGCTGACCCTTGTCTCCGAGAAGTGCAAGTTGGCCTCCCAGCTTGGTGATCTTCAACACTGTTGAAGATGATGTGTCGGCAAGTGGAGCATCTCTGTTTGCAACCCAAACCACCGTCTGAACAGGAATTTGTTTGTACCAGATTCCTACGTAACGGTTTGAGGAATTGGTGGGGCTAAAAAATCCCATCTCAAATGTCCCACCTTTTGAGATGATGGTATCCCCATCTTTCAGAAATTGCGTTCTTGAAATTAAATTATCGATATGCTTTGCCAAGCAAATATTTGATATTGAAAGTAAGAAAACCGACAAAAGCAAAAGGAGTAAAAGAGTTTCCATGGCTACTGCTAGCTGGAGGAATGCTTTGAATTGAATATGATAAGACGAATAAACCACCAAGATTCCTAAGTCCTAACTCTAGCGGCGTGGTTTATTAGCAATATTAGGTGTATGATGTGGTTAATAACTTGAAAATTTGGGTTTTAGTAATTAAATGGTTCTCCAAGTGTTGGATGGAGACCAATAAAGGGTCAAATCCAGTAACTGGTGGTTAAGAAATTGTTGGGATGGAGGAGATCCATGAAAGGTAAGTCTAGCACCTTTCTCTCGAAAATGTGATGGTGAAAATAAAATTATGTTTTCGCTATGAATTATAACATTTAGCTAGTAAGCCCTTGATCCAATCACCAAATAAATGTTTGATATTGAAAGAAAGGGAAATGCAAAAGAAGTAAAATAGCATCCATGGCTAATGATAGAGTGGTTGAGGAATTTTGAGGTGAAAATGAAGATCAAACACCCAATTAAAGAGTCAAGAGTGCGTGTAATTGCGGGTAACTTTCCATGAAAACGTGTCTTGACTTCATGATGTTTGTAGCCAACGATCATAGGCCGTAACAGCGGTTCATCCCCTTCGATTAGAGCCGTCAAATCAAGACATCATTTAGTTTAGGCTGCCCTTACAATGAGTCGATATCACCTCCACTGAGATTCAAATTCATAAACTTTCGTTTGAAAAAGTCACTTATGCCATTAAATCATTAGCAAATAAATAAGAATTTAATTACAAAGTAATCTGGTTAAATTATTTTGACAACGTTTGGAACGATTAAGGTATTAATTTTGACAATGTAATGGAGTCAGTACCATTCAAAAAATGTATTAATTTTTTAAAAAATAAAATTGAAAATCATGTGCTAAATTGTATCTTAGATAAAAATTGAGTGGCTAAAAGTGTGATTTTTTAATATGTATATATAATTAACTTTTATTTATGCTAATAAATAATGTTTATATTAAAGATGTATCATTTTTTTTTAAATAATTGATGGTAATTATGATTTTTCAAGATGAAATGCTATTTGTACGTATTCGAATATATATAAACAAACATAAATATAATAAGCGAATCCATCTCAATATCTCATTAAATATTTATACTTTTTTTGAATGCCATTAAATATTTATACTTAAGTAAGTGCAATTTACGTTGTTTATAAGAAAAATAGGAAATAAATGTGGTTGACATGACTTTATTACTGAGCTTCCAAGAAAAATTTAAATCACAAAGAGGCGAAGTAACCAACCTAGATTATTCCTACATAGAGTCTAACCTGAAACTTTGTCCAAATTAACTTGGCTTGGAGTTGTCCTAATCTTTTGTGAAATCCTAGTATTTGGGAGTTATTTTATTGAATAATTTTATTCAAGTTAATTCCTTTGTGTTATATTAAAATTGGGTTGTTAAATGACATGATACACATATTCAAAAATAATAATGTTCACATTTAATTTCTTATTGATGCATTTCAAATTTGTAAGCATCAATTGATATAACTACAATATCCGTACTATCTAAGCTTTATCCATATTGAGTGTAAATAAATTTAAATTATACATTCAACGAGGACTCAATGTCGTAATAGTAACTTCATTTAGGGAACTTTTTGCATGTTTGCTTGAAGGATATTCTTCGCCAAAAAAGAAGCCAGGCTATTTAGCTTGAGGTAATGCAAAATCATTAATCAACATTTGAACTACAGAAGACATGTCCGGTCTATCCTTTGGAAATTGCTGCACACATAAAAGGCCGATATGAATTGACCGTAGAACTTGAACTACATCACATGAACCAGCTATATGTTCATCAACCAGTGCAATTGATCTTCCTTCTCTGTAAAGCTTCCATGCCTATATAGTATTTAAAATCATACAAAGAAAAATGGAATATTCTAGATAGACAAGAAAGAAAGAATTAATGGAAACATATATATTGAAACACTTACATGTTCAGGAAGAGTCAGGTATTGATCATCATTGACAAATTCACTATTTCTCCTACCACTGACTATCTCAAGTACTGAAATGCCAAAGCTAAATACATCCGATTTAACTGAAAAGATTCCATGTCCGGCATATTCTGGAGACATATACCCACTACACAGTATAGGTGTATTAAATGAGAGGATGCCATGAAACAAACATATGCAATAGATGTGTTATAGAAGTTCTTAAGATGAAATTCAAATTCCTACCGTGTTCCAGCAACTCGTTTTGTGTTATCTCCAGTTGCATTTCCATCTATACTTCTAGCCAAGCCAAAATCAGATATCTTTGGATTCAAATTAGTATCAAGCAAAACATTACTAGCTTTGAGATCTCTATGGATTATTCTTAATCGAGAATCTTGATGGAGATATAATAACCCTCGCGCAACTCCATTAATTATGTTGAAGCCATTTGGCCAATTTAGCAACTTTTTCTTTGTTTGATCTACAAAAGGTTTTCCTTAATTAGTCTTGTTCCAAAGATTTATAAAATAGATTTGGTTATATAGTGGAGAAGATAACCATACCAAATATGAAGAAGTCCAAACTTTTGTTTGGCATGTATTCATAAATTAACATTTTTTCATCTCCGCTAATGCAACATCCTAGAAGCTTGACAAGATTTCGATGCTATAATTTGGCTATACAAAGAACTTCATTCTTGAATTCCTCAATCCCTTGTTTGGAGTTCTTTGATAGCCTTTTCACAGCTATTTCTTCTCCCCCATCCAATGCACCTTAGGCAATTAAACTAAATAAAATAAGATTATGTACGTACATGCCCATCAAAAAAAGATGCATATATTTTTACCTTGTACACTACTCCAAATCCACCTTGGCCTAATTTATTTATCTCTGAGAAATTATTTGTTGCTCTTGATATTGTCGACCAATCGAATATTGGTAACTCTAATTCTTGCTTCAACATTTGTTCTTTCCTTTTACTTTTGTAGAAATAGAAGAAAAGATACACCGCAGCAACAACTATTACAACCAGCTGCGACAAACAAAGCACAAGGATTTTTACTTTCCTCCCTAATGAGGTTGAATGATGTGGTTCTGGTTTTAACCCTGTAGTTCCAAAAGAATTTTCTTATTTCTACTTTATTATGAGCTTGCGAAAAGTGATTATAAACACATCAATTATATACCTGGTATTTCAGAAGAAGCCAGTCTAATATACAAATCTTGCCCATTCTGTACTGTTCTCATATCAACCAAATCTTCGTACCAAATCAAACAACCACTTCCTCCATTGTTTATACTGAGAGTGGAATAAGCCATACAAGAGCAATTCCTGAAGCAAACTTGTTCACACTCTTGAAGGCTCATAGATTCATTATACCAAGAGTGCTTTGTATCTGGCAATTTGATATCAGAATATTTGAGGAATCCATCTGATGAAGATCCATTATTGTGGCAATTCAGGGGTTTTCTCCTATGGCATCCTCCTTTTTATTTATAACCACTTCTTGTGGGCCAAGGTAGGTGCTGCTCTGTTCTACTGGTGCCATACTAAAGCGCAAGCCATTCCATGGACCTGAGCTAAAAATCTCAGATGTTCTATTCTTGAGACTAACTTGTGGATATCCAGTAAGATCTAGGTGCAGTGTATATTGTCCTGAAGCTGGGTCATTTTCACCCTTCCAAGCTGTATAAAAAACTTCATGACCAGTCTGCAAATTCCACCCAAGCTTCATTCCAGGTAACCACTGATCAGTTGGATGATCAAAACTTTGCCAGAGAAAATTCTGGGGGTTTTCATCTTCCGCATCTCTCAGCACCAGGTTCCTGAATCCAACAACACTGCAACCGGATTTTGCACCGATCTTTATGTTTTCACAGACCAAGCAATTAAAGCACCAGGTTCCCTTTTCCCCTTAATTAAAGCTGTCAATTCACAGCCTTTTCCCAAAAAGTTGAATCCACAATTCCAATGTCCTTTACATCCCGACCTGAGTATTTGGAGGATGTAAATTATGATAACTTAGTATCGGTACGCACCAGGAATCTGTCTACTTTGAGCATAACCTCACACTGCGGCTATCGAGATTCGAAATTATTATTATTATTATTATTATTATTATTATTATTATTATTATAAATACAGTCGATATGACTTTAACGCACTTTGACTTGAATGAGCATAACCAACCAAAAACCACAAAGAGATAATAACCAGCAGTCTAGACTCTAAATTATTACTATAGAGAGTTTAACTTAACTTCGTCCCAATCAACTTAGTTAGGAGTTGTCCTTTTTTGAAATCCTAGTATTACAGATGTTTGGTTGGAGAGATTTTAAATTCTCTTCTCACTTAATTCCCACCTAATTCCAAAGGCCATTAAATTCCGTAGTTTAGTTGGAGGGACCCATTTTCATGGAATTAAAATCCCATGTCCCCCTGAGATTTTAATTCCTGAAGAAAAAAGATAGTGATGAGTCAAAATTACCCCTTCCTTTTTTAACTTAAAATTAATGTCTAACAACAATAATGGACATTTTTGACTTTATACTACTTATTCCCTTTCAATTCCCATGTTTCAATTCCCATGTATACCAAACATTGGAATTAAAATTCCCAGTAATTCTATTCCTGTAAACCAAACACTGGAATTTAAATTCTCACTTTATTCCCAGTAATTCAACTCCCATGGAATTACAATCCCTTTCCCACATAATTCCCCCTCCAACCAAACGCCCTGTTACGATTTATTGTATCGAACAATTTTATTCCTTTGTGATATTTTAAAATTTGGTTGTTAAATGACATGATAATGTGATACACATGCAAAAATAATGTTCACATTTCTTAATTCTTATTGATGTCTGCATTTCAAATTTGTAAGCATCAATATAATTGATATAACAAGGATATCTTTTGCTATCTAAGTTTTCTCCAAATTGAGTTTAAATAAATCTAAATTATACAATTTTATTCCTTTGTGATATTTTAAAATTTGGTTGTTAAATGACATGATAATGTGATACACATGCAAAAATAATGTTCACATTTCTTAATTCTTATTGATGTCTGCATTTCAAATTTGTAAGCATCAATATAATTGATATAACAAGGATATCTTTTGCTATCTAAGTTTTCTCCAAATTAAATTTAAATAAATCTAAATTATACATTCAACGAGGACTCAATGTCGTAATAGTAATTTCATTTAGGGAACTTTTTGCATGTGTGCGTGGAGGATATTCCTTACCAAAGAAGAAGCCAGGCTCTTTAGCTTGAGGCAATGCAAAATCATTAACCAACATCTGAACTACAGAAGACATGTGTGGTCTATCCTCTGGAGATTGTTGTACACATAGAAGGGCGACATGGATTGACCGTAGAACTTGAACTACATCATATGGACCAGCTATATCCTTATCAACCAGTGCAATTGATTTTCCTTCTCTATAAAGCTTCCATGCCTATATAGTATTTAAATTCATATATACAAAGAAAAATGGAATATATAATCTAGACAAGAAAGAATGAATTAAATGAGACATAAAATGGAACACTTACATGTTCAGGAAGAGTCATGTATTGATCTTCATTGATAAACTCACTATTTCTCCTACCACTGACTATCTCAAGTACTGAAATGCCAAAGCTAAACACATCCGATTTAATGGAAAAGATTCCATGCCCGGCATATTCTGGAGACATATACCCACTACATAGTATAGGTGATACCTAATGAGAGGATGACATGAAACAAACATATGCAATAGATGTAGTGTAGTAGAAGATCTTAAGATGAAAATCAAATTCTTACTATGTTCCAGCAACTCGTTTTGTGTTATCTCCCATTGCATTTCCTACTATACTCCTAGCCAAGCCGAAGTCTGATATCTTTGGATTCAAATCAATATCAAGCAAAACATTACTAATTTTGAGATCTCTATGGATTATTCTTAGTCGGGAATCTTGATGGAGATATAATAACCATCGTGCAACTCCATTAATTATGTTGAAGCGTTTTGGCCAATCAAGCAACTTTTTCTTTGTTTGATCTGCAAAAGGTTTTCCTTAGTTTTGTTCCAAAGATTTATAATATAGAAGTGGTTATATAGTGGAGAAGATAACCATACCAAATATGAAAAAGCCCAAACTTTTGTTAGGCATGTACTCATAGATCAACATTTTTTCTTCTCCCCTAATGCAGCATCCCAGAAGCTTGACAAGATTCCTATGTTGTAATTTAGCAATGCAAATAACTTCATTCTTGAATTCTTCAAGTCCTTGTTTGGAATTCTTTGATAGCCTCTTAACAGCTATTTCTTCTCCCCCATCCAATGCACCCTAAGCATTTCAAATAAATAAAATAAGATTATGTACTTGCCCATTCAAGAAAGATGGGTTCGATTCCCACAAGTGACAATTTCCTTTGGGCTAGTCCTGTGCCTCCCGGAACGAAAGGGGATTAGTCGGGTGGATCTGGACCGTTAAACGGACAAAGAAAGACCCGGACTATCTCGTGGTTTATACACACACACACACACACACACACACACACACACACACAAAAAGATGCATCTACTTTTACCTTGTACACGACTCCAAATCCTCCTTGACCTAATTTGTTCATCTCTGAAAAATTATTTGTAGCTCTTGATATTGTTGACCAATCGAATATTGGTAGCTCTAATTCTTGCTTCAATTTTTGTTCTTTCCTTTTTCTTTTGCAGAAATACAAGAAAATATACACCCCAGCAAGAACTATTACAACCAGCAGCGACAAACAAAGCGCAAGGATTTTTATTTTCCTCCTGAATGAGGTTGAATGATGTGGCTCTGCTTTTAACCCTGTAGTTCAAAAAAACTTCTCTTATTTCTTCATTTTATTAACGATGAGAAAAACTCGCAACCATTACATGAAGGTGCGCATTAGGTAAACGTTTCCTTGTGACCTTAGACGGTAAAGGACCACAAGAAGGTAAATCACCTTAAATTGTTCATAATTGATTGACTTAAATTAAAAAGTCGATAAACCTCTCCCACGGAGAATTGAATTTAGAACTTTGTAATTACTAAGCCAACAGTTTGATCAACTTGGCTGAGTTGCTTCCTAATTTCTCTTATTTCTACTTTGTTGTCAGGCTATCAAACTGATAATAAACACATTAACTATACCTGGCATTTCTGGCATTTCAGAAGTAGCCAATCTGATGAACATATCTTGCCCATTATGTACTGTTCTCATATCAACCAAATCTCCATACCAAAACAAACACCCACTTCCTCCATTGCTTATATTGAGAGTGGAATAAGCCATACAAGAGCAATTCCTCAAGCAAACTTGTTCACATTCTTGAAGGCTCAGAGATTCATTATACCAAGAGTGCTTTGTATCTGGCAATTTGATATCAGAATATTTGAGGAATCCATCTGATGAAGATCCATTATTGTGGCAACTCAGGGGTTTTCTCCTATGGCATCCTCGTGGCAAGCTTCCTGTGGCTGTGGCATTATTATTAGGCAAAAATTTGTCTAAACATACACAACCATGAAGTTGCTGTATGTCGCAGACAGCATTTCCACCACATAAACCATATGTTCCACAAATATCTGCAGGTTGGCTACGAAAATTCACCCATTGCTTGATCTCATCTTCCCATACCCATGCTTTTAGAAAACCATTGCTTGTAACAACAAATCTAAATAAACCCAAATCATTACTGGGATTATACCGATAATAAACCTCCTTTTTATTTATAACCACTTCTTGTGGGTCAAGGGTGTTGGTGTTCTGTTCTACTGTTGATACACTAAAGCGCAAACCATTCCATGGACCTGTGCTAAAAATCTCAGTTGTTCCATTCTTGATAATAAATTGTGGATATCCAGTAGGAATCAGGTGCAGTGTATACTGGCCTGAAGCTGGGTCATTTTCACTCTTCCAAGCTGTTAAGAAAACCTCATGCCCAGTCTGCAAATTCCACCCAACCTTCGTTCGGGATAAAAAATTGTCAGTTGGATAATCAAAACTTTGCCAGAGAAAATTCTCGGGGCTTTCATCATCTGCATCTCTCACCACCAGGTTCCCTGAATCCAGCAACTCTGCAACCGGATTTTGCACCGATGATCTTGATGTGTTCGCAGACCAAACAGCCTGACCCTTGTCTCCAACAAGTGAAAGTTGGCCTCCCAGGGTGATCTTCAAGACTGCTGAAGATGTGTTAGCAAGTGGAGCATCTCTGTTTGCAACCCAAACCACTGTCTGAACAGGAATTTGGTTGTACCAGATTCCTACATATCGGTTTGAGGAATTGGTGGGACTAAAAAATCCCATCACAAAGGTTCCACCTTTTGAGATGATGGTATCCCCATCTTTCAGAAATTCCGTTCTTGAAATTATATCGATATCCTTTCCCAAGCAAATATTTGATATTGAAAGTAAGAATGACAAAACCAAAACTGGGAAAAGAACTTCCATGGCTACTGCAGATAGAGACTGGTAGAGGAATTTTTAGAATAGGCGAAAATGAAGATCAGACAATCAAGACCTCGTGTAAATGCAGGGAGGGATCTTTCCCTAATCACGTGTCTTGTGTGCTTTGCATGTTATCAAATTCACCTATTAAACCCATTATAATTGTTTTTTTCCCCTTCTCCCAAAAGGTTGAAACCCTAACCCTAAGGGCCCCCCACCCTGGCCCGACAGAGTATTTGCAAAGATGTAAATCACGGTGATTCAATAGTTCCGACAGAGTATTTGCGAGGATGTAAATCACGGTGATTCAATAGTTCAGCGAACAGGGTCAAAAGCTGGTGCGCACAAAGAATCTGTGAACATAATTCCCACACTGCTGCCGCCGAAATTCGAACCTTGGTTTCTTTTTCCAAATATTGCACACTGAACCATTGAGCTAAGCCCGTGCGGGCTTATAATTTTTTTTTTTTTGAGTGACCGACGTTGTGCACCGGGTATGTAAGTCTCTTGTGAACCTAACTGGCAAAAGAACATAATGTGTCAAAAAAACATCATATATTATCTATAACTAACTGACTCAAACTAAGAATGCTAAATATTAATTAAGGCTATACATTTGTATGATAACATTACACTATTGATCCTTCAATTGTTTTCTTCTTTGCAATTTAATATTTTATTATTAATTTTTGAGTTAATGAACAATTTGGTCCCTCAATTATTAGCAAACTGTCAATGTAGCCCTTCAATTGCTTATTCATCGATTTGGTCCCCGAAAAAAAATTATTTTTAGTCGATTTAGTCCCTCGGGCCGTCTTCCGTCGATGGTCAGAGAGACTAAATCGACTAAATGTAATTATTTTCGAGGACCAAATCGACGGTTGGAGCGACTAAATCGGCTAAAAATAATTATTTGCATGGACCAAATCGATGAATAAGCGATTGAGGGACTACATTGACAGTTCGCTAATAATGGAGGGAACAAATCGCTCATTAACTCTTAATTTTTAAAATTTTAGTTTCTCAACTGTTCCAAATATTATCAATCTAGTCTTATTGTGACCATGGTGACAACTGACAACCCAATGGAGTATGGGGTTACACACTTTTGCTTGTAGGGACATAGTTAGGTGAACTATTACAAAGCAGCATACTTCAAAAAGGAGATGTAAATTTCCTTGGTGACCAAAAAAAGAGTTGGGAGGACTAGTCAACTTTAGTATTGATTCTGATGACAACAAGACTGCATGTAAATGTCGGGTGGTCCTTTTAATTTCCTCAAAGCGTGTCTTAAATGTCTCAATCGTTATACCAATGCATGTGTTACCCGCGCCTTTCAAAATGATATTATTTTAATAAGTTTTATATTTTCAGAATTTTAGGTATAAAATTTTGTGTGCATTCTATTATATAATTCTATACATTCGAAACATGAGAATTTTCAATTATAAAATTATGTGTTTTCAAGTATAAAATTATGTGCATTTTATTATATATTTTTGTACATTCAAAACATGCGAATTTTCAATTATAAAATTCTGTATTTTCAGGAATAAAATTCTGTGTTTTTTATTATACAATTCTGTACATTCGAAACATAAATTTTTTTAAGGAGTTAACAGCCGCACGAAAAGATACAAAATAAGGTCGTTTTGGGTCAGGGTGCATAATGCATTGTGTATCCTGGTGCACGGTATAATTCGCCTAAATGTCCCATTAGAGCTATCAATTCTGGACACGCTTTGGATCTTAATAAATTCACCCCTTAAACCCATTATGTTATTTAGATTTTGAGCCACTAAAAGGTTAGCCCGTTATATGTATGAAAAAATTATGTTCTTGGCCCGTTTTGGACAATAGCAATCATTATTGGCAAATTATGCTGTGCATCCGTATGCACCATGCATGGTGCATACGGATGCAAAAACGACGTCGTTTTAATAAAATGCGCGTCTCCTCTTAAAAAAAAAATCATGTTCGATTTCCAGCAACAACATATAAACTAAAATTCCAGAATCGATGAACTATAATTCCATAATCGATGAACTATAATTCCAGAATCTAATCTATGAACTAAAAATTCCAGAATGAATGAACTAAAATTCCATAATCTATGAACTAACATTTCAGAATCGATGAACTACAATTCCAGAATCGATGAACTATAATTCCATAATCAATGAACTATAATTCCATAATCTATGAACTAAAATTTCAGAATGAATGAACAATATAATGTTGTTGCTGGGAATCGAACCTAAATTTTTTTTAAAGGGGAGACGCGCGTTTTTTAATAAAACGACGTCGTTTTGGCATCCGTATGCACCATGCATGGTGCATCCGGATGCACAGCATAACTATTGATCATTATTGGGAAAATTAGACCGTGCACAGGCACATTGTGCGCCTTGGCCAAAAACGACATCGTTTTGTACATTTCGCGTGTCTGCTGTTAATTTCTAAAAAAAAATATCAGACTTTGGCTTGGCTAGAAATACAGTAAGAAATGCAACCGGGCGCTAAAAAAGAATCCAGGCACTTTAACGTGTCTAGTCTATCATCTGGAGATTGTTGCACACATAAAAAACTGACATGCATTGACCTTAGAACTTGAACTACATCATATGAACTAGCTATATGCTCATCAACCAACGCAATTGATTTTCATTCTTTGTAAAGCTTCCATGCCTATATAGCTAGTATATACATACAAATAAAAATGAAATATTCTAGAGAAGAAAGATTGAATTAATGGAAACATATAAAATGGAACACTTACTGACTTACATGTTAAGGAAGAGTCACATATTGATCTTTATTGATAAACTCACTATTTCTCCTACCACTGACTATCTCAAGTACTGAAATGTCAAAGCTAAACACATCCGATTTAATGAAAAAGATATCATGCCCGACATATTCTGGAGACATATACCCACTACATATACCAAATGAGAAGATTACATGCATGAATTGAAACAAACATATGCAATAGATGTGTAGTAGAATATCTTAAAATGAAATTCAAACTCTTAATGTGCTCCAGTAACTTGTTTTGTGTTATCTCCGGTTTCATTTCCTACTATACTTCTAGCCAAGTCAAAGTCTGATATATTTGGGTTCAAATCAGTATCAAGCAAAACATTGCTTGCTTTGAGATCTCTATGGATTATTCTTAGTCGAGAATCTTGATGGAGATATAATAATCCTCGTGCAATTCTATTAATTATGTTGAAGCGTTTTGGCCAATCAAGCAACTTTTTCCTTGTTTGACCTACAAGTTTTATATCATTCTCATTATTGGTACATAGCTATAGAAACTTCAGCTCGGAAAGGGTCCGAGTAGGTGGATCACAGAGCGTTATGCTGTGCAATCGTGTGCACCATGCAAGGTGCACACAGAATTGGATCCATAATTTTTATACTAGATCTATAATTTCTATACCATAAATTCATAATTTTTATATTATAGATTCATAATTTATATACTGTAGATTCATAATTTCTAAACTGTAGATTCATAAATTCTATACTATAGATTCATAACTTCTATACTATAGATTCATAATTTCTAATTTGTATAGTTATCAAATTATGAACATATAGTTCGGTGATTTGTGAATACAGAGTTCAACAATTGGGAATATGAACTTTGAAAATTATGAACATAGAGTTTTGTAATTGTGAATATAGAGTTCAATAATTATGAATCTGTAGTATAGAAATTATGAATTTATAGTATAGAAATTATGGATCTATAGTATAGAAATTATGGATCTAATTCCGTGTGCACCATGCATGGTGCACACGGTTGCACAACATAATTTGCCAATGGATCACGAGTTTGATTCTCATCAATAATCTCTTAATTGAGTCTGTCGCATATGATCTTTGTAGTGCGATTTATTTTTCTTGAATAGTTTGTGGACTATTACACAACAACAGAATTTATCTAATAGCAGAGTTCCTACTTTTTGTTTTTTAGGTGAGAGATCCAATGAAATCTACTCTATTTTTGTTACATGACTTGCAAGTAACCAAAATTTATGAGTAGAAATCACATTTTCTACAAGTGTACATTGTGTAAATGGACATTTTTCCATTTTGTTCATAAACTTTAATTACTTGAATGTCGTGTAAAAAACACAACCTGATTTCACTGAAAGGATCAAAAGTGGAAGAAAAATGCAAGTTGTACATGTTTATAATAGTGCGCCAATAGTGAGAATAACATATATTGTCAAATAAAAGCAATACTTTAGTACTATTATAATTAACTAGTATTTGTACCCGTGCGGTGCACGGCCATAAATAATAATAATATATTCTAAATAATAATAATATAATTAAACAATCTAACAAAATAATAAAAAAATGAAGAAAATTTATATAGAGTAAATTATTTAATAACAATTAACATTGAAAATGTATTACACATTATTAAAAAAAAATTGTATACAACATTTTTTGTCGTAGTTATAGATTGTCCATTATCCATACCAATCAAAATTTTTAATCTCCTTAGATTACTTACTCCTCAAAGTGCTACATACATAACTCACGTGTGAGTAGAAAAATATTTCTCATATCCTTCTACGAATTGTCTTCGAGATTTAATCGGCCCGCAATCGTGTTTAAGCTGATGTTGAGTATTGGTCAACACAAGAATTTGTACATTTGCTGCAATAGTACTAATTATGATTAGGGCTTAAAATAAAATGTGGAACACATAATTTATTTATTATACATAAATTTTATCTTTATTAGCTTCGTCATATTATTATTTAGCTATATAATATATATAACATAATGTATTATTTTAATAAAATAATAATAACAAATTAATATTTACAGCCTGATTATATAATGTTAAATATACTTATTCAATTACTTGCCATAATATAATTGCGGGATGTAATTAGGCTCAATGTTTAAAGAACTGTTTATTTCATTTATGTAAGGCCCAATATTGGGATACCCTTCATCTAGTCGACCCCACCCCATATCTGCGCAGTTGATATAGACCGAGCATCAAGTTACCCTTCATCTAGCCGACGCTCCATCTTCTCTCTAGACATCGATGCACAGTTTGTTTTCTCTATTCTGTCCGATGAACTTTGATTCCACGATCAGTTCTTCGATCTATGTTGATGTAGTCTGTCTTAACACCTTGTTACTACCCAAATTTCTTCAAACTATGTTCCACTCTTTCAGCAAAGCTTACTTCTACCATAATTTCTACCTAGGTCATCTCTTACTCTCATGATCTATGTAACGATTTGCCCAAAATTTCTCACCCAGAACTTCGATCCCAACTAAAAAGAGCTTTGATGCATCTCTGTATGCATCTTTTGTAGTCTTGATCGAGTCAGATCCTCGTCGCGGGTTTGTTTTTTTGTTTAGCACTTCACACCTGTCAATTTAGGTCGGCGATCTTCGATCTTCGATGTTAATTTTAGCTTAAAGTGGAACATAATAAATACCTGAAATTAAGGTTATGGTATTAAAATTATTGAAACTTCATGATATACCACGTTTGTAGTTGATGTAGTAGTTGTACTTGAGTCTTTTACAATCAATATTTTCAGACCATACTAATATTGTTAATTCGAGATGCAGCCTTGTACAATTGGCCATGTACAAACACCGATTTCTTTAGTAGCAATCCAACATGTGACAATGTTTGACCTTGACTTTTGTTTATGGTCATTGCATATGATAGCATCAACGGAAATTGTCTTCTTTAAAAATAATAAAATTAATTATTAATAAATTTGAGTATACATTTAGGATTTTAAAATAATGAAACATTATATAATAATTATATATAATAATTATATATAATAATTATAAATACTGACATAACATTAAAAGTATTAATACTTTACATAATAATAATCCTAACTATCCTAATCCTAAAATAGAATATTAATATACACAGTTAAATTACATATTACATATTATTATTAATATTTTAATAGTATTTTGTCCTAAAATCCATTTCATTTTGTGGTAATATTTCATTCACCGTCTTCTCTTGTCAGGAGCAAGGCCGAGAACCTTCTTTCATTTCACCATCTCTGTATCTCTCTAGCTCTTTACATGATGAACAGCCTACTTCTCTCTAAAATTCTGGCTCGATTTACCGTTTAATTTTAACATTCTGAGTGTATAATCAGTATATCCGTTCCAAAATACCTGATTTTGGAATACATCTTTCAATCTGATGTCTCAAGGAGACTATTTGTATATGGAATTTTGTTTTCCAGCTTCCGAGTTCAGAAAACCGACACTCGAACGGAGTTCGCATCAACCATTTCCGGCTTAAGGTTCCGACCCAGAGTTCATCTCAAACTCGATTCAGGTAAATGTTCGAACATGAATTGCTTAATTTATGTATTTTTGGTCGAAAATTTGCGTAAATATTGTGTTATCATGTAATCTGGAAGGAATAAACTTAATACTCTGCTATTCATATTGACCTAGGGCGAGATCTGATGTTTGATGTTTATGTTTTTCAGATGCATGTTTGGATAACAAAAAGTTAACGGCCATTTGATAGAGATTATTTTTTTCATTCTTAAATTTCGTTTACTATTTATATATTCATGTTTGGAACTATATAATTTGACCGTAAAGCTTGATTCATGCTACAGACAAAACTCTATTAGTTATGGGTAAGTTATTGAACTTAATTTATTGTGATTTACTTTCTGCCCATGGTTGTAAGGTCTGCCTAATTGTGTACTGATATTTACTTTCCTCTGTGGTATTTTTCAGTCATACATAAGATTTATAAAGCATCAATGGTGTAATAATAAGAAAAGTAGTTAGGTTTACCTTTGATTGAGAGATTCTTCCTCTTAGACCCAATAGTGATTGAGAGATGTAATTTTCCTCATGGTGTCTTCATAGATTTATTATACAGACTATATGTGTGGAGACATTGTTCTGAAAATGTTTTCTGATGATGTATGGAGTCCCTTTTATAGTTCTTAAATAATAATAATTTCAGATTGAGAGAGGAAGGTCATCAGTTTCTTGAAATCTGTGATCTTTATTTTAAATCTTGGAATACTATGACTTTTATGTGTGCTATTTATTGCAAAGTATTAAAATAACTAATTTGTTTTCACAGTTTGAAAATTCATCATTTCAGAAAATTTGATTTACTTAATTTTAACCATTTTAAGCATGAGCCTAAATAAGTCATATTCTTATGTCCTTTTCCCATTAAGTGTTACCGATTCTTGAAAACTGGCAGATTATGCATATTATTGATAATGTACATCATCTTTTATTTTTTAGTTGGTTATAGCTGTGTTTGAATCATGTTTACCTTATCATTTATTGATAAAATTTCTTTTGCAGATAAAGTTTAAGAATACTCAACACGATGCTGTGGTAATAACACCTCAAGAACGTGTGAAGCCAATTCTGCAATTGTAAAATCACATGTAACCATATTTTGTTATACTTGCATTCAAAAAAATATATATATATATATTTTGTTATACTTATAATTCTGCAATTGTTGTTTTTTACTGGACTTTTTGAGAAATAGTTCTTAAATATTTTTCTATCAATTAACTTGTTGATAAGTAAGTTAAATATCACTATACTTTTTGATACACTTGATTTATGAGGTTACTTATTGGCTAAGAACTGTTTTTTAAATATTGTGAACGACTGCTTAGGTCCATTAATTATTGGTTTTAAAAAATTTGGTATAAAAAGTGATTTATAATTCTTAGTTTGTGTAACAAATGACCAAATGTGATTTATTTTGATTACACTTTTTTATATGAAAGTGATTTTGTTTATGTGACTTGTTGGTTAAGAACTGTCTTTTAAACATTGAGAATGAGTGCTTAGGTCAATTTTGTATTGGTTTTAAAAAGTTTGGTGTAAAAAGTGATTTATTATTCTTAGTTTGGGTAACAAATGACCAAATGTGATTTATTTTGATTACACTTTTTTTATATGAAAGTGATTTTGTTTATGTGATTTGTGTTTGCTATGAGTATTGGTTTTCAAGCCTATTGCATCTGTATGAAGTGGTTAGAAATTTACTGACAGTCATACTTGTGAATTTCACAATGTTATATTTGGATAAGTCATTTTTAAATCACACAATTTATATGAATGTGATTTTGTTTATGTGACCCGGCATGCGTTTTTTCAGAGTATTGATTTTCATGGCATGCATCTGCAAACTTATATTTAGAATTTTACGTATAGACTAACTTAAGAATTTCTGATTTTTTATATGAAGACAAGGGAAGAGTTCTATATAACTATCTGAAGATTAGTTGAAGAAGTACAGAAGACTTTAGATCAAAAATGAAGTTTCATCATATTTCAGAGGTACATAATATTACTATTCTCCTTTCTAGGGTAACTATCTTTAGGACAATAAATATTTGACATTCCCTATAACACAATCCTTATTAAGTACATATACAATCTTCTAGTCATGCATTTAGAACATCATCTTCTGTGTTTGCCATTAGGAAGGTGCTCCACTACCTGCAAAAAAAAAAAAAAAAAAAGAGCCTATGCAAAACAGTGTATATATATAAAGAATGTTGCAATGAAATAGTTAAGTCTTAATGCATAATTTGAAATCTGCCCACATGCCCATTATCCTTCAATGTCTATATGTAAGGCATATAGACATTGAATAATAGGCATCAATGTCTTTCAACCAAAAAACCTACTTAAAAAAGTTTTACAGGCATCATTGTCTGGTAATAGCATTGTCCAACCAAAAAACACAGAAAAATTCAATACAACTTAGTCCAATCCTTCACTCTTTCCACTCATTACATATCTGCTCCTTTCTCAAGCTTGACAACATGCTCTTTAGTTTTTTTGGAACTCTGGGTACTTGAAAATTCATCAGTAGAGACCTCTTTACTGCTCCACTTTCAGCCAGTTTGTTTGAATTGAGTTGAATTGAATTGTCTAGGAGCATGGATCTCGACAACTCTGCCTATTAAATCTGTATCAACACAAAAATAATTGAATAGTAGACCAAATACAAAAATAGTTGAAAGAAAAATAGCAAAAATAAGAACAAAATACTTACCAAACAACACCTTGTCATTGACTTGAGTAGGGTCTTTCAAAGATTCATAGGTTTTTAGCTGAAACATCTTAGTAGGAAAACCTTTGGATTTGATTGCATTTACCCGAGTCTTATAGTTTAGCCTAATCATATATTTGTGATCACAAGTTTTGTACATATAATAGTGGGTGAACACCAATTTTTTTTTTTTACTGAATAGAGCTTTCCTTCTATTAAAACATTTTTGTATTTTTTGACACCATTGTTTTGCATGTTCAAATGTATGAAAGTTCTCTGCACATAACTTTAGTGAAATAAATAAAACATGTGTAGAGCATAAATCTGTGTAAAGCCTAAAGTTTAAATAGTAAACGAAAATATTAAACAGTGAACTAAAATACCTCTTTATCGCAGACCAACACTTCTGGACTCTTGATCTCTATAGACTCTCTGTTTTCAGCTATTTCATAGCATCTAACACACTTGACTCTTATTGCTTTCTCCCTATCGAGAGGGCCAATCTCTTATTATTTTACAGCAACATACATTGCCATGGTTTAGTTGCTGATATTTTGGTTCTCTTTTTTCTAATTGGCAGGTGATACGAACTGCAGATATGGTGAAGTTGGGAGGGGATTTCTCCATGGACACAGGCTTATATAGAATGTAAAACTATGGAGTTCAAAATCTTGGAAGTAGGAATGGTGCTGTCGACCGTTCAGTTTTCAAGAGCATGTATGTTTTCGAAGCAATGTTTAATATGAACACTGTGTTTAGAAGTCTGTAATTAGTAGAAGTCTATTTAATTTGATCTATTTTACTTGGTATTGCCAAAAAGTAGCTGGCACAAATAAATTCCACGCGTTTAGCATCATTTATTTAAAATCTTTTTTTTTGTGGACATTGAGCGACGTCGTTTCATTTGAGCGGGAAAATGGTTTAGGTAGAAAGTTGTTGCTTTATTATAATAAGAGATTTGAGCGGGAAAATGGTTTAGGTAGAAAGTTGTTGCTTTATTATAATAAGAGATTAGTGTGTGGAAAATGAAACTACAAAATAGAATTTATATAATAATATATATTGTCAAATGAAACTATAGTATAATTAAAATGATACTTTGGTATTGCTATAATGAAACTAGTGAGTGTGAAAAATGAAACTAAAAAACAGAACAATATCGTTAAATGAAACTGAAGTGTAATTAGAATGATACTTAATTTATGGATCACATTACTACATGGACCATGGTCAACAGTAAAAATTACCTTATATGTATGTATGAAAAATTTATGTTCTTGGCCCGTTCTGGACATTACCGTATGGAGATTGTCGAATTCCTCCCAAAGTTTATATTATGTTTATGATATATCATATCCATCTCATTATCTTATTAAATATTTTCACTCCGGCCTAAAAGAAGTTGAACTGTACTTGAAACATATGGTTACCAAATCAATTGTTGATCTAAATTAAAGATTGTCCGGGCCTTTGTGAAATCCTAGTACTTAGGAGTCATTGCTCTGAACAATTTTATTCAAGTTATTTCATCAGTGTTATATTAAAATCAGATTGTTAAATGACATGATACACCAATGCAAAAATAATGTTCTTAATTCTTATTGATGTCTGCATTTCAAATTTGTAAGCATCAATTGATATAACAAGGATATCTTTTGCTATCTAAGTTTACTCCAAATTGAGTTTAAATAAATTTAAATTATACATTTACCGAGGACTCATTGTCGTAATAGTAACTTCATTTAGGGAACTTTTTGCATGTCTCTTTGGAGGATATTCCTTGCCAAAAAAGAAGCCAGGCTCTTTAGCTTGAGGCAATGCAAAATCATTAACCAACATCTGAACTACAGAAGACATGTCTGGTCTATCATCTGGAGATTGTTGCACACATAGAAGGGCGATATGGATTGACCGTAGAACTTGAACTACATCATATGGACCAGCTATATCCTTATCAACCAGTGCAATTGGTTTTCCTTCTCTATAAAGCCGCCATGCCTATATAGTATTTAAAATCATATATACAAAGAAAAATGGAATATATAATCTAGACAAGAAAGAATGAATTAATTGAGACATAAAATCGAACACTTACATGTTCAGGAAGAGTCATGTATTGATCTTCATTGATAAATTTATTATTTCTCCTACCACTGACTATCTCAAGTACTGATATGCCAAAACTAAACACATCCGACTTAACTGAAAAGATTCCATGCCCAGCATATTCTGGAGACATATACCCACTACATAGTATAGGTGATACCAAATGAGAGGATGACATGAAACAAAAATATGCAATAGATGTGTAGTAGATCTTAGATGAAATTCGAATTCTTACTGTGTTCCAGCAACTCGTTTTGTGTTATCTCCCACTGCATTTCCTACTATACTCCTAGCCAAGCCAAAGTCTGATATCTTTGGATTCAAATCAATATCAAGCAAAACATTACTAACTTTGATATCTCTGTGGATTATTCTCAGTCGAGAATCTTGATGGAGATATAATAACCCTCGCGCAACTCCATTAATTATGTTGAAGCGTTTTGGCCAATCAAGCAACCTTTTTTTTGTTTGATCTGCCAAAGGTTTAAGTTAGTTTTGTTTCAATAATTTCCTGTGATTTGGATATAGATGACAAGGTAAACATACCAAATATGAAGAAGTCCAAACTTTTGTTAGGCATGTATTCATAGATCAACATTTTTTCTTCCTCGCTAATGCAGCACCCCAAAAGCTTGACAAGATTTCGATGCTGTAATTTGGCAATACAAATGACTTCATTCTTGAATTCTTCAAGTCCTTGTTTAGAATTTTTTGATAGCCTCTTCACAGCTATTTCTTCTCCCCCATCCAATGCACCCTAAGCAATTAACATAAATAAAATAAGATTATGTACATGCCCATCCAAGAAAGATGCATATACTTTTACCTTGTACACAGCTCCAAATCCACCTTGACCTAATTTGTTTATTTCTGAAAAATTATTTGTAGCTCTTGATATTGTTGACTGATCATATATTGGTAGCTCTAATTCTTGCTCCAACTTTTGTTCCTTCCTTTTTCTTTTGCAGAAATACAAGAAAAGATACACCCCAGCAAGAACTATTACAACCAGCAGCGACAAACAAAGTGCAAGGATTTTTATTTTCCTCCTGAATGAGGTTGAATGATGTGGTTCTGCTTTTAACCCTGTAGTTCAAAAAAACTTCTCTTATTTCTTATTTTTTAAAATTTTAATGATGAGAAAAACCGTAACCATTACATAAAGGTGTGTACTGGGTAAACCTTCCTTGTGATCTTAGGTGGTAAAGGATCAGAAGAAGGTAAACAAGCTTAGATTAACTTAAACTAAGAAAGTCAGTAGACCTCTCTCACAGAAAAACGAACTTAGAACATTGTAGTTACTAAGCCAACAATCTGATCAATTTGACTGGATTGCTTCCAACCTCTCTTATTTCTACTTTATTGTCAGGCTGTCAAACTGATAATAAACACATTAACTATACCTGGAATTTCAGAAGCAGCCAGTCTGATGAACATATCTTGCCCATTCTGTACTGGTCTCATATCAACCAAATCTCCATACCAAATCAAACACCCTCTTCCGCCATTGCTTATATTGAGAGTGGAATAAGCCATACAAGAGCAATTCCTCAAGCAAACTTGTTCACACTCTTGAAGGCTCATAGATTCATTATACCAAGAGTGCCTTGTATCTGGCAATTTGATATTAGAATATTTGAGGAATCCATCTGATGAAGATCCATTATTGTGGCAATTCAGGGGTTTTCTCCTACGGCATCCTCGTGACAAGGTTCCTGTGACTGTGGCATTATTATTAGGCAAAAATTTGTCTAAACATACACAACCATGAAATTGCTGTATGTTGCAGACACAATTTCCACCACATAAACCATATGTGGCACAAATATCTGCAGGTTGCCTACGATAACTCACCCATTGGTTCATCTCATCTTCCCATACCCATGCTTTTATAAAACCATTGCTTGTAACAACAAATCTAAATAAACCAAAATCATTACTGGGATTATACCAAAAATAAACCTCCTTTTTATTTATAACCACTACTTGTGGGCCAATGTTGTTGATGTTCTGTTCTACTGTTGATACACTAAAGCGCAAACCATTCCATGGACCTGTGCTAAAAATCTCAGTTGTTCCATTCTTGAGAATAAGTTGTGGATATCCAGTAACATCCAGGTGCTGTGTATACTGGCCTGAAGCTGGGTCATTTTCACCCTTCCAAGCTGTTAAAAAAACCTCATGACCAGTCTGCAAATTCCACCCAAACTTCATTCCGGGTAACAAATGATCAGTTGGATGATCAAAACTTTGCCAGACAAAATTCTCGGGGTTTTCATCATCTGCATCTCTCACCACCAGGTTCCCTGAATCCAGCAGCTCTGCAACCGGATTTTGCACCGATGATGTTGATGTGTTGGCAGACCAAACAGGCTGACCCTTGTCTCCAACAAGTGAAAGTTGGCCTCCCAGGGTGATCTTCAAGACTGCTGAAGTTGTGTTTGCGAGTGGAGCATCTCTGTTTGCAACCCAAACCACTGTCTTAGCTGGATCTTGTTTGTACCATATACCTATGTAATGGTTTAAGGAATTGGTGGGGTTAAAAAATCCCATTACGAAGGTTCCACCTTTTGAGATGATGGTATCCCCATTTTTCAGAAACTTTGTTCTTGAAATTAAATCGATATCCTTTCCCAAGCAAATATTTGATATCAAAAGTATAATCAAAGCTGGTAAAAGAACTTCCATGGCTACTGCAGATAGAGAATGGTAGAGGAATTTTTACAATAGGCTAAAATGAAGATCAGACAATCAACACCTCGTGTAAATGCAAGGAAGGATCTTTCCCTAGTAACGTGTCTTGACTGCTTTGCATCTTAACAAATTCACCTATTAAACCCATTATAAATTTTTTGGAGTGATCAAGAAAATTCAGAGTCACTATTCATACATTGGGTAAATTTCATTTTGTGAACCAAGTCAGCAAATGATGACAATGTGACAAAATCAGCCTATATTATATGTAGCTGATTGGTTCAAACTAATAATACTAAACATTAATTAAGACTATACATTTGTATGGTAATATCGCACTATTGATCTTTCAATTTAATATTTTATTGTTAATTTTTAAAATTGTAGTTTCTCAACTGCTCCAAACATTATCAATCTAGTCTTATTAGAGGGAAAAAAAATTAATGGATAAAAATCATAACTCTCTTGTATTAAACAATCAAAACATGCCACATATTAAGAAGTGAAAAATGAAAGTATAGAATAAGAGTTGATATAGAATTACTCCTTCAGAAATAGAATGTAAATTTCCTTGGTGACCAAAAAAAGAATTTGGCCTGGGAGGACTAGTCAACTTTGGCGGATTGATTGTGATGACAACAAAAGACTGCATGTAAATGCCGGGTGGTCCTTTTCCTCAAAGCGTGTCTTAACTTCACTTCTGTATGTATTTTCAATGTCCCGTGAAATTTCAAACCGACGCCCATTAGAGCTATCAATTCTGGACACGTTTTGGTTTATGTTTATCAAATCATGAAAGCCAATGGCACCTATTACGCTTTGGATCTTAACAAATTCATGTCCAGACAGCTCAATTGGTCACATTGATAAAGTTTGAAAATAACGACTATTTATCATATCGTGTCTCACTGGGAACAATCTCTCAAAGTAAGGGGTAGTCCTTGTTTCAAACATGTGGTTATCAAGTTAATTGTCTAACCAACTCAGTTAAACATTTGTCTTTTGTGGAATCATAGTATTTAATTTGGGAGTTATTGTGCTGAACAATATTATTCAAGTTAATTCTTTTGTGTTATATTATAAAATCCAGTTATTAAATAACATGATGTACATGTACAAAAATAATATTCACATTTCTTATTGATGTCTGCACTTCAAATTCATAACCATCAATTGATCTAACATACGATATCTTTGACGTACTATCTAAGTTTTTTCTATACTGAATTTAAATTAAATCTAAATTATACATTCAACGGGGACTCAACAACGTAATAGTAACTTCATTTTGGGAACTTTTTGAATGTGTACCCGATGGATATTCCTTACCAAAAAAGAATCCAGGCTCTTTAGCTTGAGGCAATGCAAAATCATTAACCAACATCTGAACTATAGAAGACATGTCTGGTCTATCATCTGGAGATTGTTGCACACATAGAAGGCCGACATGGATTGACCTTAGAACTTGAACTACATCATATGAACCAGCAGCTATATGCTCATCAACCAAAGCAATTGATTTTCCTTGTCTGTAAAGCTTCCATGCCTATATAGTATTTAAATCATACATACAAATAAAAAGAAATATTCTAGACAAGAAAGAATGAATTAATGGAAACATATAAAATGAAACGCTTACATGTTCAGGAAGAGTCACATATTGATCTTCATTGATAAACTCATTATTTCTCCTACCACTGATTATCTCAAGGACTGAAATGCCAAAGCTAAACACATCCGATTTAATGGAAAAGATTCCATGCCCTGCATATTCTGGAGACATATACCCACTACATATACCAAATGAGAAGATGACATCAAATAAACATATGCAATAGATGTATAGTAGAATATCTTAAAATGAAATTCAAAATCTTACTGTGTTCCAGCAACTCGTTTTGTATTATCTCCTGTTGCATTTCCTACTATACTTCTAGCCAAGCCAAAGTCTGATATCTTTGGGTTCAAATCAGTATCAAGCAAAACATTGCTTGCTTTGAGATCTCTATGGATTATTCTTAATCGAGAATCTTGATGGAGATATAATAATCCTCGCGCAATTCCATTAATTATGTTGAAGCGTTTTGGCCAATCAAGCAACTTTTTCCTTGACTGATCTACACAAGGTTTCCTTAATTAGTTTTGTACTAACTATTTATAATATATGATTTGGTTATATAGATGAGAAGATAACTAATCATACCAAATATGAAAAAGTCCAAACTTTTGTTAGGCATGTATTCGTAGATCAACATCTTTTCTTCCTCACTAATGTAACACCCAAGAAGCTTCACAAGATTCCGATGCTGTAATTTGGCGATACAACTGACTTCATTCTTAAATTCCTGTAGTCCTTGTACAGAATTCTTTGATAGCCTCTTCACAGCTATTTCTTCTCCCCCATCTAAAACACCCTGAGAATTTAAAAATCAAGGAAATAAGATTCTGCCCACATCCATTCAAGAAAGATGCACATATTTTTTTTTACCTTGTACACTATCCCAAATCCACCTTGTCCTATCTTGTTTGAAAAGTTATTTGTAGCTCTTGACATTGTCGACCAGTCGAACATTGGTAGCTCTAATTCTTCCTCCAACCTTTGTTCTGTCTTTTTATTCCTGCAAAAATACCAAGAAAGCAACACCCCTAGAAAAACTATTACAACCGGCAGCAACAAACAAAGCACAATGATTTTTGTCTTCCTCCCCATTGAGCTTGAATGATTTGGTCCTGCCAACAAAAGGCTTTTCTGATCATTTCACCTTTACTGTGATCTGAGGCTGTCATCATAAGTATAAACTACATGAATATATTATATATCATATATACCTGCTGTTACTTCAGAAGAAGCGAGTCTGATGTATATGTCTTGCCCGTTGGGAGACACTGGTTTAATCCCAATCAAATCTCCAAACCAAATCAAACACCCAATCCCTCCATTTCTTATGCTGAGAATCGAATAGGCCGTGCACGAGCAATTCCTCGAGCAAATTTGCTCACACTCTTGCAGATTACTCACGGACTCGTTAAACCAGGAGTTGTTTGTGTCTGGCAATTTGATTCCAGAATAGATTTGGAATCCATCCTGCAGGCAGCTAAGTGGCTTTCTCCTATGGCATCCCAGTGAAAAATTCTCAGAGGAATTGTTATTAGGCAAAAACTTTTCCAAACACCCACAAGTAGGAAAACCATCCACGTTGCAGAAACCATTTCCACCACAAACACCATAAGTGTCACAACTATCCAATGATCTCATTCCAAAATTCTGCCATTCTTTTGTCTGATCTTCCCATACAAATCCTTTGAGAGCACCATTACTGGTAAGCACAACTCTTAAAGAACTTATGGCCTTACTGAGACCATATGTCATGTAAACCTCCCTTCTATTCCTAGCCAGCCAAAATGGTAAAACGCTGCCCTTTCCTCCTGATTCACTCGAGCTCAAATTAGTCCATGGCCCCGAGGAATAAATCTTGGTCGGTCCATTCTTGATCACAATCTGGGGATACCCAGAAGGATCCAGGTGAAGTGTGTATTGCCCGGAAGCTGGATCGTCTTCGCTCTTCCAAGCTCTGATGAAAACCTCATGACCAGTCTGGAAATTCCATCCTATCTTCATTCCGGCTAAGTTATGATCTGTGGGATAATCAAAACTTTGCCAGACAAAATTCTCCGGCCTTTCATCATCTGCTTCTCTCACCACAAGGTTCCCGGAATCCAACAACTCGGCTACCGGATTCTGCACCGATCTTGATGATGAGTATGAATGCCAAACAGCCTGTTCGTTGTCTGCTACAAGTGCGAGTTGGCCTTCCAGGGTGATCTTCAAGGCTGCTGAAGATGTGTTTGTGAGTGGATGATCTCTGTTTGCAACCCAAACCACTGTCTTCTTAGGATCTTGTGTGTACCATATGCCTATGTAAGTGTTTAAGGAATTGGTGGGGCTAAAAAATCCCATCTCAAAGATTCCGCCTTTGGAGACGACGGTATCCCCAGATTTTAGGGATTGTGTTTGAGTAACTAAATTCTTTGCGAGAGACGACGTGTTTGATATGGAAAATGAGAAAAACAGAAGTAAAGCCAGTAACAGAGCTTCCATGGCTATTGCTAGCTTGAGTGGGAGAGGAAACTTAATTGTTGAATTGGGGGAAATATAATGAATATCGGCCAACCATGCAAGATCGTGGAACTCTTCTTGCCTCATTTTTTGCTCTCTTTATTGAGTCTACTAGACTAGACTATTAAGGGTCTGTGGGTCACACTTAATTCAACATTCATAATTCAGTTTTTGCTATTTTTGACCTACAAGTTTTATATCATTCTCATTATTGGTACATAACTATAGAAACTATCAGCTCGGGAAGGGCACGAGTAGGTGGATCACGAGTTTGATTCTCATTAATATTCTCTTAATTGAGTCTGTCGCACATGATCTTTTTAGTATGATTTACTTTCTTGTGTAATTTGTGGACTATTACACAACAACAAAGTTTACCTAGTAGCAGAACAGAGTTCCTACTTTTTGTTCTTCCGATGAGAGATCCAATGAAATCTACTCTATTTTTGTTACATGACTTGCAAGTAACCAAAATTTATAAGTAGAAACCACATTTTCTACAAGTACATTGTGTAAATGGACATTTTTGTATGTTATTCATAAACTTTAATTACTTGAATGCATGTCGTGTAAAAAACCCAACCTGATTTCACTTAAAGGATCAAAAATGGAAGAAAAATGCAAGGTGTACATGTTTTTAGTGGCAATTTTCATAATTGTGTGCCAATAGTGAGAATAACAATAGATGAAAAGTGGCAATAACTCCTATAGGCTTGTATTTGCAGCTTATTCGCATTAATTTGATTGACTAGTTCTATGCGTATGAAATATTGAGTAAAAATCATGGCAAATAATTGCCAAAAATTTCTCATCTAGAGTGGTTGGCCAAATTGATAGCAATTATGATTTTTGAAAGTGAAATCAATACAGTCAGCACTTTACTCCTTAATTGAGCTAGTTCAGTGTGAATAAGGATTAGTCAAATTAAATGTCTATTCAAACATTTCACTTTACTCCTTAATTGAGCTAGTTCGGTGTGAATAGGAATTAGTCGAGTTAAGTGTCTACTGAAACATCTCGTGATCTAATCAAATATAGATATAAATAAAATAAGTCAATAAATCTCAATATCTTATTAAATATTTATACTTTTTTTTTTGAAAACATTAAATATTTATACTTAGCTAAATACAAATTACGTTATTCTTCTTATGAAATTTACGGTGATTGTTATTACACCTCAATGATATTTGAGATGAACTGAGTGTAAATATCTTCTGATTCTTCTCTTGCCAACAAGTCTAGGAAAAGGTTGTATACCAAGATTATATCCTCTTGAAGTCTTGGTCGACTCAATCACACATGGTCATCTTAATATTATTATTTACCTAAGAGCAAACTTTATTCGTACACATCATCATCAGATAGTAATTATAGATTTTTCTTTAAAAAAAAAAAAAGTCTACTTTGGCGTGCGGTGGAAAAACTCTTTCATCTACCAAACAGTACCATGGCTACAATTGCTATCAATGTATCCTAATAAGGGGTGGTTGAGAAAACTCACGTAATATTTTTATGATTCTGATTATCATAGTTGCATTCTTGGCCTAGTGGTCTGAGTCTATTGCACTTAAGACGGCAAATTATACCATGAATTAAAATTTACCTTGTATTGTGAATTCTAATTTAAAATGTCATTCAGATTATATATTTGTTATCATTGTGGACCTTGATTCAAAATGACATTCAGATTATATACTTGCACATAAAATATGCTAACTACAGTATATGTAAAAGCAATGTTCATATTTCTTAACCATATGATATCTTTTACCACTTAAGTTCTTGTTCTGCGAGCTTAATTTAAATAAAACTAGATTATACAGTCAACGAGGATCCAATGTTGTAATTGTAACTTCATTTTTGGAACATTTTGCAGCATGTGTGCCTAAAGGGTAGTGCTTGCCAACAAAGAAGCCAGGCTCCTTAGCTTGAGGCAATGGAACATCATTTACCAACATCTGAATTACAGAAGACATGTTAGGTCTATCCTTGGGAGACTGTTGCACGCATAGAAGGCCGACATGGATTGACCTTAAAACTTCATCTACATCATATGAATCAGTCATATGCTCATCAACCAATACAATTGGTTTGTCGTTTCTATATAGCTTCCATGCCTGTATAATATGTAAAATCATACCGAGAAAAATAAAATATTTCAAATATGAAAGGATGAATTAATGGAAGCATCTAAAATGGAGCATACACTTACATGCCCGGGAAGAGTCTCATATTCATCTTCATTATTGGAAAATTCACTATTTCTCTTACCGCTAACTATCTCTAATACTAAAATGCCAAAGCTAAACACATCTGATTTAACTGAAAAGATCCCATGCCCAGCGTATTCTGGAGACATATACCCACTGCATAGTATGGGTAATACCCAATGAGAAGATGGCATTATGAAACAAACATATGGAATAGATGTGTAGTAGAGGATTTTTATATGAAATTTAAAAATTCTTACTGTGTTCCAGCAACTCGTTTTGTATTATCTTCGGTTGCATTTCCTACTATACTCCTAGCCAAACCAAAGTCTGATATCTTTGGAATCAAGTCAATATCAAGCAAAATGTTGCTAGTTTTGAGATCTCTATGAATAATTCTTAGGCGAGAATCTTGATGAAGATACAATAGACCTCGAGCAACTCCATTAATTATGTCGAAGCGTTTCGGCCAGTCAAGTAACTTTTTCCTTCTTTGATCTGCCAAAGGTTTATTTAAGTCAGTTTCATTCAAATAAATTCCTTTCAATCCGTTAAAGTTCAAAAGATAACCATACCAAATATGAAAATGTCTAAACTTTTGTTAGGCATGTATTCATAGATCAACATCTTTTCTTCCCCACTAATGCAACACCCCAAAAGCTTCACAAGATTCCGGTGTTGTAATTTGACTAAACAAATAACTTCGTTCTTGAATTCCACAAGTCCTTGTGTAGAATTCTTTGATAGCCTCTTCACAGCTATTTCTTCTCCACCATCTAAAGCACCCTACAAATTGAAAGACAAATAAATAACACTCCTAATATACTTAACCAAGAAACCTACATTTTGTTATATGAACTTTACCTTATACACTGTTCCAAATCCACCCTGTCCAATCTTGTTCTTCTCTGAGAAGTTATTCGTTGCTCTTAATATAGTTGACCAATCAAATATTGGCAGCTCTAACTCTTTCTTCAACATTTGTTTTGTAGTTTTCTTTTTGCTAAAGTGCCAAGAAGTCAACAAGCCTGCAAATACTATTACAACCAGCAGTGACAAACAAAGTACAAGGATTTGTGTTTTCTTCCCCCTTGAGCTTGAATGAATTGGTTCTGTTTTTAGTCAAAAGAGATCTCTCAATTCAACTTTATCATCATAAGGCTATCATAAGTATATATATATATAAACGACAGGAATTCTACCTGGAATTTCTGTAGAAGCCAGTTTGATGTATATGTCTTGCCCATATGAAGATATTGATCTGATATTGATCAAATCCCCAGACCAAACCAAACACCCACTCCCTCCATCGCTTATATCGAGAGGCGAATAAGCCATACAAGAGCAATTCCTCAAGCAAAGTTCTTCACACTCTTGAAGACTCATAGACTCATTATACCAAGAGTTCTTTGCATCTGGCAATTTGATCCCAGAATACTTAACAAACCCATCTGTTGTAAACCCATTCTGGCAATTCAGGGGCTTTCTTCTATGGCATCCCTGTAACCAGTTTTGAGCTGCATTTTCATTAGGCAAAAACCTGTCCAAACATCCACAACTGGGAAAATTGTCTATGTTGCAGACACCATTTCCACCACATTGATCATAGCTATCACAAAGATCTGATGGCTCCCTTGGAAAACTCACCCATTCCTTTAGATCCCACACAATTGATTGCAGAACACCATTGCTGGCAAGGACTAATCTCAGTAAACTTGAGCCATATGTGACACCATATCTGAGATAAACCTCTTTCTTATTTATGACCAGGCCATATGGTCTTTCAGTGTTGTTTCCTTCTGATCTCATTCCACTAAAGTGCAGACCGTTCCATGGCCCCGAGCCATAAGTCTCAGTTGTTCCATTCTTGATGATAACTTGTGGGTACCCAGAAGGATCCAGGTGAAGTGTGTATTGCCCGGAAGCTGGATCGTCTTCACTCTTCCAAGCTTTGATGAAAACCTCATGACCAGTCTGGAAATTCCATCCTATCTTCATTCCGGGTAAAAAATTGTCAGTTGGGTAATCAAAACTTTGCCAGAGAAAATTCTCCGGGTTTTCATCATCTGCATCTCTAACCACAAGGTTCCCAGAATCCAGCAACTCTGCAACTGGATTCTGCACTGATCTTGATGAGTTTGCAGACCAAACAGCCTGACTGTTGTCTCCAACAAGTGCGAATTGGCCTCCCGGGGTGATCTTCAAGACTGCTGAAGATGTGTTTGCCATTGGAGCATCTCTGTTTGCAACCCAAACCACTGTCTGAACAGGAATTTGTTTGTACCAGATTCCTATGTAACGGTTTAAGGAATTGGTGGGGCTAAAAAATCCCATTACAAAGGTTCCACCCTCTGAAACGATGGTGTCCCCATCTTTAAGGAACTGGGTTTTAGTAATTAAGTCCTTCCCCAAGGAAATATTTGACGTTGAAGCTAAGAATAACAGAAGCAGCAGAACCATTAAAATAGCTTCCATGGCTACTGCCAGAAGGCGAAAACAGGCGAAAATGACGATCAGAATCCAGTGTAAAGGCATGAAACTTGCCCCCACTTTGACTTTTCTTTCAGTAATTAATTATAGAACCAATGGTAGTCACAATGTACACAGTACACATCTTGTAAGTCTTGACTTTTTGTTTTGTTTTTTAAAGTTCATTAATAACGAGGGAAACCCGTAGTTACTGAGGGTGTACACTGGGCAAATCCCGAATTGTGACTCTAGCTGACAAAGAACCACAAAGATGTAAACCAGCCTACATTGTCCATAGCTGACCGACTCAAACCAAGTTCTGTATAGGTAGATACACAATTTGGTAATCCCTAATCAAGAATCTTGATGAACATAAACAGCAAAACTATTTACATGGTTTTGATGTGTTTGTGCAGAACTTTAGCATAGGAAAATCCAAGCAGCCAACTACCTAGGATCAAACAAGCTAATGGAAACTTCATTTAAGGAACTTGCAGCTTGTGTGCTTGATGAACATTCACCACTGGTAAGCCCCCTTCCTGCTGTGAAGAAACCGGGTTCTTTTGGTTCAGGCAATGCGGCATCGTTGCTTAACATCTGAACTACAGACGACATGGTTGGTCTGTCATCGGGATGTTGTTGCACACATAGTAAACCGACATGGATTGATCTCAGAACTTGAGACAAATCACCCGATTCAACTACTAGATCATCATCTACTAGTTCATATGATCTTTCTTCTCTGTAAAGTTTCCAGGCCTGTTGAAGTTCATAAACTGGATTAGGAGCATATCAGGAAATAGATGAATTAAATAGACTCAGAGATAATATAATACTTACATGCCCAAGGAGGGTGTGGTATTGATCTTCCAGGGAAAACCCTTTGTTTCTCTTACCACTCACAATCTCAAGCACGGAGACACCGAAACTGAACACGTCTGACTTAATTGAAAAAATCCCGAGAACTGCATATTCTGGAGACATATAGCCACTGTTCATGACAAAGAAAGAAGATGAGATCGAGAACATAAAACTTGATTCATAAGAAATGAATTTGATATATATATATATATTCTTGTTCCTAGCTTACTGTGTTCCAACAACTCGACTTGTGTCTGCTCCGGTCTCATTCCCTGCGACGCTCCTGGCCAATCCAAAATCTGATATCTTCGGGTTCATTTCAACGTCTAGCAGAACGTTGCTAGCTTTGAGATCCCTATGAATTATTCTGAGTCTTGAATCTTGATGAAGATACATCAAGCCTCGAGCGATTCCATTGATTATGTTGAACCGTTTAGGCCAGTCGAGTAGCTTCCTTTTTGTGGGATCTGCCAAGAGTTCCACAACACAATCTCATAACATAGAATCAATAGAAACAATTAATTTGCAGGAACTGATGATGAGTAGGCCATACCAAATATGAAGAGGTCCAAGCTTCTGTTAGGCATGTATTCATAGATTAACATCTGTTCTTCCCCTTGAATGCAGCAGCCCAGAATACTCACCAGGTTTCGATGTTGAAGCTTGGCAATAAAGACGACTTCGTTCTTGAACTCATGAATTCCCTGCACAGATGCCTTGGAAAGCCTCTTCACAGCAATTTCCTGCCCATTTTCCAGTACACCCTGCACAACAGAGAACACAGAAAGAAGTTATTAAAATGAAATTCCAAAGTAACAACTAACTGTTCATATTCGGTGCATTATTACCTTGTAAACAGGTCCAAAACCGCCCTCTCCAAGCTTGTTCTCGGCTGAAAAATTGTTGGTAGCTCGAGCTACTGTACGCAAGTCAAAAACCGGCAGCTCGAAATCTTCATCGCGCAGAACTTTAGTCTTCTTCTTTCTCCTCACATACAACATAAAGCTGAACCCGACAAGAATCAATCCAGCAACTGCTGACAAAGTAACTGCAACTATTTCCAGAATCTTTCTGTGCTCCCTTCTTGATCCTGAACCGGGATCTAAAGAAAACTGTAGTGAATATAATTGAACTGGCATGTGCTCCATCTCAACTAAAAGTCTAAGCTGATAGTTGGATTGCACATTAATGGCTATATGCTCAACACGCCCCATCTCAATTAAAAGTCTAAGCTGATAGTTGGATTGCACATTAATGGCTATATGCTCAACAAATATTTAGTTATTTCAGGTGCAAAAGACAAGAATTCTTACCTAGTTCAGAAGATGCGAGTCTGATGTATATGTCTTGCCCTCTTTCAGACATCTGTCTAATGTCAACCAAGTCCCCAAACCATATCAGACACCCACTCCCTCCATTCCTGACATCCAAACTGGAAAAAGCAGTACAAGAACAGTTTTTTAAGCATTCTTGCTGGCATTCTTGGATCGTCATCGTCTCGTTGTACCAGGAATTCTGGGTATCTGGCACTTTAATCCCAGAATACTTGAGAAACCCACCTGCATCTTTTCCATTGTGGCAATCCAGGCTCTTCCTCCTAACACACCCTCCTGCAAACTTTGCCATCCCCCATTCTGCCTGGTTTCTGGGCAAGAAATGATCCAAGCAACCGCAAACTGGGAAGTTACCTATGTTGCAGAGCCCATTTCCCCCACAGTTTCCATATCTGTCACAGTCATCTGTGGGCAATTTCCCAATCGTTATCCAGTCGTCCATCCCGTCCAGCCAGATCAGGCGATGGACAACACCTGTGTAGTTTATATACAACACTGATATGACAGATTTATTGACCAGAGAATAGTTGGTGTAAATCTCGGTCTTGTTGATGAACAAATCGTAATTGTAAATGGGATTTGTGTCCGGACTGGGAATCCCGCTCCACCTCACGCCGTTCCACGGTCCGCTCCGGCAAATGAGAGCTTTTCCTTGCCGGATAATTCCCTGTGGATATCCGGTGACAAGAAGATTTGATGTATATTCAGACGGTGTTGGATCTTCAGCACTTTTCCATGCCGAAAGGTAAACTTCATGGCCAGTTTCAAAGTTTATCCCCATTTTCATCCCCGGTAGGTAAGTATCCGTCGGATAATCAAAGCTCTGCCAGAAGAAATTTTCTGGGTTTCCATTGCCGCCATCTCGCACGACAAGGTTCCCGGAATCCAGCAACTGCATCACCGGAGACGAAGAAGATGACGGCGTGTTAACGGACAAGACAACGTCGTTGGCGTCGCTAAGGAGAGCGAGGTGGGATGAGTTAACGATCTTCAACACCACAGACGTCGCGTTTTTACTGAGTGGAAGTTTTCTGTCGGCAACCCACACCACAAGTCTCGCCGGAATATTCTTGTACCATATTCCGACGTAGCGGTTTGAGGAAGTGGAAGAAGGGCTGAAAATCCCCATCTCAAAGGTTCTTCCGGACGAAATAATGGTTTCATTTTCTGGGAGAGGATCATCAACAGAAATTGTATCTCTTGCCGGAGAAATCTTTAGTATGGAGAAGATTAAGCAGCAGAAGAGAAAAAGGTGATGAGAATCCGCCATGGCTAACCACCCCAAATCCTATACAACAACAATAATGATAATTAAGATCAGATTATGTTACTCTGATTATCATGCCCATTATATTCAGTAATATTTTACTATATATTATTACCAGTTTGAATTGACTCATTAAGACGTCCTGGTTAGTTGGTCTTGCACTAACCAATTAAAAATTTCCAGTATCTTTTCTGCTAGTAAGCTAGCTGTTAAATTTATCTTTTAATTTCCCAGTTGTACTATACAGTCCAAACGAACAGGAACTTAATTGGTTGTTTAATTTGTGATTTCGCTTTCATTTTCAATTGACACAAATTAAAAAACTGTTAAATGTCTTGGTCTTTGCCCACGATATATGAATATATGATGATTCAAATAGGAAGCTTCGACGTGTTCTTTGCTTTTTCTAATCTCACCTTTTTTGACAAAGGAAATGTAAATGGCCGACAAAGGTGAATTGAGTACCACTTCACCAGTAGTCAATCCTTAAACACTCACAGCTATCTTCTTCCAACTTGGATAGATGTAACCTCTTCTCTTCCGGGAAATCAACAATTCATTTCCGGGACTGATCCGCTCAAATCAAGAAGGTTATGTTAATAAACCGCAACTCAAAATGTTAGGGTTATCAAATTAACAATTTGACCATTTAAACAAGTTGCTTAGCTGTTGGGCATATATAATATATAAACATATATATGCAATCCAAATATCAGCTTAGTGGTTAATTGATGTAGAGCACATGTATGTTTCAATTTAGTATCAAAATCAATCCCGACCCAATGAACATGTTGAGCATATAATATATAACTATAAATGTATAATCTAAATGAATTTAGATTATTGAGGTGGAACACCTTCAATTAGCTAGATTATATTTTATTGCATGCATGCATATTAGGGCTTTGTAAGATGAGACAAACATGAATATAATGCTATATATATTAAATATATGGTTGGCCTTTCAACAATATATAATATAATTTGTAAGATAGCTCATAGCTGCATATATATATATAGTATACATTCACTAATATATGTAGAAGAGGACAAATGGAGGTTGTTAAGTATTTATCAACAGGCGTCGTCGTATATACTACTCCGTGTTTCCGTAACAATCTTCGTCTCCGACCTATGCACAAAGTCCCAGAAAAATAATGATTAGTGTTTACTGTTTAGCCTTTACCATGTTCAAAGTCCTTAACGGATTCCCATTAAGATTAGGACGTTAGTTATGTGTTTTTCTTTAATGTTATTTTATCATTTTATAATTATTATAATATGTTATGAATTAAATATTATCTTCCCTTTTGTTTGATTAAATTGTAGATTTTTTTTCTTCAAATTTTTGTTTTCAAAAGTACATTAACATGTATAAACAGGTTATCGTGTTGCGTTGATCCAATTGTATCAACCTATTTAAAAATTATATTCTTGTACATACTCATTAATTTTAATGAGTCATGTTGTGTGACGAAGGAAACCTGTAGTCACTAAGCAATGTGCATTTGGTAAACTCATCTCGTAATCATAATCGGTAAAGAACCACAATGAAATAAATTATGCTAGCATGCTAGGTTGATAAAGATAGGATGTCAATCTTAACCCGAAATCAATGGATTGATCTAATAAGACCGAAAAAATTTCGAGTTAAGGCAAAAAAAAAATGTTAGCCCGATAAAAAATTAACCTAGTAAACTTGAAATTGATAAGCTTGATGGCTCGAACAGACTAGCCCAAAATTTAGTAAGCTAGCCCGAGCAACTTAAAGGCTATTTTTTGTTTCACAAGTAATATGGGACAAAATATATAGGAAATTTATATATAAGCTCATTTTTAATTTGAAAATGTCAAAAGTTTTAGTTGGGTCGATAACTCGAGATTTTAGGGTTAGGGCCAAGAATTTTAAATTCGGCCAAAAAAAAAATCAAAAAGCTCGATTGTCAGTGGCTCACACCCAGAAGACTAATTGGACATCGCTCGCTCCCAATATGAAGGTCAAACTTAGAATCTTGTAATTACCAAACCAACAATCACCTAATTTGACTGATGTTGCATCATCATGTCATGTTTAGACCTATCATATCCAAGTCAACTAATTTATTTTAAAAAAAAAAAAAAAAAAGTCTTACACAAATTGCCATGTCTAACAAATTACGTAGTAACAAACAATTTTAATAACCTGGAATCTTTCAATGTTCACTTTGATACAGAGAAGATGGCGTGGGTGAAACTAAACCATGACATTCTGTGAGAACACAACTTAACAAGTAAAATTCATAATCAGCATGGAGCACAGATCAGACTACCTAGGATCGATCAAACTGAGGGAAACTTCGTTTATCGAACATGCAGCAGGTTGTGTGCTTGATGAAGCTTGAGTACTAGCAGTTAGCGGTCTTCCTGTGAAGAAACCGGGTTCTTTAGGTTCAGGCAGCACAGCATCATGAGTTAACATCTGAACTACCTCAGACATGGTAGGCCTGTCATCGGGATGTTGCTGCACGCACATCAAGGCGACATGGATTGACCTTAGAACTTGAGACAAATCATCTGGTTCAGCGACTATATGCTCGTCCACTAGTTCAGCTGATCTACCATCGCCATGAAGTTTCCATGCCTGTTGATGTTCAAAACTGGATTAGAGATTTAGAGATCTTCTGCTATATGGGATAAACATTATATTGTCACGTCAGGAGAAAAGGGTATATATAGCACTTACATGCCCAAGAAGGGTGTGGTATTGATCTTTTAAAGAAAATCCTTTATTTCTCATGCCGCTGACAATCTCTAGCAATGAGACACCGAAGCTAAACACATCTGATTTAATTGAAAAGATCCCAAGTACTGCATACTCTGGAGACATATAGCCACTATTCGTACCATTAACAACGCCCCCGCCAAACAAACAAAGAAAAGAGAGAACATGTAAGTTCATTCATAGGAAATGATAAATAGGCAGATAATGTACTAAAATTAACATTGATCCATACTGTGTTCCAACAACTCGACTTGTGTCTGCTCCAGTCTCGTCTCCTGCAACACTCCTAGCCAATCCAAAATCTGATATCTTTGGGTTCATGTCTATGTCTAGCAAAACATTGCTAGCTTTGAGATCCCTATGAATAATTCTAAGCCTGGAATCTTGATGAAGATACATTAGACCCCGGGCAATTCCATTGATTATGTTGAACCGCTTTGGCCAATCAAGTAGCTTCTTTTTGTCATGGTCTGCCAGAGAATTTCATAAGTTGACTTTGTGAATTTCATAAAATGGTTCAAAAACTGGACTTGTTATAGCTGATAAGGTCATACCAAATATGAAGAGATCCAGACTTCTGTTAGGCATGTATTCATAGATTAACATCTGTTCTTCCCGTTGAATGCAGCATCCCAGAAGACTCACTAGATTTCGGTGTTGAAGTTTCGCAATAAAGATAACTTCATTCTTGAGCTCATCAATTCCTTGCACAGATGCCTTGGAGAGCCTCTTCACAGCAATTTCCTGTCCATTTTCTAGGACACCCTAGAAATGGATTATTGTGAATGTTAGAAAGAGAAATTTAAATAATAAAAAAAAAAAAAAAACCACAGCCATACAAAGTAAAAACAGTTCATATGTTGGACTTTGGTGCAAACATTCTATGCATTATACCTTATAAACAGGTCCAAAACCACCCTGTCCAAGCTTGTTGTTGGCTGAAAAGTTGTTGGTAGCTCTAGCTATGGTAGGAAAGTCAAAAATTGGTAGCTCAAATTCATTATCGTGCAGTACTTCAGTCTTCTTTCTCCACAAACAGAACATCAAGCTCAGCCCTACGAGAATTAATCCAATAACTGATGACAAACTGGCTGCAAGTAGTTCCAACTTTTTACCACGTTTCCTTCTGGAGCCTGCATCAGAAACTAAGAAAACATTGTGTATACTGTAGTGAGCACCATGATAAAAGAAACCAAGGCTGACTTGAATAATTTCAGATGTAAAAGACAATTTACCATTCAAGAATCCATGAGTTGTATTCTTATCTAGCTCAGAAGATGCCAGTCTGATATATATGTCTTGACCTCTATCAGATAGCTTTCTAATGTCAATCAAGTCCCCGAACCAGAGCAAACAACCACTTCCCCCATTCCTAATATCTAATCTTGAATAAGCAGTACAAGAGCAGTTCTTCAAGCAAACTTGCTCGCACTCTTGGAGTGTCATAGTCTCATCATACCAGGAGTATTTTGTATCTGGCAATTTAATGCCAGGATACTTCACAAATATATATGTTCCGTTGTTGCAGTGCAGGCCCCTCCTCCGAACACATCCTCCAGAATAATCTGCCATGTTCCATGCTTCTTGGTTTCTGGGAAGAAACTTATCCAAACATCCACAAATGGGAAAATTATAAATGCTGCAAATGCCATTTGCACCACATGCTCTGTACATGTCACAAGAATCTGTAGGAAATTTTCCAAAAGTAATCCAATTTTTCATCCCACCAACCCACACCAAGCGCTCGATAAAACCAGTGTTAGTTAAAACTAATATAGATATAATTGAGTTATTATTGAGAGAATAACTAGTATAAACCTCATGCTTGTTAATAACCAAAGCATATGTGTATATGGGATTTTTGTCCATCATTGGTACTCCGCTCCACCGCACACCATTCCATGGACCACTCCGATATGTCACTGCCGTACCATTCATAACAAAACCTTGTGGATATCCAGTAATATCTATATGAACTGAATATTCAGCTGGTGCAGGATTGTCATCACTCTTCCATGCTGTAAGGTATACCTCATGGCCAGTTACAAAGCCCACCTTCATGCCTGGCAAGAGCGTATCTGTTGGATGATCAAAACTCTGCCAGAAGAAATTTTCTGGGTTCACATCACCACCATCTCGCACCACAAGGTTCCCCGAGTCCAACAACTGCAATACTGGATTTTGTACAGATCTTGACAACGACATGTTAGCAGACCATATAACGTCATTGTTATCACTGAGAAGAGCAAGTTGGCTTACGTTAATGATTCTCAGCACAACTGTCGATGCATTAGCACTGAGTGGACCTTCTCTGTTAGCAACCCACACCACAGTCTTCACAGGAATTTTCTTGTACCATATGCCAACATAGCGGTTTAAGGAATTGTTGGGGCTAAAATACCCCATCTCAAAGATTCCTCCAGATGAAATGATGGTTTCATCATCTTGAAGGGTATCATTAAGTGCAATTTCATCTCTTGCTGGAGAAATGGGTAGTATGGAAAATAGTAAGGAAAATACAAAGAGCAGGAGAAATTCTCCCATGGCTAACTACCCCAAGTTCCCCTCCTACAACAATCATATATCTCTTCCATCATGCAGTACTGCAGTGTTTTAGAATTTCCAAATATTCATAATTATAAATTTTACTACCAGCACCTTTTTGACTTAGTCTTGCACTAAAAGTGTAGTATCTCTCTTGTTTTTTTCTCATCTTTCCCTGGTCTCCTATGAGAAACAAAATTCATGATAATGGAGATGCCAATGGCCAACAAAGAGAAGACCCAAAACTCACTTTTCTTCCCCCAACTTGGACTAGAAAAATAAAGGGATGTTTAATTCATACAAAATAAATCTCACTGTTATAAGCAATTATTAAGCACATTAATAAGCATCTTTTATGACTCACAATATTAGGTGATAAATTACAGATCATTAGGTTATTCAAGCAAAGTGACAAACCATTGAAATTGAATGTTGGCTATTACTGTCCGATGATGGTCTGTGCAAGTTGGCTATAAGAAACTATTTCTGTCAGTTGAAAATTGTTGTGTTGCAGCTTTGACTCCTTGAACTCAACAGCATGCTTGGTAAAAACTTATAATAACCTCAAGACTGTCACAGTGCAGCCTTGTCAAAAAAATCAATTAACTTTCTTGTTGATCAATTACGCAATAGATTATGACCACTTTGGAGTGTCCATCAATGATACAATTGGAGCTTGACAGAAGCTTCTAAGCTTTCACCTAACTTTAACCCAGTAAAACTACAAATGAGATTGCAGTCATGTTGAAGCATGTCAATGGTGGTGTTGCCCACTTTGGAATTTAGAGAAATTAGAACAATCTGAAAAGATAGCCACACAATCTGGTTTTTTTTTTCCAGATGTTGACTTTTTTCAATACCCATTTTGGAATTTAGAGAAGCAAGAAGGATGGAAATGAGACAACATTCATGCTCTAAGTAAATTCCCATAAATCCCGGTCTCAAATCCCAGAGCTTTTCACCTCTGAATGCTAGCATAGACAAACACATTAACGTCCAATATTGCAGGACCTCATTTTTCAAAAGTGTCTATTAGAAAACAGTGTTACCTTCATCAGCGGAGCTCATTATTATCTTACTGCCTAATCATCTTTGATAAAAAAATCACAGCTACTAACAACGCAACTTCCTACCTGTGCACAACTTTATTGATATCTAAATCTTAATAAGCAAAAGCTGTAAATAACTCTTTTTGCTCTTTTCATTTCAGAAAGAGTACCTTTTTGCTCTTTTCATTTCCTTTGATTGACCTCCCTGCCTTGTGAATCACTCTGATCCAAACAATTCTTGTGTAACCTCCATGATTTGGAGAGAAGAATGCACCTGTGAGGCATCATCTTAAGGTTGATAATTAGAACTTTGAATATTTTGGGAACTTTAAATGAAATTTATTTATGACAAAAATTTTGTAGAATAAGAACCACATTAAGGCAAACCTAATCATCAATCAATCTTAACTCAGAATTTAGATAACTGGAATCAACATTCAAAGCAGTAGTTTCAAGGGCTTAATGAATCTGAAAGCACCAATACAACGAGAGAACCTTCAATAAAGACTAGAAAACGACAATGGTATGACAAATTAGCAATAAACTTAGGCAATATAAAAACATTTCTCATTCATACATTCACACATCAATCAAAATAAAAATCAAAGATTCAAGATACAGCCTGCAAAACATATCGCTTGTAATCCCATTTCATTACTCGTGGCCAGAAGATGGTGATAACAATATTGTTTTGCATGAAAGCATACAACAAAATATACAATTATCAGAAACATCCCTCTCAGGAATGTTTCAGGGAACAGAAAACTCCCTGAACCACTTTTTTAATGCCAGAAATGGCAATACCATAACAGCATACTTAACCATGTGCTCAAATCTTGCTTTCCAACATTCTCACTTCTCATTTTGCAAAAAATCTAACCCGCATTGTCCAAAATCATCGTTAACAAAGATCACATCAGGTGCCTAATTTTCCTGTCCTTGAACAGAAGCTTCTTCCTGCAATGAATTCTCTTTAATGCCTTTCTCTTTTCTTGTTAAAATTCTTAAATTCCAGAGAATTTGCATCAGCCCACCATTTACCAAATGCAACACAAATACCTTTACTCCTGGTGTAAAAAATATAGATATAATCTTCAGAAGGGCAAAGAAGGAACCTATTCCCAGAAGCTGTAGAGTCAAGCCTTCTTCCTGACAAGCAGATCAAAGTAAAATATAAGTCTGAAGAAAACAATTCAAGGCAACACTTAAGGGAGTGTGGAGGAGCATACAACTACCTTAGAGTTGGATAACAGTTCTTGTGACACCTCCTTCAAGAAGTCAGCCATTATGCATCCAGCAAATAGACCACATGGTACCAGTAGCTCTTTGTTTGTGGAGATAGAGTATATGGTGTCAAATACAGAACCACCAATAAATAATGCAGTTAGTAACCACTTCAATACCTCCTTCCCAAAATCCAACAGCTGCTTCACTGCAACACTCTCAGCTTTCTCCCATTGAAAGTTTTTCAATGAATCAGGAAATAAGTGCCATAATTTCTGCTTAGCATAACATAACTGCATCTTGAACTTAGAAGGCTCGTCGAATTGTCCCATTGTTGGTAATTTTACAGAACATATTGGAGGAACTGAGTTCTTTCTCATATGTATCAATACAGGACCATGTAAATGATGGAAGCCACTTTTAAACAATGCCATCTGCAAAAATGGCAGAAAGCAACATTATGTAGAGAATTTAGTTAAGACTTTCAAATCTTTTCATTAAATCATAGATATAGCTCAATTTTCTCCATGACATCGAAACTTCTTTGTTAGTGGAGGGAACCATAGCCGGATCTTCACCAAACATAAATTAAACCAAGCATCCAAATGCAATCAAAATTCAACCCAGAAACATAAAATTACCGTAATTATCAAACACATTATCAAGAGTAATGCCTAAATACATAATAATCATTAAAATTTCCAAAGTTTTGTTCCTTTCTCTACTTCTTTGACGACAGTAACCTACTTCATTTTGCTTGTTCGCTATTCTCCAACCATGAAGAAAAAGTGGAAGGAAATAGAAATTGAAAAGAAGAAAGTTTCCACAGGGTAAGTAAATCAGGAAAAGCCGGAGAATATGGGCAAAGAGAAAGTTACCGGAGAAGTTGGATGCACCGTTATTAACGCCGCCGACGAAGCCATGCCGTTCTCTTTCGCCGTGCCGCGCTGTTCAGTTGGTTTGCATAAGAGGGTATATTTGTCAATTGGTGACTATGAGTAACTTCTGGAGGCCCAACAACTAAGCCCACAATCTTGTGGGCTTGGAAGTTTTTATTTGCGCAATTGCGCCATTCTTTCAATCTTTTTGGGCTCTAAATTTTTTTTACACTCTCCCAAAAATATGAACAAATTTTTTTTAATGCTATTGACTCTATTACATTGTAGTATTTGATATGAACAATTTTTAATTCTTTTTCATTTATATTTTTTGAAAACTCGGAGTATAGTAGTAAGAACAATAGCATTTCAATTGGTAATTTATTTATGGTTTTTTATGTGTTGAGCATAATTAAAGACGGTATATCTAGTTTTATTGGATATTATTAGCATTGAAAACTTAAGGCGCGTAATTGTAAAGTTTAAGGTGCATATTTTTAAAGTTTAAGGTATGTCATTTTAACACTTAAGGTGCGTTATTTTAACATTTAATCAATACAATTACTTTCTTATCTTTCATATAAGACTTCATCTCCCATAATTAATTACATTAGTCCTATTTTAATTAATTAATTCCATCCACATTAACCTATACCAAATTTCTTAATTTGTTTGTAGTGTTAATAGTACTAGCCTTGCAAGACTCCAAAATACATTATATAAGATGTAGACTTGCCATCTTCCAATTTAGCATGCATGTTTCATTCCGTCGTACATATTTTTGGTTAAATTACAAGTATATGCTCAATGTCATTTTTGGTTATGTCCCTAGCTAGCTTGCAAGTATTTGCTTTCATTTAATAAGTTTAGTGTGAGGCTTGCCAAAACTTTCACAATTATAAAATTCCGCTATCGAAATGTTTCCTTGACTATAGCGAAATTATTAAATTAGTCATTGCCTATTATTTTTATCTAATTATTAAGTCCATTAACTTTAAAAATCTTAACCAATTTTATTTTCCGCTTGTTAAGATGTCAGACGTCTGTTTACTCATGATCAAATTGTTAATTTCGCTGTAGTCAATAGACCATTTCGGTAATTACTATTCAGTTTAATAAAAGAGGAAATGGTGCAGACCGAAATGTTACAATAGATAAATAATCTTGCATTATTTATTATTAGGATCACGTGAATACAATATTTCAATATCGAAAATGCAGAGAAATAATCTTGCATTATTATTAATTATAAATGTATGTAACATCTATCAATTTCATTGTCCAATCTCCATAACCCATCCCTTTTTATCTTCAACGGTGCCTGCTTGGATCCCTGATAATGTCGATGACAGTTTCTGGGAGACGGATCCAATCTTGTACTCAACTCTGTTCATGGGATATATTTAGGAACAAACAAACAATAATTTAATCAATTAGATTATCTTCTTTTTATTTTTTTTCACAAAACAATTATTAGATAAGATCTGATCTTCATTTTTATCATTTCTTGATTGTATAATTGAAATTAATTAATTAATTAAGGTGGTCGTGCCTGTTGCCCTTGTATGTGATGCTTCCCACATTGCAAACACCCACCGCAGTTCCAGTACAAAATACTTCTTCAGCACTTCTTAATTCATCTATGTGTATCATGCGCTCTTCCACCTGTATTATAATATAATATCTCACTCATAAAGTCAAGTTAAATAATTAAGAACATTATTAATGCTTAATTAATTAATTAAAAGGATTAATATAATTACTTCAAATCCAAGATCACGTGCAATGTCCATGATGCTTTTTCTGGTCACACCTTCTAGGATGGTACCGTTTGCAGGTGGAGTTGACACAACATTGCCCTATAAATAAACTAATTAATTAATTGCCTGCACCATAAGATCAAAATCCAAAATAATAATAATAATAATATGGGTTGACTATGTTGGTCAGATATTGACTTAGTAATCACAAGATTACACGTTCGATTTTAGTGAAAGTGGCCTGACTTAGACTGGTTTAACTCCTTATAGTCTTTTACTGATTATTGTTACAAAATAGAGTTTACCCAATGCATACATTTTAAATAGTGATTGCGTATTTTTTCATCATTAAAAAAAAAAAAAAGATACATATATTATATATATAATGTGTAATATTAATTAAAGATTTACCTTAACAATGAATATGTTAGAGGCAGAAGCCTCCTCGATGTAACTCTCGTGGACTGAATCAAGATACAATACCTCAGAGAACCCTCTCTTTTTTGCTCTCGTTATGGCTTTCAAAACCTATATATATGGCACAAAAAATTAACTTTTTTTTCGTAAAAGTTATGAACAAAAATGAATACAAAAGTGATTGTCCATAATCAAATTGGACCGTAATTAATTCATATCGTTGTCACACTTTAACGATTCATAATATATATTTTAAAATTTAAAATATTAGTAACCAAAATGAATGTTAGGGCTTGAGTTGCATACTGGAGCATAGTTAGTAACACTCTTAACACCACCCGCTCCACCACGAGTGGCACGATGATACTCATCCTCGACATATAAATTCAAGGAAGATCCCTCCTACAATTCATAAAAGTAATACATAAATATATATAAAACCAATTATGCATGAAGTTTGAAATGAAATTGATTAAAGTATAGGCTATTTGTTATATTAATTAACCTTGAAATAGTTTGCTACGGGGCATGCATAGACAAGGAAAGTGTAATCCAATGCCGGGGCAACCCCTAAAACTGGTCCCGTTGCTAGTAATAACGGCCTCACATATAGAGACCCTTTTCCATAAGGAGGAATCTGCACTAATTTACGAGGAATCAATAAAGTAAGCGATAATGATAGTACCTAATTAAAAAATTTAAATAATAAGAATTGAAGCATCTGTTTCGTCTCAACTAAAAGTCTAAATAGATAGTTGGATTGCACATTAATGATTATATGTTCAACAATAAATTTACCCAACGCTTGTTAGCTACGGCTGTTTGTCTGACAGCTTCAACAAAGTGCTCCACGGGAGGGGAAGGCATACACATCCTCTCAGCACCAATCTTCATTCTCATCCCGTTTTGTTCCGGCCGGAAAAGAAACATGCCTCCGGTTTCTCTTCTATATGCCTTTATGCCTTCAAACAAACCCTGTTCGCCATAGATATATATGACCGGTAACTCGATTCAAGTATTCTATAATTTTAATTTATTAATTTTAAGATGAATAAGTAACGTTATACGGAGTATTATACATTCATACCTGCCCATAATTTAACACCCCTGCTTGTGGTGTCAATTCTATGTTTCCAAAAGGACTAAGTTGGCCCTGTTCAAAAGTCCCATCCTGGTTGAATTTAGTCATGTACATGTAATCGGTAGGTTTGGGGCCAAATCCGATGTTGTCCCAATCAATGTCGGCAATCTCTTCACCACTAACACCACAAACTCAATAGAAACTTGTCATCATTCGTTCAATAGAAAAAACAAACAAACTACTAAAAGTGCTTTCGAATTTGATTAAGATTTTAAGCCTACAGAATTTAACTCTTACTTGATATATAACATAACTGTTACACATATACAAGAATCAATCTTTCACTCTACAGTTATAGAATTACCTGTAAAGATCACCAGCCAAGCGTAACGAAGACGCAGCATGAGTGGCAATGGGTCTAGCTCCAAGCTACACAACCACAGTCATCAAACAGATGTAAGTTTACATTCAACTTGATGGTAATAAAACAGATAAATTAAAAACGAAAACCAGAAATTGACCTGTGGTAGAAATGCATAATTAACCAATCGGCGAAGGGAAGCTGCCCGTTGAATCATGTTGCAGATCAGAGTTCGATCAGTTCTAGGTAATTTGCAGGAAAACCAAGAAATATGAAAGAACTCTCAGGTTTAGATGGCAGATGGCTGGAGAGGGATTGAATATATATATACATGGAAACTACTAGCCAGTTAGACATCATGGGAAGCAAATAATATTAAAGTATCGAGAGAAAAGGGGTCGGCATTTACAAGGATTATATTGAGGTCTAAAAACCTCAAGGAAAATTGGAAATGAAATAGGACGGACCTAAAGGAAAATGAGACAAAAAAAAAAAAATTGTGTTCAAACGAGAGTATAAATAAATAATAAAATGAAAGAAAGAAGAGGAAGAAATATGTAGGTTATTATTGATAAAAATGTATAATATACAGTAGGGGAAGTTATTGTTTTAGTTTGTGAGTTAAGGGTAAGTGTACTTTTTGTCCACCGATGAGCTGTAATATTAACCCATAACGTGTTACCAAGGTGGTGTATTCAGTCAACATTAATATAGAAATGTCAAAATTCTACCGATGGGTTGCACCATGCATTGTGCATACGAATGCAAAAACGACGTCGTTTTGACTAAAAACGCGCGTCACACTTAAAAAAAAAATTCAGTTTCGATTCCCCTCAACCACATTATGTTGTTCATTCATTCTTGAATTTTAGTTCATAGATTCTGGATTTTTAGTTCATTGATTATGGATTTTTAGTTCGTTCATTGATTCTGGATTTTTAGTTCATTGATTTTGGATTTTTAGTTCATTGATTCTGAATTTTTAGTTCATTGATTCTGGATTTTTAGTTCATTGATTCTGGATATTTAGTTCATTGATTCTGGATATTTAGACGTAAATCGAAACTGATTTTTTTTCATTCATGCTGGATATTTAGTTCATTCATTATGGATTTTTAGTTCATTCACCCTGTATTTTTAGTTCATTCATTCTATATTTTTAGTTCATTGATTCTGGATTTTTAGTTCATTGATTCTGGATATATAGTTCAAATTATGCACAACATAATGTTGTTGCTGAGAATCGAAACTAAAATATTTTTTTTAAGTGGGACGCACGTTTTTAATAAAACGACGTCGTTTTTGCATTTGTATGCACCATGCATGGTGCACACGGATGCACAGCATAATTTGCCATTACTTGTGGTATGACGCTCGACCTCAACCTAAGTGGTTGGACTTGGCCCATTTCAGTTTGAGACAATCATTATTACATGGATCATAAATAAAAAGTACATTTTTAATATACTAAGGGTACATTATTTCATATAACATACTTTCAGTGCAACAATAATGTATCTTTAGTACAAAAATAATGTACTTTTAATATATTAAAAATATACCTGATATTTATGATGTACACAATAATTTGCCAATTCTGAGATTGTTGGGCGTGTTTACTCATTTTCTGAAAATGGCAATTGAGATGAATTATTTTCAAATTTAGGGGATTTCATTACATGAACGTACTTTTAGGCAATCAATTAGTAATTAATGCACATAATTTATGAGATTTACTTTCTTAATTAAGGCTAACGTTGGAATTATGCCTGCCAATCCCCCTCTGTAAGCTTAGATGGCTTCGTTAGATTGCTTATAGTTGACTGACTCAAACTGAGAAAGTCAATAGATCCCTCATGTTAGGAGTTAAATTTATAACATTGCAATTACTAAGTCAACACCTAATTAACTTGGCTAAAATTGCCTAGGTGACATGATTAGTTGATGATTATAATGACAATATGAATAAAAACTTATGTATGTATTTATCATCAAATTATTCATTTATATTTTTTAAAATTCTTATTAAATTAAAAAAAAACATTAATTTCTATTATTCATCCAAATTTGTAAAATAATATATTTGAATAAAAATCTATTTCATTTTCCATTTTTTGACATTCAATTTAATTTATAATCATCAATATGCACTATATACGTTTGAATAAAAGGGAAAAAAAAATTACGTAATTACAAAGAGGGATAGAGATTAGATAACACAAGACCTTCATGTGCTCGAATGTAACTAATTCAGACAATTTGTTACAACATATGTTTGGCATGCCAAATATTGTTGTAATTATGGGGAGGTTGTTGTTTTTCTATGCTTCCGTAACTGTTCGTCTTGTAGCTTTAATCGGTAAAGAGTCAAAATGAAGTAAACTAGTCTAGGTTACTCAATTGGCTCAAATCGAGAATGTCAATAGATAACTTCTATAAAAGTCGAACTCGAAACATTATTATGATTACCAAACTAACTGATCAATTTGGCTTGAGTTTCTCTGGAACTAACGTGACCTGAATGGTAATAAGATTTTGTTATGGTTGTTCTTTTTTTTTTTTTCTTTTTTTTTTTTAAGGTTTATCAAAGCAATTAATATAGTTTTTTTTATTAACTCAATTTTATATTTACTCGTGTAAACACGTACTCCAGAAATAATCATAATAAAAGAATAATACCAAATTTAATTACCTCTTATACAACCAGGTACGTGAAACTTGCGGACTAATATTTTACAAAGGAAATGAATAATGCTTCCTTCAACTAACCTATAAAATTATCGTACATAAATATAGTTTAGCTTCGACCACAATTAATGACAAATCACGTATTCCAAAGAAAATGACAGCTTCAATTCTTAAATTATACAAACATGACATTTTTTGTCTCTCAATTATACTACTCATCATTTTTTGGACTTCAATTGTCAGTGAAGTGAATTTTTCCGCCTCAATTATTGCTTATTAAACATTTTTTTCATTTTATCTTTATGCAAAAAATATAACAATAAGCAATTTTCAATATAATCAAATGTCATTGCAATGTACAACAACCACAATCAAATAAATACAAATAATGCAGACCACACTATATGTTGGGGGGGGGGGGGGGGGGGGGGGGCGCTAGTTGCATGTGAATTGCATTGTTTTTTTTTTTTTAATAGAGTACAAGAACTATTATTATTATTGTTTAAAAAAAAAGTATTCCACGTGAATTGCAATCTTTGTATATATATATAGTGAAGTTCCGGTAGTGTTTTCTGTGCAGTTGTGATGTCACTTATTATTAGGTAGTATAAATGTACTACAAAGCATTCAAAAATGCACTATTAGGTGTGGTGATGTGTGATGCGTTTTGTGGTGCATTTCATTGTAGTGCATTTCTGAACATTGTGTGGTGCATTTATGCATACCTGATGGTGAATCCGTACCAGCCGCACGGGAAGCACTGTTCGCATTTGAACTAGTGTGTGTGTGTGTGTGTATGTATATATATAGACACACAATGGTATGTATTGGTTCGTTGGAAAATGTTTTTCGTGAATTTGAGGAAATCTGATTTTTCCTTTGTTTGGTTTATAGAAAACATTTTCCTCAAGAATGGGGAAAACATTTTCCATGACCTCCCTTTGTATTTTGTTTTCCATGAAAAACAAGTAGAACAATTATGCCCTCACCAACTTTTATTATTATTATTATTATTATTATTATTATTATTATTATTATTATTATTATTATTATTATTATGTAGGGGTATAAACGTATTTAAACTTATTATTCTTTGCAATTTCAAACTCAACTAAACAATAGAATTAATATTTTCAGTAATTTATTTTTTCACCAACCATACAATGTAACTAATCTTCCTGATAATTTCTTTTCATAAACTTTTAATTTCATTTCCCATTAATATTTTTCACGAACTAAACGGGGCGTAAGTGTGGGCAACCAACAATATAATATGCCTGCTATATATTTATGGCCCAAGCTTGTTGGTCAAGACTCAAGACTGAGCCCAACTAAAAGAAAGGCTTTTGCATATGTTTTTTTGTAACATTAATTTTTTAAACTCACTGACATCTAACCCACCCATCCCACTTTTAATTGTTAGGTCATGGACTCGGTCTATTTTACAAGGTGGACTCAGATTCAAAATGATGTAACTTTGCGCGTATGGAATAATGATGTTGTTAGTGGTACCATTTTCTCAATTAATGATATTTTGTGTGTGAATATAGAGTTCAAAAATTGTGAATATAGATTCAAAAATTATGTTATACTGTTAATATAATTGTAAATATAGAGTTCAAAAATTGTGAATATTGAGTTCTGTAATTTTGTATATTGAGATATAAAATTGTGAATATAGAGTTCTAAAATTGTGAATATAGAATTTAAAAATTGTGAATATAGAGTTCTGCAATTGTGATTATTGAGTTCTGTAATTTTGTGTATTGAGATCTAAAATTATGAGTATTCAGTTCTAAAATTGTGAATATAACATTCTAAAATTGTGAATATAGAGGAACGAATTCTGAAGAGAAACGCTAAGTTAACGGTAAGAAATGAAGTATTTTTTTTAAAAAAAAAAAAAAAAAATTCAGACGATGTTATTCTGAAGCAAAACGACACTATTTTGGACCGGGTTCACCCACATCATAATTTGCCCCCACTTTCCTCTCTGCTCCATCTACTTTTCGATCCAAATTAAAGTTGCAAATAATTGGCATGTTGCAGAGGGATCTGAGAGAGCACAATAATAAACCCACTTCTTTGGAGCTAATTAAGGCACTTTAATTTGTTCAATTCCTTCGACTTGTGAAAAATCTAGGAATTGAAGTGTAGTAAAGGCGATGAGTTGATCATATCATCATGTGAAATGAATAAGAATCCTGCGAAAACAACGTTACATAAATATAATGTCGCCAATTATATATATTACGAGGTTGACAAGAATAATCGACATACCATGCACCAGAATAGAATCTTAATTGCGTCACCAGACATTTACATTCTTTGATCTCATCTCTTAGCTGTTAGAATCATTTACTCCATCTATCCTTTGTCTACCAAAAAAAATGTATCTTAATTATTCTCCTAGTAACCACATAGTTACAAGTTCGACTCTCAGCTGACAGAGAACAGTTTATTGATTTTCTTAATTTGAGCTGGTATAGGTAACTTAAATTTGTTTACTTTTTTTTTTTTTTTTTTGTGGTCATTTGACGGTTAGGATCACAAGACAAAGTTTACCCAGTACACATCTTTTCCCAGCTTGAATTACAATGTGAGATTATCCAATACACACCTTCAGATAGTGGCTGCAGGATTTTCTCCTTACACCCCCTTCCCCCTCCCAAAAAAAAAAAAAAAAAGTCTCTTATTCTCATACTATTGCAATTCCTGCATGCATTCTTTTCACTAAAATAGAATGGCATCTTAAAGCCCTCTCTAGAACAGTGTATTCCTATTATTGGTGAATATGGGGATATTCTTTTTGTGGATACTATTCTATCCTTACGTGTGTTCTAAATTGAAGTGCTTCAACTTCGTTACCTATATGATAGACCACGTAGAAATTCTCTCTGAATATGTTATTATACATGATGATATGTTAATATTCTATCAATTATTTGTGAATATATTGTAATATGGTCCTCTGATGACAATTTAATTTGCACAAAAAGGAAATGTTATATGTACATATATTTTTCACATGGACATTTGATTCATGAAATGTTAGATTACCTCATAAAATATTAGATTGCTATGAATATTAAATTACTGAGAATGTTAAAATTGAGATATGTAATATATACATGTTTGGTTAAGGGTAGTGGTCTCTTATGTTATAATATTTATTTTGTGTGCTATACCTTTAACATATGTTTATGTATTTTATAACTTCAAAATAAAAATAAATAAATAAGATAATTGTAACATATATAAGTACATGATTTAAAAATAATTAACTAAGAGCTTGAACTTGAGAAACAAAATTAATTTATAAGCTAACATGACATATAATAAATAAATAATATATAATTACAAAAATAATTAAATATGAGATGTATAATAACACAACATAAAATATATATTTCATATTAATTATAATTAAATGGTAAAAGTAGTAGTAAATATGCATAGGAATCTCATAATACCTAAGAGATGTGAGGGGATCACATTTCTTTCAAAATCCTATGTGTAGTGGAGGCATGTTGCATTTTATAGGAGAAAGTTATATTCCTTTGAAAAAGTAAGATAACCTGAACCAAACATGAGAATGTGACATTCCAAAACTCACTTCCTCTTGATTATGTTATATACCTTAAATTATATATTTAAAAAAAAAATTATTATCACCGAATTACATCATATCACTAACTCTAGCTAGAACTTATTATATTCGTGAGATTATCTGATCTCTTTATATGCTTGATCGATCATCTTCAATTCGATCACCCTTCTAATATTCACAATCATTAATGCCCTAATTTATAACATTGACTTCCATTGATAGGAATAAATTCTTATTCTTTCTTTCCAACAGTAAACTCTTAATTGATTGGGAAATCCACTTATCGGAAGCTTTTGCAAGAAACTGGCTAACCATTTTCACATCTTTGGCAAGATTTATTATAGAAATTGATCAATTTAAAAAATAAATTTACAGTATGGTGTCTTGAGAATAAAATATACAAAATGATAGAAGTGTAGTTTACAATCAACTTGAGTTGTAATTTTTTTGTCAGACCACGAGTTGTCCTAGGCAGGTCCTAACTGTAGAAGCTGGGACATCTTTAAGCTCGTACCATTTTTAGATTAATATCCGTTCACACCGGATCAGCTCAATTAAGGGGCAAAGTGTTGTAAGAGGGGGTTCAAACTCCTGACCTCCCTTAAGGGACAATTTATTTAATTTTTTTCATTTTCTCAAAGTGGGATAGAGTAAAGGAACATGGATTTGGAGAGGCCATAATTTGAAGCATGGGCATACACTCCAAATGTGCTCCCTACACTGAATTGCTCGTTGCTTTTAAATTATATTCTTTCTATTTTAGCCAAAACAATGCCATGTGGCATTGGTATCTCACCCCATATCATGCTTCAAGCACCGAAGTAGTGATGAAGTCATCATTTAAATTGTAGGGTTTCTACTTTTGAAAACCAACCATTCATAAGACATGTTACTTGTCGAACAGTTCAAATTAAGATTACTTGGAACGGTTCAAATTAATAATGGCCACCGACCCACTATTGGTCTAGTATCTTGTAATTGAAATATGGTCCTAATTATTATACAAATATAAGGAAATAAAAGTATACATTTGTTACTAATTATAATTTTTTGCGCAGTGCTAAGCATTTAATCTGATAGTCGTTATGAAAGCAGATCACAAATTCGAATAATGATACCTTTCTTAAGGGAGATTCAACGCAAATCAAATCTCGACCAATGTTGAAAGTAACTCGACCCATGGCTATCTCTAAATCTGTCATTGTAATAGATATATCAATCAAGCTGGCTGATACTAACTTGACTCGTAGCTATCAATCTCTAGATCTATCTTGATAATAGATCATTAGAGCAGTGAACAACTAAAATTGTAACTAACACTCTTTCTGTAATTCACTTTGATACCTACGGGTTGGATAAAATGACATGGATCTTTTTCAACTTAATTAGAGGTCTTAAGTTCAAGTCCCTAGAGGCAACTACCTTAAACCCCATGAGGAAAAGCTTTGTCATTTCTTGAGGTCATACTCGACAAGAGCATGCATGATCAGTTTCGATGTCTGATGTCCTTATGCACCCTAATTAGAGAAACGTGTGATCAGAGTATCAGACCAAAAAATAATTCCCACTTTGATACTGTATTGATTAATTAGATAATAATCTTAGGCAAGATTTTACCTAATTTCACTAAATTAAATTATGGGATTAGGTAAGCACACAACTTGTACTTAGAAATTGAAATTAAAATAGTCACAATCGATCAGTGTCATGATTCTCACCAGATAAATCTATTACAAGTATCATTGCTATTTCCAAGTTGTAACCAATAGGTCAAGTATATATTTTGGAATCAAGCATTAATAATAATTATGAGTGACATGAAAAATTCTTACAAGTCTCTTGCACAAATACTTCCCACCAACAATAGAAAATGTAGGAGTATTTATTGAGTACTTGAAAAAAGAAGAAAAAATAAAGAATAGTTTATAGGCTAATAGTGCCAAATGTATTAACTTTTTATTGTGCTAGGTACTATATAAGATGCCAATAATACTCCGTCTCTGCCTTCTTTTTTTGATAATTCAGATTTTACAGCTTTGCCAAGCTATATTCTGGACCCCTATATATATAAACTCATCCCAAGACTCATGAAAGAGGCAAATCTCGAGATGCCCAAGTAATTTCAAATTCCTACCATCGGTACATTTTTGTGCACAAGAGATCTTAACCAATGACTGATCATTGGTCAAAGTCGTTAATGACATACTCCTTAGAATCCCAATAGGGCCCAAACTCCACCATGCCGCTCGAATCAAGATTAAACGTTGATTGAGCTACTACTCAAGGTACTTCAGCAGGGCAAATGTCAATAATATAATATATACTTGATTAGTATAATTTGCATATTATACATGAATGTACTCAATATTATCCGCACCATAGAAAACTTGTATATGTATATATGTGTGTATGTATGACATAGAAACAGGAGATGGGAGAGACAAATAAAATGGGGTTGAAAATAGGGCAATGCTTTATAGAAAGTCGGTGACATGGTGATGCTCTCACCAGGAAAATGAAAGCAATCAAAGAAGATATCTCATATATATTCATGTAGCTCTGACTCTACTTCTTTTGTCCACAACGGAACTTATTCCATACATCATTTGAGCCTTTATTGACATTCTACATCTCCATTATTATATCTGAAGAATATGTCCACTTTTTTTTTTTTTTTTTTTTTTTTTTTTTGTTCCTATATAGTTAATTCTTGGGCTTAAATTTTATCATTAGATTCCCATTCCACAATCAAATGGGGATGATAATTATATTACCGGCCATTTTTAAAAGCATCTATCTATGTGTGTTCATACATATATACTATTCACCGATTCGTGAATCTTTTACATGCCCTAAAAAAAATTATAATTCAGTGATTTATACTAATGTAACATTTCAATGGTAGGATGCTGGTTGGTCATAGATCTGGCCAACACCTACCAACCGTAGAGTATTGTGTAGACCATTAGGACACGTATATTACATGAACATATATATCATCCTATAATTTACCTCTTACATACATAAATACTTGGAGATTGAGGTTTAATCTTTTTTTTTTTTTAATACATAGAAGACAGAAAAGAAAAGAAAAATGATATATTTGGCAGCAAGACATTGAGGGGTGCAGGAAAAAAGATGTGAAAATGCCAAACAGAAAGCACAAACAAACACTAAGACTGGTCGGGGTGGGCGTAAAGGGCGGAAACACATCTGAAACCTTATCTCCAACATTTCCCCCACTCATGATTGCCAACTTGTACCCTTCAAATATATTTTTTCAATCAATTAATAATTAATAATAATCATCTTTAAATCATCCCTTCACCTCTCCAAAGAATCAAATGCCCATCATGCCAAATCATTGGTGGATCCTACTTCCCTACTTACTATTCTATACTTTGCTTAATTAGCTTCCTCTTTCATCTGTCACTCTCATTCCTACCTTAGCTTTCATGTCATATTCACCCTAGCTTCATGCATGTATATATACCTCATCACTCATAATATATATATGCATCCATGGTATATATGTTTTTATTTTTACTTTTACCCGTCTTTACGGTAATTATGATAGATAATTAATTATAAATTTATGTATACTCTGAGTTATATGTTTGAACTTATGGTCAAGCTGCATAGTTGTGACGATTCTCTCAAATGGAAGGTCTCAAGTTTGAACGCAATAGGTTAAGAAAACATGTATAGACATCCTTAAACATCCATGCAGACTTACAAGTAGCTTGTAGACTTATTCTCGAGATAAGAATGTGTTCTTAATTAGCTTTCAATCCTTTTATTATTCATGTTCCTGGCTAACTAGATAAGATAAATGTTGACATTTTTAGATTAATATTAACCAAGCACGAATTCAAATAATTAAATAATAATGTAACCATCTATATCCGTTAAGTTTATATATATTATCCATATGGCCGGGGTAACAACTAACAAGTGCTCCGATCCACTGCACATCCTCCGATCAGCCAATTATATACATGTGTTTTCTAATGCTGACATCGTCCATTTCTAAGCTCTATCTTATTCATTATATTATTGCAGTAGTTTTATAGAGAAATTAAACTTAATTAATGAATGGTTAAAACACAGAAGAGGGCAACCCAAAACTAAGTTTGTACAGTTAACTTAGTAATCACAAGATTTCAAGTTTAACTCCGTGAACATATACTACAATGTAATAGAGTCAGTAGCATTCGAAAAAAAAAAAAAAAAAAAAACTTCGTGAAAGTTATATATTAATCTTTTTTTATTTGAGTGAATCAGCCATGGCAATTTAAGTTATTTTATATCTTTGTGGTCCTTTGCCGACTTTCAAGTTTCACTCTCAATGGGAGTTGTCTATTAACCTTCTTAATAAGTCAGTCAGCTATGGATAATCCAAGTTGATTTATCTCCTTGCGATTTTCTCTGAACTAGAATCAAAACACAAACTTCACTTATAGTGCACATTCAGATAATAATTACAATTTTTTTTTTTTTTTTTAAATCAAAGGTGAAAACCTTGAAGCGAGTTAACGTCGTAATCAACTTCTTAAGATCTATTGGACATTAAGAAACGGTCGGTGGATAAGATTTATTACAGTAGAAAAGCATAGCTTCCCTAACCCCACTGCAAATTGGTTGCTCAAGTCCATATAAATTAAAGCACAACATGCTGGCTGGTGCAGATGTATTGACGAAGATGGATTTGGACTGTAAATTATAAGATAAAAATGTTAAAACTAAAAAGTAAAACCAATTTAATTATATTAAATTAATCTATTTATAAATACTATTAAATATCAATATACTAGGGTACAAATAACTTGGGGATGTAGTTGAGTGGAAGGGACTCATTCATCTTTAATAATTAGAGGTCAAGTGTTCAATTCTACAAGATATTAGATGCACTAGGATAGGTAATTAAATATAATTAAGATTAAGATGATCGAAACCATTAAAAAATTTTAAATGTATTAAAATTAAACTTTTTCTGCCCTAAAATAAAATTAAAAGAAATCGTGAACATTGCACACAGTTTAACCTAAAACAAACACTAATCCAATTGCCACCAAGACTCCACTCATATATATATAGTTGTATTAATATTATTTTAATTTAGTCTTATGTTTATATAAATAATGTCTTTGATTTCAGTCTATAATTTTCTTACAGCATAAGTTTGAATTTCAAATTTCGTCCTATTTGGTATAGTTAGTTTATAAGCTAGCTTAATGCTAAAAGCTTAAAACTAGATAGCTTATTTTGAAACGTTACTTTCAAAATAAACTATTATTTTAAACTCTCTATGTTCAAACAGAATTGATAAAATTAATTTTACTAAACATGCCTTTTAGACTATCTTTATCTATATAATTCTTTTTATTTTTAAAAACAAGCATAGTGTGATATCAACATATATATTTCAATCGCCCGCATGGGTAGCTCAATTGGTCATAGAGGTGAAACTTTGGAAGAATGACCAGGGATTGAGTCTCACCAGCGGCAGTGTGGGAGCAACCTCTCAAAGTGAGGGGGGCTCTTTGTGCGTAGGGCTCTTTGTGCGTAGTGAGCACCGGTCTAGCCTGATTTACATCCTTCCAAATGCTCTGTTGGGCCGAGGTGTGGGGGGCCCTTAGGATTGGGGTTCAGCCTTTTGGAAGAACATATATATTTCAATCCATTATTATTTTCTCTACATCTTTATAATTTCAACACACTCTCAAAATATAATATAATCATATCAATACTTTAAAAACTTTTGAAGATATTTGTATAATTTTTTGATTAATTTAAATATAACGTGATAACAAAAAACAAAAATAAAAATAATTTATGATCCTTATTAAAGAAGTAATGGAAGTATGGGGCTGGAGTCCTTATTAGTGGCATGAGGAGTGTCTGGGTTTCATACATTGTATACACATTGAAAGCTACCCCTTAACATCCATACCTTAACCATTCCTACTTTAATACTCTTCAATCATATAATTAATCAATTATATTGCACAGTAGGACGCACCCAAATCTCAAAATAATCTGCTCTATACTCCAATCATACCCTCATCAATTCTATTACTCTACATTGTAATAGAGCCAGTAACATTCAAAAACAAAATTTCTAAAGTAGGATTGGGGTTCAGCCTTTTGGAAGAATTCTATTACTCTATATATATTGTCAATACACAACTTTATTTCCTTATACGTGTGAAGTAACACTTCTAATAACCTGTTCTGTTACAATTGTCAGATCAAGCGTGAAGATGAAACTTTATTTTTTTATTTTTTATATTTTCGTAACGGTTTGCCTCACATTTCAATACTATAATGTTGGATTTGACTTTCCAAATTACTGTCCAACAATTTGTTATCCATCTACGATGGCAATACATTTTTTTAATACATTCTTCCAAAAGCTGAACCCCAACCCTAAGGGTCCCCCACACCCCGACCCGACAGAGCATTTGGGAGGATACATAAAACGAGACAAGAATGTATAGTATATATTATATAATACATCACCAGTTTGGTTGACGTGAGTGGCCATGCACTCTTGTCCCTTAATTAAGAGAGGTCGAGATTTTGAACCCTCCTCTTGTATGGAAAAGTCAATCTGGTCAACACTTTGTTCCTTAATTGGACCAGCCCAGTGCGAATGAGGATTAGTCTGAGTATGATACGGGCTTAAAGGTGTCTTCTACGATTAGGGGCCCCCCACACCTCGACCTGACAGAGCATCTGGAAAGATGTAAATCATGGTAACTCAACTGAACCATAAAGGCTAGACATTTGTTCAATTCTTGGTCATTTTTTCCAAATTTCATCCCTATGACCAGTTGAGTTGCCCGGACATGTATTTTGACATTATTGATAAGTTGAGTGGTGTATTAGGGTTTGACCCCTATATTGGTGGGATGGGACAGAGGTGGAGGTTGGGCGGGGGTGTGGATTAATTATATTTCTTTAATTCAATAATATGATAAATAAATAATCAGTTGGGAGATTCTTTTCTAATTCCTGCTCCTCTAGCTACACCTATACATACACTGATACACTACATGCATATATATATATTTTACCCTCCACCCAATTCATCCCATCACCACTACAAACACCTCAAAAGTTGCATTAAAAAATAAAATGGGATTAGAGGACATCTACAGCACCAGACTCACTCTCAGCCTAGGATCCGATGATCTTCATCGCCAGGTTTATCGGCAAAACAAGAGATCAAAGCCGCCTTCCCCGATATCCGACAACTATCTGCCGTCCCTCTCGCTGGGATTGCCGTGGGAAGTGAAGTTTGAAGCTATGAACGACGGGAGCACTGCGATGATGATGAACTGTTGCCTGCAGCAGGCTTCTCCGGCGGCGGCGCCGTCGTCGTTCTCGGACTCGAGTTTGAAGAGGGAACGAGAGATCAGCGGCGGCGAAGAAGATGAACTTGAGGCGGCGGAGAAAGGGTCTCCCTGCAGGGATGAGTACCAGGATGATGAAGAGGTTGTCGGTACGAGGAAGAAACTTAGGCTCACCAAACAACAGTCGATTGTCTTGGAAGACAGCTTCAAACAACACACCACTCTCAATTCTGTAATTCTTCTTTTCAATTCCTTCTTAATCTCTTTCTTGTTTTATCTGCAAATCTTCTTGCTATCCCCACCGCTGTAAGACTAATCTAATAAGACTAATCTAATCAGATTCAACTTGAGTAACATTAAAATTTGCTTACAAAAGATAAAATAAAATTATCCCAGATCTTCTCACCCAATCTGATAGAATTATTGTAGACGAGTAAATCACTGTGACTTAGTAACCAGAACAGTCTCTGGTGCCCACAATAGAATGAAACTTTCACACTGCAACTATCAAGTTCGATTTTACATCTGCCCAGAATCCTTAACCTAGAGCTCTTTTAATATTACAGTGCAATCTTATAAGGATCCACTGTTGGAAATTATGAAATTTTCGACCATTTGAAAGTGATCTTAAATCAATTCGAAAGCCTTGTTCCGACCACTTTTGGTATTCGGAAAAAATATTTGTTGTTATTTCTGACCATTTTTGGCTTTCAACTTAAAATCAGGTGGTCAGAAATTCCATAATTTCCAGCAATGATTGATCCTCTAACCTTCAATCTTGGTGTATAAATGACTGAATATTGAACTTTTTGTTCCCTAATTTGCAGAAACAGAAGCAAGAATTGGCGAGAAGGCTAAATTTACGGCCGCGACAAGTGGAAGTGTGGTTCCAGAATCGAAGAGCGAGGACGAAACTGAAGCAGACAGAAGTGGACTATGAAGTACTAAGGAAGTGCTACGAAACCCTCACGGATGAGAACAGAAGGCTGCAGAAGGAACTGCTGGAGCTCAAAGCAGCCGCCAACCAGACAACGACGGCGGCGCCGCCGTTTCACATGGCGGCGACGCTCACCATGTGCCCTTCCTGCGAGAGGACTTACGGTGGCTCCACCGACAGCTCTGCCAAATTTTCTATCTCGGCCGGAGGAAAATCTCACCTTTTCCGATCATTCTTGAATCCCTCCGAGGCTTGTTAGAAAGATCATATCAGAGGTCGACTTCTGTAAAATTATATTATGTTTATATATGTGTAGAGAATATCGTATTGTAAACTCGAATTGATTTAATTCAAATGAAAATCTTGACAAAAAAAAACTATAATTCTCATCTTACAGAAGCCTTAAATCTAACTCAAATTGCTTATTTCTTCAAGAAGTGAGTTTAATATGTTCATATGAATTATCTTTTTTACCCAAGTTTTTCACCTCAAAATAGTATGTAAAGGATACTAATTTGATTATGTGTGTTTATTTAATACCCATCTCAGCTACAAACTTCAAATATCTATCTATACATATATAGAAAATTTCACTGCTGTTCCGACCACTTTTGGTATCTAAAAAAACCTTTGCTACTAGTTCCGACCACTTTTTACTTTCATTTTGATATAAGATCACTTTCAGGTGGTCGGAAATTCCATAATTTCCAGTAGTGTATACTAATTGCCACCCCAGAAAATTAAGATAGTTATGTGGGAGAATGATGATTCTGTATTTGGAAATCACGAGTTTAATTCATTATATGCTATAAATTGAGATTGTCAACTCTCGATAAGGGTAATCGAATAAGTAGAATATGATTATTGTACTTGAGCCCAAAAATAATAATGGAGTGAGTGGAGTATGATTTTCGTACTTGAGTGCCAGATAGTAGTTGCGAGTTTCTGAAAGAAATGAAGATGAAGTCCGCCTTATGATTCTAGTCGCCATAATGAGGTAATCAAATTAAACTTAACCTATTTTTCAAAAAAAAAAAAAGAAAAAGAAAAAGAAAAAAACATAACCTATAGGGGACTGGCTCAAACAAAAAAGTAACATACATACAAAGTAAATTATCTGATCAACTTAGTTGGGTTGGCCGAGTACAAGAATGACATTTCTGCATCGATAGCAATAATATTACTTTTAATTTTAGAGTTTTTATTCATAACAATTATGATGATTGAATTGTAGATAACATTAACTCCGAAAATAATTAATGTTAATCTTTTGGGGACATCAGCGCGTAGTTGTCAATCGCCAAATAAATTATACACACTAATCATTAACTAACATCTTGATGATCATAATCTCTTCCATTCGTCATTATTCACGTATGACTATTGTCCGACTTTTGCACGCCGCCCTAAAAGTTTAAACTACCATTTACTTGTTCTTTTTGCGTTTAATTTAATTAACAATTTGTTAAACAGCATTAACTTATGTAATAATATTATATTAATCATTCTTTAAGTTCATCAATGTCGTTTATTATGGTTCTTGCAGACGTACTTCCAATTGAGGATTGCGTGTGTTTGTGTGGCTAATCATACATTAGTTTTATGACAATTGTTTGTGATTATTATCCATTGACTATCCATCCCGCGCGTTGTCAAGTTCAGCAATTTAGGTTACTATACTAGCTACAAAGCAAATATATATAAAGAAATAAAATTGTATATTTTTCATTTTTTTTTTTAAAAAAGTGACGAAGGCGAACACCCTAAGAAAAGAAGACACTAGGGTCTCATGCTAGACACAATGATGAACCAAAGAACGCTCAACTCCTTCATCAAAAGTCTAGTAATAATAAGTTAATAACTTTTGGGGCTTAGCATAATTGGTTCGTCACCTGATTTAAAGATCATTACTAAAGGCTATAGGGTGGGGGTTCAGATCCTACTGCAAACATGTATGAAAAAAGGTCTAATGATGTTAGAAGGTCTGAATTAGATCCATCCGATAGGCGCATGATTGATCTTATTACTAGAAAATGTCATGATTTTTGAATTAAAATACTAAAAATGTCGGCTGCTTGGCCAAATTTTGACTCTTTCTCATGCTTTTAAGTTTTAACATCTTAATTGCTTGATAAAATAAAATCTATCTAACCAGCTTGGTTAGCGTGAGTGATCGTGCAATCCTGTCTCTTAAGGGACGGAGGTCAGGAGTTTAGACCCTTTCTCGTTTTAAAAAAATCAATTTGGTCAGTACTTTGCCCCTTAATCGGGCCGACCCAGTGTGGAAGGGGATGAATCTAAATATGCTATATATTTAGGACTTGCTTAGGACACTCGTGGTCTAACCAAAAGAAATCCAGTGAGGGAATTAGTCACTGTGTCCGACAGTGAAAATTCCATAAATATATCCAAAAAAAAAAAAAAAAAAAAAAAGTACTTCGTAAAGAACATGAGGCCAAGAAATAAGAACTTCCTTTGTATCTTTTTTTTTTTTTTTTTTTTTTTTTTTAAATTTCAATTAGGAACATTAAATGAACTTTATTTTTAAAGGGAAAATGACACTTTTTCCCCCTATGTTATATGCTTATAGCACTTTTTTCCCCTGAGTTATTCATGCATCCACATTTGCCCCCTCAATTATTATAAAAGTGGCGGTTTTTCCCCTGATAATATTAAATAGACATTTTTACCCTTAAAATACATATTTTATTTATTTCTCTTGTTCAACAAATTATTGTTTATACGTAGGGATGGCCACGGTTCGGTTCGAACTGAACCGAACACTATAGCAATCAAATAAAAAAAAAATCGGTTATGATTCATAACATAACCCAATATTTGGGTTTCCGTTTATTAAAATTGTGAAGTGAAAAAAATAGATTCTGAACCGTGAACCAGAGGTTCAAATCGGAACAACTACTAGCAATAGCTTAAAATTAGAATTATAATATTTGCAAATAGTGTATGTTTTTTTCGCATTTATATTGACTCTCACATATAAGTATATATAATCGCGATTTGGTTTTTATTTTGAATCGTTGTTTCACAATTTCGGATCCAATTTGAACTATTGGTTCAAACATTATTTTAAAATTTTATTTTTTTATTTTTAAAGTATTCTAAATTCAACAATTAATGTATTTTATTTTTTCAAATTGTGGTTATAATTTGTTGAGAAGTAAAATAAAGGAAATATTTATTTTAAGGGTAAATATGTCCATTTAATATATCAGGGGGAAAATTTACCACTTAAATAATATAGGGGAAAAAAGTACTATAAATATATAATACAGGGGGAAAAAGTGCCATTTTCCCATTTTCAAAATGATAGAAGTGATAGCTATCAAACCACAAAGAACCACATGATAAGTAAATTGCACTAAAAATACTTTGTATGACAAGTTCAATAAATAAAGTATTAACAAATTTAAAAGTTCAATAAATAAAGTATTAACAAAAATTAAATTTGTAACCTTTACTCACCTAGCTACGCCTATCGAGGCAAATTCCGTCAACTTTGTCACCATAGAAAGAGAGAGAGAGAAATGAGTGTAGTATTGAAGCTACCCAAATGCAAATTTGTGAATGCTTTTGTAAACATTACGATAAGGCTTTGGCGTGGACTCAGCCTAGCAATGAGCATCCATGGCCCAATCAAGATTAATTTGGTCCAACAAACCTGAATGGCTGTAAAGTGTAAACCCAATAAGAGGTGAAACATTTTTTACCGCAGTAAAAAATAAAAGTCAAATAGTGTCTTTTTTGGACATATCAGGAAGTGTCATGGAGCAAAGTTACCACAGGGTGTCATGAAAAGTTCTGGTCAGATTAATTTTTTAAATGTCGTGTCATTTTTTTAAAGTTCTGGTCAAATTATTTATTTAGTGTATATACATACGTGTATACACTTACAAATTTATATATTTAAAAATCAATCAAATAATAAAATATAATTCTTATTTTATTCATTACAAAATGAACCTCATTCAAAGGAAAAATATGCTTTCGTTAAAATGATTTATGTGCAAAAAAAATATAAATATAAATATAACACATTCCAATCCACAAGATAACTTAAGGACTAAAATCATAATCATAATATTATATATAGGCTAACTGAAATTATTTACTAGCATCAGTTTCACCATATACAATTGAACTTAGCTTACTACATCAAACTCGTTACAAATACATAAAAACGGCCCTACTTTCCTTCATAGTTGCGGAGAAATCTTGCTTGCTAAGGTTACCCGAAGTTGCAGAGATCAGACGACAAACGAGAAGTTAACCTAGCTAGCTCCAATCCCCTCGTTCAAGATTCCCGGCAAGCCGGCCGGCAGGCAGGCATAGTGTACGTGCACATTTCAAGGCGGTAGGGTCTCCGGCAGATACATGATGTCCTAAGTTACAACCTTAAAAAACTCGATATGCATCAATGGAAGTCGACATTTTATGGACCTAGGCGATACGGACCGTCTCCCATGTAGTGACCATCCATGTAAAGAGCTGCGTTTTGTGGATGCAGACCATCCATCACCATAAACTGCATGTCCTCGGAAGGCTTCCAGTGCCGTTTCCTTTGATTGATGAACCAATTGTTAATCTGCTTCTGATCCAACCCGGTCGATTCAGCCAAAGCCACCTTCTCCGTTTCCTGGGAAACAACAACAACCGAGCTTGAGCATAATATACGTCAGAATCAAACGTTATAGCTAGTAACGAATGCACAAGTTTATTAGCAATCAGGGTTAGGTTTTGGTAACAAGATGCTAGACTTAGCTCTCCGAGCTGTAATCTAATCTAACAATATATATATAATGTAAATGTAGAATCTGGCTATCAGCTTAGACTTTTAGTTGTACCGAGGGATAAGGCCATTTGTAGTGCAACTCCCACCAGTTGAGCAGCTTTTGCCTCGCTTCTTTCGGGAGTTTTCCTTTCTTCTTTTTCTTGGAAAGCTCTTGCTTCAGACTGCTTAGATAACCGCTGTACTTCCTCAGCAAGTGGTTCTTCAGCTCGCGGTCTTCAGCCCGAGGATCAATCTCGGGAAGCTCGGTTTCACCACCGCTGTTATCTTGGTCATCTTCAGAGGAACCAACACCCTCACATTTGTCATCTGTCCATTCACCAATCGTCAAAACTAGTAGCAGCTAAACTCCATAATCGAACAGTAAAATATGCAGTGTTCCAGAGTATATATAATTGTTTCTGTCGCACAAAGCTCTATTGAAACGTATAATGCAAATGATATATTTGCAGTCTCATGGTTAAGTATCTTTGTCTAAATCAAAATAAACAGACATATATGTATTATATCATATCAAGAATCGAATCCCATGCTAACAGTTCCCATAATTCAAGAACTGCCATGATCGATCATATTTATTTCTAACAGTTCTCATATCAAGAATCAAATCCCATACTAAAACGATAATAAATCGAATCCCATACTAAAAGCGCTCCTTGTTATGCCCCATTCAAAGTTTACCCGACAAATGAACAAACCCAGACACTGTATCAAAGTTACACAAACAACCAAGGAAAACTAAGCACAATCCATTCATGAGATGTACACGCTCCTCTACTTAAATCGTATAGTAATATTATTCTCTTCAAAAAAAGAGTAACTTAGACAAATCATATTGTTAGATACGACCTTTACTATATATAACTTCACTAAACACATACAGCGAAAGGGTAAGAAAAGATATATAATTAACATCACGATCAACCTTCTCCCGCCTCGAGATTTTGATGCCCACCCATTTTTCTCCTCTCAAGAATGAAAAGGAAATTGGACTCCCCTATGTTTCTTTGGCAGAACCAAAACAATGTATGGCAACAACAATGCACATAATGTTTCATCTCTTGTAACAGATGAGATCTCCAAGACTCCCCAAAACGAACAATTTCAGGAAGTTTGGTTTCTGATTAATTAAGAATGCAGTTTACCATCAAATAGACATTTATACATGCATATACTCCAATTCATTTAACGTAACAAGGCAACAAATCGACACTATTGAGCACTATGAACACTAAACTATAGGATGTCTGCAAAGCCGAATTCTTATTATACCCAGAAAAAAATGATGATGCAAGAAATGGAAGGTGCTAGGAAGAGGAAACCAAGAAATATGAGAAAAAGCAGTCAGGTAAATAACACAGTAGTAATTAAGGAAGCCCAAAACCAAGAGAGAAAGCAGTGCAAACTAAATCTGAGAATAAATAAAAAAATCTGACAGCATAGTAGACAGGCTACTACATACATGGGTGATACGAACAGCATCCTATGTTCTTCAACTTTCATAGGCCCAGGAAAACACAACCAATGTTCCTAAGGCAACCAAAAAAAAAAAAAAGCAAAAAACCCCACCTGGAATAAAATATATACAAACTCAACCCGGCCAAAGTATATGCACATCCGATTCCCATTTCCCATACAAAACATCGCACCAAGATCGAAAACCGCAGATTCAAACACTACCCAAAACGTTATTCCTGTAAATTTGTTTATTGGGAATGAAAGAAGTATTAATAACTATTAACTATTAATAATAATATTAATAGTGTTTGTCAGAAACAAGCAAACGTGTGATGAGTTTCATCATCGTTTCTGACGAGGATTTCTGTTCTTTCCCACATTTTTTAACCCATAATGGAACCAAACCGCATCTTTTACTATAGGCTCGTGATTAGGGTTTCTGTTAATCTCCATAAATATATATATAAGTAAACTATACGTACATAGTAGTATAGTACACACAAACACCCAAAAAAAAAAAGAGGAAAATTCAAGAATATGGTCATATCAGAAACGGGCAATCAATCAGACATGGCTTTGGAAATTGAGTACAGCGTTGAAGTATTGAATGAACGAACAGTTCTTGCACTGCACGAGAAAGGAAAAAGCAGAAGAAAATCGATTTCATATATGGGACTTCAACTGCCCCTATAAACTTTATTCCATTTTGTTTTGTTTCCTTCCTGGGAAATATATATTTCTACGATCAATGTTACTGCCAAAGTTTCAATCTTTTTTTTTTTTTTTTTTTTACTGAAAGTGTAAATCTGACTGATAATCTTAGCCCAAGTTTCAATCTTTTTTTATACCCACACCCCAGAAATTTAAAAAAAAAAAATTAAAGAGTTGCAGAAAGAAGAAATGAAGTACCGGAAGTGAAGACCCGGACTGGAGCGTTGCTAAGCATATTTAGTTGCGATTCGATCCGTCGCATGAACTCCATTGCTTCTTGTAAAGGCCTCGTCAGTTCTTCTCGGTACTTCACTAACATATCATAGTACGCTTCCTGGATTTCATCGAAGTTAATTTTACAGCAGAAATTGAAGAAAGGGTGTTTCTTTTTTAGTATATATATGTATGTATGCATATATACTGACCATGAACTGGTCGAGTTCTGGGTCCTTGGAGGAAATATCTCTACCACCCAGAGCGGAGGCTCGCTGCCGGGACTCAAACTCTTGGCGCACCGCCGCGAGACGCGCCACCACCTCCGGCGGAGCTCCAACTTTCTGGCAGTCCATGTAAGCTTCCAAGAGATTGGAATACTGGGGATGGGCAATGATCTTAGCCTTTATGGCTTCCACTTCACTCTCAAACCGTTGGTGATGATGGTTATGAGAAGTGCTTCCCCCTTCGGTCTTCACTATTGGGTCGTAAGGTTGTTGCAGGTGGAACTCGCCGCCGCCGCCGCCGCCGCCGGCTCTACCATAACTCGGCGGTGCAAGGACGGAGCCGCAGTACAAGAAGCTACTAGTGCCACCCCTTTGGGCCGCAGCCGCCGCCTCTTCTCCTAGCTGATTGTAGTTCTCCATTTTTGCCTCACCAACCCTAAATCAAGAATTCGAAAACTGAAACCCAAAAACCCTAAAAAGATGAGCACACAAATCTGATCGACTATGGCATGTAAGTGTTTTGTGGGTCGGAGAGGGAGGTTTAGGGGCTAATGGCCGCGCCGGAGAAGGGCTGCGTTGGAGACAAAACGTTCATTCATTGAAGAATAATAAAGAAATGGGGGATAGATAGTGGTATGCTAATACAAATTATATTTTAAAATATAACTTCTTTGCCTGTATATAAAGGCAAAAAGTTCAGACCACTCGATGATCAAACCACAACCTAGCCAGTTAGATTTTTTTCCCATGTTCCTTTTTTTTTTTTCAAGTCAAATAATATTAATTTATCTAGCTAAACAACATATATCATATGAAAATTGGAGTTAAAGATTTGACAGTGGATTTTAGGAATCAATCTATTAGTTGGTGTGTTTATTGTTATTAATTTAAGGATATACTAATAAAAAGATTAAATGCAAGCTAACATGCAACTTTGTTTTATTATATTTATAATTTACGTAACAGTAAGTGTTAAATTTCGACATCTTAATATATTAGACTCAATCCTATAAACTTCCATCCAATTACAATCTCCTCACGTCCTGATATTAATTGTCATATCAAGTGTTTATCAGTACGCAAAAAAAAAGTATAACTAATAATGAATGTGCAACTTTATTACTTTCTTGACTTGAGTAAGATTAAAATTTGAATTTTATTATGAACAATTTTAAATGATATTTACCATTGTTTAATTACATTAGTTATTGTTAATTGTTATTAGTATTTTAGACACTGTAATTGTTATACATTTATCAATTAAATGATTAATAATATATAAGTTCTATAGTATTATTTCCATAAAATGATTCATTGTTACTTGTCTTGGCCATTTATACTTGTTGCATATGTTATATTGTAAGAATTTTAACATAATTTGCATACAATATTTCAACGTTATCCTCAAATTGCAAAAGACACTAGTCATTCATTTTTGAAAAATTACATATTTTTACCACTTTTTTAGACCATTCAACTTTTCTTACCGGTGGTTGGAATATGGTCAAAAGTTCCCATCACTGATAAAGAGTGGTCAAAATTTATTTATCATGGTAAAAACTAGTTAAACAAATCTTTATCTTGGTATAAAATTTTATTTTTAACCACTAGTAAAGAGTGATAAAGATGTCATTGCCTCAACACAACATTAGTTTCTTTCCTTAAAAAAATAATAATATGATCCTTAACCACACCACACAAAAATTAAACAAAAACAATGTAATTTGAATTGGTTGGATGTAATTGTAATTCAATTACAACAAAAATAAGGTTGGATATAGTTGCAATGAAAAAAACAAAAACATATTGTCGAATAAGTTTAAGCTAAGATTTTTTCATAAAAAGGCCTCATTACTTTGATGGTTGTTGGGTTGAGGTTTGGAAGACCAAGTTCATTATCCTATAATAAATAATAATAAAAAAATGGCGGTTACTACTAATTATATATTTTAATGTAAGAGTAAATGTTTGATATTGACAATTAGTATCAAAGAATGTCACTTCTATTCTAATAATTTGACTATTTCAATGAATAAATGAGTAACACTACACTACATACTCCGCCCTAATCTTTATACATTCTTTTACTTGCTTATGTGACGTATTCTGATTCATCCAGATAAAAGAGTAGTCCACCATTTAAAAAAATAAAAAGATGAAAAATATATTTAATCATTGATCTGGTGGATGAAAAATATTGACTTGCGATAGTAGTGAATAGTAAGCAGATAAATGATCCATATACATACATATATATATATATATATATATATATATATATATATATATATATATATATATATATATATATATATATATATATATATATATTAGGGTTCCAATGAGAACACTTACTTAGGTGAGAACGTGAGAATAAATCGTGTGCATCCATCTAATATTTTTAATGGTCTAGATTAGATTAAGTGTGTGCGAACGCGAATTAAATGTGTGCAAACACACTTAATCGCGTTTGCACACATTTAATTCGCGTTCGCACACACTTAATCTAATCTTGACCATTAAAAAATATTAGATGGATGCAAACGTTCCCACTTAAGCAAGTGTTCTCACATATATATATATATATATATATATATATATATATATATATATATATATATATATATATATATAATTAAGTTCCAGTGCGGGTAAGTGTCTCCCGTGCGGTTGTGTGGGTGACTAATGTGCGTGAGTTTTGTACTTAAGGTGCGTGAGTCTTGTGCTTAAGGTGCATGAGATTTGTGCGTGAATGTGTACTGAGTTTTGTGCTTAATGTGTATGAGTTTTGTACTTAAGGTGCGTAAGTCTTGTGTTTAAGGTGCGTGAGTTTTGTGCTTAATGTGCATGAGTATGTACATAATTTGAGTTGTTGTTGAAACTTTAAGGTGCATGAGTTTTGTGCTTAAGGTGCGTGAGTCTTGTGCTTAAGATGCGTGAGTTTTGTGTTTAACGTGTGTGGATTTGTGTTTAATGTGAGTAGTTGTTGAAACTTAAAAGGTGTCTGAGTTCTGTGCTTAAAGTGCGTGAGGCTTGTGCTTAACGTGCATGGGGTTGTGTTCTTAAGGTGTTTTGTTTATGTACTTACTGCTTAATGTATGTGTGTTTTGTACTTTAAGTACATCAGATTAATGCTTAATGTGCGTCCACTCGCACAATCGCACGGTAAGCCCCACCCGCACCTGATCCCTTCCCTATATATATATATATATATATATATATATATATATATATATATATATATATATATATATATATATATATATATATATATATATATATATATATATATATAAGAGCGCTCATATGCGGCGGGGTCTTACGGTGCGGCGGTGCTGTCAAATTTCAGAATACACCAACAGTGTTAACAATATGCACCAACAATGTAATAAAAACACATCCCAATGAAATGTAATAAAACATCACAAAATACACCACAGACTCAAAAAAACACACCATATAACTCACCACCCCCAATGGTGTATTTCCGAACTGTGTTTTTACTCACACCTAATGGTGTGTGTTTGGTGATGCAGGGCTCTGTTTACTCTGTTTTGTATGGTGTATTTCCTAACGTTGATGGTGCATATTTGGTGAACTATTGGTGTTACCGCACCGTAAGACACCGCCGCACCTGAACCCGCCTATATATATATATATATGATGAATGTGAGAGAGTCAAAGTTGATATATATAGGTTGTGTGTAGCAGGCGCAATTAATAGAAGGGATGCATCATGCATTTATGTGTCCTGCCTGCAAATGTAAGAAAGAGCAAGGGTTTAAGTTGAGCATGCATAGTTTAAGGGGGGGAATTGAAGTAGTAGTAAACTAGTAGTGGCAGCTGGGATAGATATGATGGTGTTAGCACGAGTATAAGCCAGGCAGGACAAGAATTGAAGTGTAAACAGTAGTGAAAAGGCCACCCACTGACCCTCTGTGCGCTCATCGTCTTATTTTGAGTGAGACGAGAATCTCTACTAGTTTAGACCCATAATTGTACTGTTTTAGACCCATAGGCTGTCTCAGACTTATTGCAGTCTAACCACGTGGATACTCTCACTCTTTTAATTCATACCCTCACGGAGACACATACATTTTTTTTTTCTCATAATCCCCATTGATTTTTGATACACATAAAAATCAACCATCGCAATTTGAAGATGCCCTTGGTGTAGCTAAATTCAGTCAATTATCTGACTAATTTAGTTAGAGTTGTCTTTTTGATTTCAGACAATAATATACAAGTCTTCCGGATGTAGCTCAATTGATTAATTAATAATGCAAAAAAATTAATGATTTTGTTTCGCTAGCAACTGTATGGTGTAAGGTTCAATTTAAAGATGAGTACTTAATCCCGAAATTCTAATAAGACTATTTTGATAATTCATAACTAGGGATGAAATGTGTTTGGGTACGAAATTAAAACAAATTGTCATCTTTTGATTCAAGTGGCAAGAACGTAACGGTGGCAATAAGATTATTAAAATTATAGCATGCAAGTATTCAGAATATAATTTAATTGATTGTTCAATTTTAAAAAAAATGATAGTTTTACTTCGCTGGTCATGAACTCACGGTAGAGTGTAGGGTTCAATTTAAGAATGACAATAGATCGAATAATACTAGATACCCATTATCTCTGACCCTAATAGAACATATTCTAGTAGTTGCTTACTGAACATGGAATGGGTTCAAGTAGAAAAAAAAAATGCTAGACATGAGTTTTGATAGGTACAAATTAAATAGTACGTATGAAAACTTGGTATAGCTAGGGCTCTAAAAGCATTTTATGGCTGTCCCAAACGCATTGTAGATACACCTTGAAAAGATAGACGTTACACAAGAAAGACATGTTAGGGCTAGCTGCATTGACTCTAGGATTTATACAACCTTCTTTGCACTTTTCAGTTTTCCCATCTTCCCAACATCTACCCTCTCCCACTTTCATCCTTTATTTATTTCATAAGTGCAAAAAGCATAATTTCTGGTCTAGAATTTTCATGTTACAGTTCTATAAAAATTATGAAAGAGTTAAATCATAGTGAATCAACATTCGTTTAGTTGAGAGAATTAGTATCTAATATCTAATCACTCCTTATAGGCTTACACTGTAATTATCATAATTCAATCATGTATCATTATGTATAATCTATCACCCAAAAATTAACTGAACTATATACCCGCAAGGACTATCGTCTTTTATTCTTTGCATATGATTAGTATATGTTACTAACTTTTTATCAACTTTAATTTGGTGGTCGTACACAACACCGGAAACAATGGAGATACATACATTGGACGACATGGTAAGATGAACTAGGAAAATGTTCGAATAGGATGCTTTAGTTGGGTGTCAATGTACCATGAAAGAACAAAAGAATCATAACCTACATAAATAATCGTAAGGCATGAAGTTGACTCTAATACTAAATTAAAGTATGCACTTTAGCTCAATTAAAATATTAAGTTGCATAGTTAAATTGTACATTTATATTTGTATATTATATGATAAAAAAGAATTAGTCAAATATTACAAATGTAGGATTAAATAAATGCTTAATAAAAAGAGTGACTCTTGAGATCGTTCATGGATCCTTATTCGTGAGACATGGTGGAGTTAAGATGAAAATGTAATATTTATACTGGAAAATTTAATACTAATCAGGAATAAAGTATTTGTTACCTATAAAAGAAAGTGTAATACTTTTTGAGAAAAAAATGTAATACTTTTAAATAAAAATGTAAAAGTGTTATATTTTTCTTCAAAATTATTAACACTTTCTCTTATAAATAACAAATACTTTATTCCTTATTAGTATTACATTTTCTTCAAAGTTATTACTACACTTTCTCTTAACCCGAACTGTCTAATTGATAAGGATATGTGAGATAACCTTACACAAGTTTTTGCCTAATAAAAATAATAAAATTATAATGAGATATACGAATAATGAAGCTAATAAATACATAATAAGGGATAAAAAAAATTAAAATTAAAGAGTTATTAAAAGAACAATGTATAAATTTTTATATTTAATAACATTAACAACTTAGAGATAAAAAGGAGAAAAGATGATAATTTTTTTTTTAAATGTATAGGTGTACAAAAAAGTATGTTTATAGACAATATTCTAAAAACTCGTTAGTATATAGAGAACAAAATAAAACAACAAATTATCTTGTAAATTAATTCTTATGGTATAGTCGGGACTTAGAATAGGTACATAACACTCTCTCGCTCTCCCTTCGACGACATTATTTCAAGGATGACATCATCGTATTTTTACTGTTTGACTATTGCCTTAACCTAGTGGTTAAGTGGCATGAAGTGTCTCTTCTAAATGGGAAGATATAAGTTTGAGCGGTTGAGCCTCAGTGGGGCGATATTGTAACAAATTAATAATTCCTATAAATTTATTTATATGTAATTTTATGATTTTTAGTGACTGGATTGAATATCAATTTTCCTTTATAATCATTTCACTGGCATATCTGATCCAATACCTTGACTATGATAAAATTATTTCAATTTATTATATAATTATTTACAATAATGTAAACAATTTTAAACCCCATTTTAATTGGTTGATCTCTTGATGATAATAATTACGTGTACCTTTTATTAAATAATCAAAATACGATATTATTTTTTAAAAAAAAGTAGTTAACGACCAAGTTGTTAATTAATTAAAAAAGATTATTTTTAATCGTTATCAGTACCAACACTGATTTAAGTCATTTTTTAAATATATTACCAATTTCAAGATTGCTTTGGTTTAATATTTTTTTTAGGAACACAAACCAATTATTGGGTATATATACTTAGAATTAAATCAAATAAAAATAATAATAATTTATTAAACACTTAGTTTTGAATAAATAAATAAATATATTTTAATAATTATATCACTATACTTTGCATACTAGGACTAACCTAAAATTTGACATTATAGTATTTAAACTTAAACTAACCTTTCATATTATATAGGATATTTTGATATGGAAAACCTTACATTTCATATCACCATAAAATATAGTTTGGGAACAATAAAATATAGTTTATAAAGTAACTTTTCAAAAATTTAATCAAATATAAATTAATCGAAATATTTTTTTAAATGTACCATTAAACACCTATTAAATTCTACTATTTTACAAGTTAGTTACCGTTTTGTGGGTCCACCTGATTCACTAACAATTTTAATTGAGTCTAATTTTAGTACGCTGAAGGTTCAAATTTAGTGCAGTGTATGTCAAAATGAACTTATATTATACTAAAATTAAATATATACAAAATTAACTTTATACAAATTTATATTCAAATAGTGATTACGGGCTTTTACTATAAATGAAAGTGTAAATATATAGGTGAATATGAAATATACTAAGACGACAAGGTTTGTCGGTTGTGTATGTTGTCTGATGAGGCTAAAATGGTAATAAAACAAAATGAAGAAGACGGTAGAGGGGCGGCCCCACCCGCCACGGCTTTTGTAGCGCGGCAATTCCGGGCGCATCCAATGGGTGGGGTCCGTCTGTGCCAACAAAGAAAAAAGAGTTTTTTGGGTATAATATGATGAGCTGAGTAGTCGTATTTATATATTTTCCTCCACATGCGGTTGGTAGAAAATGAACTGACTAAAACATTTGGCCTGCAAAATGCATGCTGTCCTCATTAAATTTTATCATTCTTTATCTTAATTAATTTTTCGAGCAAAATTTATTTGATCTAATATTATTATTTTACAATAATGTGTTATAATGTCATATAATGTATGTTGTGCGTTTCTTATTTTATTGACAATTAAAGGACTCTATCGTCATATATATCTACCATGAAACAATTGCGTGTGTAAATTGGTGATCGAGCGATAATTCATCATGATTATATCTCTTTTGGTCTTTAATTTATGTAGGTGTTTGTTTGGTACGTAGTTTTGTTAGGGAAGTTTTTACCCTGATACATTATGATTCAATAGTAGCTGTTTCATGATGACTTATTATGTGACAAGCCAATAACTCAATTTGTCAATCTATCTAGTTTCAAGGAAGATATTATTATAGCTACCACTAGCTCCACTCACTTCCTAGGATTGTCGACATAATTTGGAGTGCGTTACAGGTGTACGTTACTCAACACATGTCCATTTTATGGATGGACAGGGTTATTCAGTCTCATCTAATTAAAACTTGAGTATCAGAAACTACAAAGTTAGTCCGGGTAACGATTTGAGACTGAACCCTCATGTCTAGTCTCGACTAGTTATCAAACAACGTAATTAAATTCATTATATATTCCGACCCTCAAATAAATAAATAAATAAATAATTGAAGCTAGAAGTATATATTGTACTAAGTTAGAGAGGCTTAAGTTAAGAAAAACAGGCCCCAGTCAAACTGTCAAGTGTGAACCACTCCATAACATCAGCCTTAACTTTTTGGTCAGTGATTCGACATATATAAATATATTTGTGTGTATAAAAACTGTGAAGAAAGCTTGGACAGTTCCAGCCAGAGAGCAACAATGGTGGTTGGTGGTATATTTTGGAGCTGAGAATCGCCATGTTCATCTGTCATTCACTGTCTCCTATTCATTCATTACCTTTTCCATCAAGAGTGTATAAACTTAGTATGATTTGACACCATATAATTATGAATGCAACGTAACAAACAAACATACATTGATGAGTGAATTTGTTTGCCATTAATAAGGAAGTTTGATTGTAATTTTAGGGTTTCGGTAAATATATAACTAAAAAGTTAGTTTATTTTGCTGAATTTGATCTTTCAGGCATCTGCCCAACAATATGTGTTTCAATTTTTGAATATAAAAGTAATTTTATTTCATTATATTTGCGTAGGAACTAACTAACATTATTTATTGATAGTTGAATTGGATGCTAAATTTGGTCTAATCAGTGCTTGTTGAAGAATATGTGTTTCAGTTTTCGAATACAAAAGCATGTGAAATGTAAATTAAATATTCTAAACCTAGTCACAAACTTGAAGTATAAGGGAGAATAAGACTATATATGGCAATAAATATTATGGGAAATATAACTTAATTGTTTCTTGAAGATGCTAATAATAGTATTGAAATGTGGGAATGTAACATTTTACTGTGCCAAAATATGCTTGAATTAAAGCTTGATATGCCTAGCTAATTATATTCCAAATATGCTTCAATTCCAAGATTGAACTATAAGCCTTAGTTGGCAACCCTCTCTAATCAGAATTAATTCCACCCAAAAATAGAGCAAACAGATACTGCAAGCAAGTCTCATCAACTACACATATGTATTTATTATGACCATTGAGTTAGTAATTGAATATGAGATTGTTAATCAAACTGCACTGTGCACAAGGAACCCCCTTACTGCCACTGATGAGACTCGATCCCTGGTCATTCTTCCAAAGTTTCACCTCTATGACCAATTGAGCTACCCATGCAGGCACTTTAATATTTATATTTATTAATTATTTATTTGTTGAAATAGTTATAATAAAATCCTCCGAAAGATGTGGTCGCACAAGTAGATCATAACATAATTTTTGTACTAGAAGGTTACAAATTTAATTTCAAAACACATTTTAGGGTGGTAGCTGCAAGTTTCTGGCCTCATCTCCAAAACGAAATGACATTTTAAAACAACCATAAAAATTGAAAAAAAGAATCATATGGGGTAACGAAATAAAACATTCAGGCATGTGCATAATAACCTAGACTTATTATAATCTATACAACCATGCAGGTCAGCACGAAAAAGAACAAAAAGTCAAGGAAAATGTTTTAACTTCTAAATATCAATTAATGACTAATTAATTATGATTTACTATTACATGGAAAAAATGTAACATTTTAAGGAAAATGACAATTGCCAAATGGCCAAATGGGTGCAATAATTCAATGAAAGGGCTAACACTATACACTCTTAATTGTTAATTATTAATTTAATTAAAGCCACCCATAATCTAGCTAGATGTGTATATATAGTTCCCTTTACTGTTTGAGATAATGATGGATTAAGCAGCCAATCAATTCATAAAAACAAGAATCCAATGAAATGATAATATTGTGTTCCTGGCAACGTGGAATTGTGTGGATCACACAATATAATTAGCTTCTCTAAACAATCACATAATTAATTATTAAGGCATCGTTAAGTTGTTTATTAGCATTAATATATAATTACTTGAGATTCAAGTGAAAAAAATAAAAATAAAAAATTAGTTCCCTTCTCTCGGGTTATAATAACAAAGCAACTAAATGGGGAGATTAGACACTTATAATGTACCTCTAAATCTCTAATCACTAGATTATAATCGAAAAAGTTAGATAATCCCATAAATAGTATTATTTAAAAAAAAAAATTAAGAAGGCATATTTATGTTACAGTACAGTTGACTCGTGACTTTAAGGTTTTTAAATCTAATTTTAATTAACATTCAATAATTTTGTACTGCGTACCATTTGTTTTTAGATTAGCCACTCAAAGGAAAAAGGGTCTCATACACAAATGAAATCTCTTCTTTATGAAAAAAAAAAAAAAAAAAAAAAAAACTTTTCTGATTGCATGTGGTTGTTGACAAAGGCAACCTTTCTCCCCCCTTACCCACTTTTAACAATAATTAACCTATAAATATTTCCATATTAGAAGAAAGATACACTCCAAAATAAATAATTTAGATGATTAGCACTTTACCCTACAAGTAAATAAATGTCAATTCGTAAAAAAGTTATGTCTTCTTAACTTAAATATATATAAGATTAATAAAAAGATTGGTTTTGTTGATCAAGTCACATCAACTCTTGGCATGAGTATATGCTGAGGAGACACTTGCTGTAAAATAATGAGATCAACACGAATTTAAAGTATATAGTAATGATGATTTGGTTAAGAGAAATTAAAGGATGATGATGAGGCCCGTGGTTAATTTAATCATGATAAATATTTTCATATTCGAAAAGGATGCACTCCAAAATAAATAATGGTGTTTAGTTCCTAAATAAATAAGTATTGACTCGCAAAAAACAGTTATACCCTCTTAGACATATTACAAATAAAAAGAATGGCTTGCCTCTGGACACAACTCAAATCAATCTAAAATAAATTTATTACGTAACTTTACACAATCAAACCAATTGACATACATTCGAGAAACCTACAAACCATGATGAAACACATCCCGTAATTAGCTTCTTCTATTAAATCTCTAGGGAAGGAGTTGTGTGGTTCTTGGCACACATTAGGGTGCAATTAACCCTTTTAATAAAAGGATTGGCACTTCTAATCAGGTTATAGCGACACCCGACATTGGTATATGTTGAGGAGTCACTTGACATAAAATAATGAGATTAAGTGGAATTAAAGTAGGTAATGATGAAGATTTGGTTAAGGGAAATTAAAGGGTGATGAGGGGTTAATTAAATGATGATAATCCTCTTGGATGGTAACACATGGAAAGTCCATGCATTATGATAAAAAGATATATTGTCCCTAATGATGCCCACTATAGAAACCATGGGAATCAATTCAATTCAAGCTAATTAAATTAGAATATATAAGTTGAGTAGGAATGAATTTATTGAATCGTATCAATCCATGCATGGGCTGAAGGTTACGTTAGTTGTGTGTTGTTTCCTTATCTAATAAGCTTTTAATCAATCAGATTAGACACTGCTTTCAACACCTTAATGACGGCTTTTTTTCTTTTTTAACTAAATCATGTCTACCTGTTCGTCATACAATAGATACAATCAACAGTTTATTTTTTTTATTGCTGATTAGTATTATCAATCACTTTCATATAAAAATAAAAAGAACAATAATATTTTTTTAATCTCTCAATTGATCAGAAAAAGTATCTTCTAAATATTAAATTTGAAACTTTATAGTTATCAAATTAATAAGTGGACAAATGCCCAAAGTAGTTGAAGGGGGTAAGATCGAACTAATAAGCTAGAAGTATGCAAAGTAATTAAGGTAGATCACAGGTGGCGTAGGAGGAAAGGAGACAATTAAGATTGTCGTCATAGGTAGATGTGGGCATGGTGGATCAACGGTGAGGATGAGTTTGGGCGCACCTGGCTCAGAGAGAGCGCGCAAAAACAGGGAGGTGTTTGGGCGCCCATCTTAGCGTATGCCCGCTCACTCCCACCACCTCTATGCACTTTTCTACTCATCTGTCACCATCACTTCTTTCTTTAATTTACCCCCTCCACTCTAATACTAATTGTCAGAAAACAACACATTACAAATGATAGGGGAAAATTGAAGAACCACTTCGAACAATCAGACTTAGAAACACAATATCGAGCTAATGTATGGGTTGTTCAATTCACTGACCATTTTGCAGACGTAATAAACAGTTGAGAGAAATCACTTAATAGAGCAATTCAACTATATTTAATTTATAGAAAATTTTGTAACCACTATATGAAAATGTAGTCTGGATGAAATTTTCGAGTATGGATCTTAATCGACAAAAGACTACAAGAAGGTTACTCAATTTATGTTGAATATATCTAATTAGCTCAAATTAAGAAGGTCAATTGACAGCTCCCACAAGAAGTCAATCTTGAGATCTTGTAGATATCAAGCTCTAACAGTCCACCAATTATTTAATTAATCAAAAAAAAAAATTTACCCAACAGTTCAGTTAGTTACAGAGGTGAAGTTTGGGAACAATGACATCCTCCTAAATGTTCTATCGGGCTGAAGCATGAGGGGGCCTTGAGGTTGGGGATTCAATCTTTTGAGAAAGAAAAAAAAAAAAGTTCACATTTTTACTCCATTAGCCGTCAGAGGGTGCATACCGAAACATTAATGTACTAATACTTATTTATTTTTCCATCAAGACTTCAGGATAAGGACAGAAATCTTAAAACAAGACTAATGCTCACAGCTTGACAATAAAAGCTTCATCTAATATCATAACTAATTGTTTATAATACATTCTTCAAATGCAGCAAAATCAGGTGAAGCCATATCCACCCATTAATAAATCGGGTCAGACTAACATTAAGGGTCTGTTTGGAAACCCGAAAAATGACTTCTGGAAAATGAGTCATTTTCCAGAAGTCATTTTCCTTTCCTGTGTTTGGCTGCACAATAGAAAACTGTCTTTTGGTGTTTGGTTCATTTTCCAGAAAATGATGAAAAATTGTCTTTTGGTGTTTGGTTCATTTTCCAGAAAATGAACAGAATGGCATACTAAAACATTTTAATTATTATATACTGAATATGACAATTTAAAATCACAATTAAATGTTAGAAACAACATAAATGCATAAAGAATCAAGTCTTGTGAAAATTAAAGTTCACAAATTAAGCAAAAACATTTTATTATATAATCAGTACAAAAAAAAATAACAGCAACATGATTTGACATAAAAAATAATAAAAAAAACATGAAAAAATTGCATATGGTTTCGGAACTGGTTTTCCGCATCGGAAACCAGATCTGGTTTCCTATGCGGAAACCATTCACTCGTTTCCGATCGGAAACCAGTGTCGGTCACTGGTTTCCGATCGAAAACCAGTGCCGGTCACTGGTTTCCGATCGAAAACCAGTGAGTCACTGGTTTCCGATCGGAAACCAGTGACCTCACTGGTTTCCGGCTGGGGAAACAGTGAAGAAGGTTGAAAAAAAAAAATTTCAGTGAAGAAGGTTGGAAAAAAAAAATCGAAAAGGGAAGTCATTTTTTGGAAGAAGAAGGTTTGAGCGTGTGTTGATTGGAAGATGGAAAATGACTTCCGTCAAAAAAAAGGGAAGTCATTTTCCAGATTTTAGCCCTCATTTTCCATTGACTAACTATCATTTTTCTTTGACCATTTTATTTTCAGCCTTTTCAAACATCAAAAACCCAAAAAATGATTTCCAGAAGTCATTTTTCGGATTTTCAAACAGACCCTAAAATGTTAAACTTATTATTATATTAACTAATTTCAACTCGTAACCACAAAAAGATTAAAATTAAGAATAATCCAAGAAATAATAAAAATGTTATTGTCGTTGCGTTGCACAGTACTTTATAGTTATCAAAAACTATCATAGCTCATTACCTTTTGGACATAAATCAACCCCCCCACCCCCCACCAAAAAAAAAAAAAACAGAAATTAGATGACATATAATTTCACAAGTCCGGCAAGTAAACAACGTGCCCATGTGGAGTGGGGCCGGAGGAATCAGGTAAAATGGCCCAACTTGGGTCCAATAATGGCAATAGAAGTAGATGGTGGGAGTCTTTCAATAGATGTGATTTGTGGGCCACACAATGCCTTCATGGCTTGCATGTGGGCCCCCTTCCCAATTTCTTAATTGGATGTCACAAATGTTTGGTTATAGGGGTAAAACTTTGGAAGAATGACTAGAGATTGAGTCTTATTGGCGGCAGTGTGGGAGCAACCTCTCAAAGTGAAGGGGGTTCCTTGTGCGCAGTGAGGAAAGGTCTAGCCTCTATGATTTATGTCCAGTTAAATTATCATGATTTACATCCTCCCAAATGTTCTGTCGGGTCGGAGTGTGGGGGGCCCTTAAGATTGGGGTTCAATCTTTTTTGGAAGAATATATTATAAATATAAAAGTATATGATGTTGATTTGTATCGAATACTATTTAAAAAATTGAATTTTTATAATATTTGGTATATTTAGGTATTTATCTTTGAGTTGTACCTGGTATTTGTCGGTATTAAAAATTTCTCTAATTTAGGTTTATAGAGACATTGGAAAAACTCTATCATACGAGATAGAAATTCGTTTGTGACTATCAAACAACAAGAGTCTCTAACAAGGATTAAAAAAAAAAAAAAAAAAGATTACGTTGAATTGATTAATGCGTAAATAATGTGACAGTCATTTTATCGATCGCGTACCGAAATTGATAATGGTACAAAAGCTCGAATAGTAGCAATCTTGACTGGTGATACTGATATCACACTCAAACATCATTCTAAGAAATTTTTTTGGTCATTCTAAATTATAATTGTACAAGGACAGCAATGGAAAAAGCAAAGGTTAATTGAGTGATTAGGGGCCCTCATCACGTAAACACAGTGTTGTTAATTTGACTGATTAGACGGTGGTAGAACCCTCCTACATTCTTAAACCATTTATTTTATGACACAATGTTTAACTTCTAGTAATCAGATGTTTAAGTGTCTTAATCTTACTTTAAAAGCAACTTAATTATGTGTATGGGGAGTTGTCTTCTTCAATTGCTTTATCCCATCAAAAACAAATTTACGTCAATCACATTGTAACCGTACTGTTGGGCTCCATTAACGTATCAATCATTTACCTGTAAATTAAGCCCAACCAAATTATGAATTTGGGCCCGGCCCAGCTATAATTACATCCGTCACTCAACTCTTTTAACCTCAAATAGGGTTTGGGCAAATTAGTGTGTAGCTGTGTGGACAATCGTTATGCTATGGATCCGTGTCCAGCATACATTGTGGACACGGTAATGGTGTCGTAAGTGGCACCGTTATCTTCCACCAATTTATTTTTATTTTTTTTATTTTAATTTTAGACCGCTTTTTTTCTAATGATAAAGCATTCATTTTCGCAAGTTTCCTCAATCAAGCTTCCATTTCTTCTTCACACAAAAGCTCTCTTCAACACTCATTCTCCCATTTTCATAATTATAGGAGCATATGTTCATAATTTTATCACTATACGTTCATAAGTGTAAGTTCATAATGTCAGAGCTCTGTATTCATAATTCCATAACTGTACATTCATAATTGCATAACTGTACATTCATAATTTTATAACTATACATTCATAAGTCCACAAACGAATAACGCCATTAACGGCGATACAAAATCAATTTTTTTTTTTTAATTGGAATGCCGTCGTTTTGGACTCGTGTCCACAATGCATAATGGACCTGAGTCCACAGCATAATTTGCCCTGTGTGGACCATGAATATAAGGTACATTTTTAATATACTAAAATAGTAAAATGTATTAAAATATATTTTTTATTTGTGTATGTGTCTTGTGTTCTGCGTATTTGTGTCTCGTGTTATAAAATTTTGTACTTTGAGAGTATTGATTCTGTACTTATAATAAATTAAAATTTGTGTTGAAACATGAGAAACAGAAAACTACAGAATCATTTAAAGCTTAAATATCAAAACGATATTAAAACGTTACGATATAAATTGCCTCCTTGTGGACACCATACACTAACCCTCCTACTTAATGTGTCACTACACCGTGATTTATCCCTTCACTATTTTGTCAGACCTAGGTTGAGGGCCCTAGAGGCCACTTTTTGTGACATAAGTGGTGATGGAGGTGTGGAAATGACAATGAATGCATGAATAACCGTGATTTACCCCCTTTATTATTCTGTAGGGACTTGAGAGCGAGGGAATTTCGCCTTTTGTGGACAAAAAGTGATGGTGGCAATGTGGGGATAACAATAAATGCATCAAAGATCTAATAGGAATATGAATTAGTAAACAAACTGTAAGGTTGAAAGATCGGCTCTTATATGTGTGAACCATGTTAAAGAGCTCCGAGCTACAAAAACAAAGATGTGAGATGCCCTTTATTCAGTTCTAAAATCATAAGTTTAGAGTATATACAACATAAACATTTTGTTTAAAGGCATAATTAATGATAAAGAAGAAGATTTATCATACAAGGCCTTGAAAGTGGGTAGTGAAGAACTATAGATCAATGGAGATTACAAGAGGATCATCACCCTTTTCAACAACAAATGTCCTGGTAAATCTCTTTGACATGCCAGTGATTTCCAGTTCATATGATCCATGGAATCCTCTGAAGGAGAAGTGTCCCTGGTCATCAATATGTCCATGAGAATGGGACAGCCATTCTTCTTTAAGCGCAAGGTATCGTCTGCCAGCTTCATTGAGATCGCCTTCAGCATTCACTAGATGGGAGTTTTCTCGGGACATGAATAACTCCCAGAATCCCCATAGCATTATGCCTTCCACAGCAGGGTGGGCAAAACATTCCCGAAGCATAACTTCTAAATCATCTGCTCTAATATATTCGTTAGTTGAAGAGAAATCTATTTCGGTGAACCAGACTGGGAGTCCGAGAATTCCCAGTTTATTCAGAGCGGAATGAATAATTGGCCCAACTGGGCAGTCTATGTGTCCCTGAATGCCTATGCCTCCAATAGGCGCCCCTTGTTCCTGGAGATCAAGAATGTGCTCGATATACCTATCTGGGCATGACTGACTGTCGCCACCATCTTCAATATGGTAATCGTTGACAAAGAGGACAGCAGATGGGTCAAGCTGGTTTGCAGTCTTGAACATGTTTGCTCTGATTTCTTCACCCAGTCGCTCTTGATAGAATGAGCCATGCATCATCTCATTATTCACATCGTAGTGTTTGATCTTTCCCTTGTACCGTGTGAGCAGGCCTGTTATGCGGTTTTGAACAGCTTTTGACAGGTCACTCTTGCTCAAACCGCGTACCCATGACTGAACTACATCCTCCACCTCCCAGAAGATACAATGACCACGGACTTGAATGTTGTTTCTCGTGCAAAACTCCAAGAGCTCATCTGTGTCTTTATAATTGAGCTTTCCTTGTTCTGGTTCTGTCGAGTACCACTTCAACTCGTTCCCAAACACAGCCCAATTAAAATTTTTGACAAAGAATTCAGTGAAGTCTTCATTGTCTATGTTTCCTCTCGAAATGCATGACCCGAATGGGAAGCTATTTTGAGTTTGCCTTACTCTCACAGCAGCTCCATGCAAACTGTCTGATCCGGAGAATTTCAAGATAACATCACGCTTGCGTATCTGCAGGTCCAAGCAAACATGGATATTCACATTCTAAATAAATAAATAATAATAATAAAAACAACCTAGAATAAGCCCCTTCCTAAGCATTTGGCTTGGATTTGAATCCCATCTTCAAATCATAGTTGATAGATGACTGTACAATCAGCCTGTCCACAATTAATTTCTTTTGTGATGAAAATACTGTAAGAAACAGATAGAGAATTACCTTATCGGTTTCTCTCCTTAAGTGTTCAAACCGTGCCTTTCTATCAACTGCAAAAACATGAAGTGCAGCAACCATTAAGTCAACACCGGGAGCAGGACCCTGAATGTAAACCATTATCTTAGCAGGTTCTTTCTCAATTCTGAAAGATCCAGAAATTTCATGCCATCTATCATCATTAATCTCAACATGGCCCCCATTCACCCATTGGCTGTCCACATCAAGGGCAAGATTTACAGTCTGAGCACCTGTTGTTTTTCCAATTCTAACCCATGCAGACACCTGATACGTCAAATAGAGTTTTACTTTATCTGTAATCATCTGAGCAGGACCCATCCATGTATGTGTACGATTTGTCACAAGAATGTAGCGACCACTTAAAGGTAGATGAGTTCCAAGAGAATCTCTAGCCGCTGGAGGAATTATACGTGGTGAGCCTGTTCCGACAATCAGGGTGCAGTTTCCAACGGGAAACCACCCATTTGTCCCATCATTAAGGTTGGTATTTGTGATAACATTGCCACCAAAATCTGCATTCTGGAGAACTGGATTATATCGAACTGCCTCTCTTGTTTGGAGTCATTATGGACTGAATTAACCAAGAAACAGCTCATAACTCATGAAACGCAAAAAATATAAAGATGCGTTCGACTAACCTCAATCCTTGGTGGAGGGGATTGAAGAACTTTAGCTGCATGTTTCACGGTTAAACTATTAAGGAGAATGTCAGTGCCTGGAGGTGGGCCTTCCAAAAAGATAACTACCTTAGATGGGAAACCATTTAGAAGAAACTTTCCTCGTAACTGTGTCCATTCCTTGTCTGTTGCCTGTACACTACAGAACAATCCAGGTTCTTTTAGCAATTTCATTAAATTGTTTTAAAGGAAGCTTCATAACAAAATGCTATTAGTAAAAATTAAAGTTGCAAGATAAGGAGGGCAAGACATACGATGCAATGCCTATGTACTCTTCACGGAAATCAGCTCCCTGAACCAACAGTGTTGCCTGAACATCTGCACTAGTGACATTGTTTCCATATAAACGAACTACAGCAGTAACTTCATAGGCAAGCTTTCGCAGTACTGTTCCCGTTATCTCTTGCTGAATTCCATTCCAGATCTGTGTCCTCTCCGTTGCACGTGCAAAAGAATTTCCGGACACTGGACGGATTCTCCCATCTGCCATAGATTCATGCAGAACAATCTTGCAGCCTCTCCCTGACCAGTTATTCGGGCTATCCTCAAATATGGGGCTGAACACTTTCCTTTCTCCAGCAGAGAAAGAATGTGTGCTAGAACTCTATCAATTACAAGGCAAACAAAAGCTGTCATGAACCAAAGGAGAGAATTTGAGCAAACTACAAAAAAACACTGGATAATGTGAGTAATTTTTTACTCTTTTCCTTTTGTGCAGACAATTTTCGACAATGATCCTAATTCCTAAATCCACTCAAATATAGACTTTGCTACCAATTGGAAGTACCAACAGCCATATGGAACAAAAAGGATAAGAGGAGATTGGGGTATACTCACTTCACATTTTAAGGAACTCGAACAGGTGATCACAACTGATTTTACAAGTAGGTCTACACCAGGTAAAGGTCCTTCCAGATAAAATACAACCTGATCAGGTGTACCAGAGAGTGAAAATGTGCCTTCCAGTTTTTCCCAACAGTCTTTAGAAACAGGTCGTCTGCACGTGCAAGATTTCCATTATAACACCGGGTTTTATTACATAAATAAGTAAAAGGCATGCATAATAAGAGGGAAAATAATACCTTCCGATAAAGACATAGCTAGTAGCTGAATCTCGATATTCTACTTTCAGCGTAGCCTGGACATCAGTACAACCTGAAATTGCTCCCGAGACTCCAACAAAAGCACAAACTGTGTAAGTGGAGCCTGTAGAAACTCTTTTGGTAATATCTTGCTCCAAGCCTTGCCAACATTCCTTGCGATTAGTAATAACAGCATAACTTCCTGTGTCTGCTGGAACCACAAAGGCTTCACAGCAATTGGGGTGCCATAAATTCATCCCTTCAGAGAAGTTGTGGTTAAGGATGATATTAGTACCAGAATGGTCCGTCGAATTCTTCCTTGAATTCTGCAGGAGAGAAAATCATATGATTCTAGCTAACCATAAGCTAATTTTGCAGTGTATGAATAAACTAATTTCTCTTTATGCAGAAACAAGTTACCTAACTATTTTATAGCAGAAATCAAAACTTGAAAACTTACTAAGACCAACATTGCTGCAACGTTCAAGCCAAGTATCAAACAGTTGGTGCTCATGCTATAAACCTACAATTCTCTTATGCATAACCACACATTTTCCTATCCCAAATACTCTAGTGCCCTCCAAACAATCAGGATACCAATATAATAGCATTATCAAACAGTTTTCCGTTATCTGTGAATTGCATCTGAATACTCAATAATCAGAAGAAACTACCAGCGTATATGCAATGAGTCAAACGGCATCAAGAAAGATCAAACTGGGTAAAACGGCAAAAAACTGCACAACCCAATCGTTAAAACCCATTTTATACCTCAGAAATGTTGCCATCGATTAGCGATAGCTTCTCCATATCTCTCTTCAATCCTAGAAAAGTCTGCACTTTTCGCATATATCCAATTTTCACCTCTCGGACAATAATCAAAGCTTGCCTGAGAATGGATCTGGGGGAACAGAAATCGACGAGGAATTTCACACAAGAATTTCAGTCATTCCATCCCGGATTGTTTGCAACTTAAGAAAGATACAAACCACCAGCCAACCTGACACTGTTCTCACTGCTCACTTTAAACTTTAATCTGTTTGACTTTTGAATTCCACAATCTCTTCCCTCTATTTTGTTAGTTAAATTCAAACAACCTCAGAACATAAGTCCACACTTTCCGATCAATTATCGCCGAACTACACTCTTTATCGGCCGGGAAGGACTAGCTGCCTGCCTGACCGGAACTTAGCTTTGTAGAAAAATTAGAGCCTCCATAAAAATTACTCGTATATTTTTTTAATTTAATTATTGCAATATTGTATGTAATATTTAATTTTTAAATTATTATTTTAATCTCATCAATCTCCTAAAAGAGCTTTTATGATCAACTGAACTGTTTATACGGACTAAATATTATCATTATTAATAAGTTACATGAAGCTAAAGATATTTTACATGCAATAATAATTGTTTCAGGCTGTGGGATCAGTTATTTACTGCAGTTTTGATTTCCTGTCCCTCCTCGTTCATACACTGGTCAAACTTGCACAGACCATTACACAGGAGGATGGAGATCTTTTGCGATGGCTAACAAAAAAACAATGTTAGTAAGAACGTTTAGTACAAAAATTATGTTTTATCTATTTAGTTATGTTTTATCTATTCAGTTGTGTGACAATTTAAAACCACTGTTGGTAGGTTTATTACTGTATTTCCAGTTAATGCTATATAATTTCAAGAAATTGTACAACTCTATACAATGTTGAACTATATTTCAAAAATACAAAATTATGAAATTTCTAAAGTGTCAATTGTACATATACATGTAACTAAAAGTAAATGTAAAATGTCTTAGTGGTTGTGCGAAATGTAAGAAATATCGGTGTCGATTGGTAGCGTAGACTTTTTCTTAATAAAAATAATGGCCCTGTTTGGTAAAATGGTTGTTAGCTGATAGCTGTTAGTTGTTAGCTGATTGTGTTAATTAGAGTGTATAAATAGTTGATAACATTAGCTGATTGTAGAAAAGTGTTTGATAAATTAGCTGTTAACTGATAGCTGTTTGATATAATTTCTTTTCTCAAAAAGTTAATTGAAAAAGTTGCTTGGAGTAGCTTTTTGAATTTTAGCCTTTTGGAGTTACAAAAAGCTAATTAACCAAACATTTATATTGATATTTTAACTTAATCAAACAATTAATAGTAGTCAAATAAGCCAAAATTGACCTATAGGCCAATTTTTTACCAAACAGGGCCAATATATTTATACTTGATATGTATCTAGTAACACATTTAAAAATTTCTAGAATCTTTAATTTCTTAATTGTTCCAACGCTTCATGATTAAAGATATTGAATATGTGGTATGAACACAGGCTTATAAGAGTAGTCCAAGGATCACATTGGGTTTGAACTTTGAAGGTGTGTCACCTAACCCTAATTACACAAAACTTCTTGGAAACTGTAAATGTCACTCCACTGTTTCAAAACAGGTGGGCAACACAATAATTGAATAAAAATGAAAAAAAGATGACAGATTTGGAGTGTAGATGTAGTATTACTAGCATTGAAATTGAATTGTTGGGACAACCCAACCAAGTTGGTCAGATTATTGATTTAATAATGATTATAAGTTCGATTCTTATTATGAGCACGAGCGATCTATTGATCTTCTTGATTTGAGCCGATCAGCTATGAGCAACCTAGGCTGGTAGTTTACCAACACAGACCCTTAAGTTGAAGTGGTAAAAAAAATCCAGCACAGATAGATATGATAGTGATATATGGTATTAGATGAAGTAGCATTGATGATGCAGGCAAATGAGGGGGACAAAGTGGGTGAGTATGGCGGAAAACGAAAGCCCATACGCCACACCTGTGACTTCACTTGTCTCTTTCTGCAAAATGCCTCTCTCTTATGATCTTATCACCTCCCTGCCCCCTTTTTGGGTGGTTGCAGCCTTTACACATGGATGCTTGGAATTTGGGAGCATTCTTTTGTTTCATTGACTGTATTATTTCTTGGAACTTAGAAACAGCATGGCATCACAGCTTCAATTCTCCTGTTTTCAAGATGAGCATTGCTAGCTAGCTTGCTGTATACTATACAATGGGTTCCAACTCCTAACCTTAGTTTCTTGGTTGGCCAACATTATATTTTGAAATTCTGGGGGCTCATGGTACGAGGTTGTGAGCTCCTTCCACTTTCATACCTTTTCTCTTTGCTCATCTTTTGCACCATTCCCTTCTTGCATACACCCATCTTCTTTGATTTACGAGAAAGTCAATATCTGCTACTTGAAAGTGCGTTTTGGGTGAAATTCATACAGTGATCCTAGTCAACAAAGGACCACAAAAAACCATTAACCAGTTCAAACCAAAAACGTCAATAGACAACTCCCACGAGGTAATCAAACTTGAAACCTTATGGTTGCCCCCACCATATCCATCTTCTGATGCTATATATGAATAGCCTTTTAAGTCTAGAAAACCAACCCTCTCTCTGTCTTCCATTCCTTTCCTCTTTCTCTCTGAAAACTAAAAAAAAAAAAAATGACCTGCTATCAACAGAGAATGCTTTGGTGCAGAAATCATCAGCTAATCATCTTTCTGCTGCTCCTCTCAGTTTCAAGCTTCATCCATTTCAGTTCATTGGCTCAAGGTCAGTAATGGGTCATTTCCATATTTTCAAAATATCAGTTTCTCTTCATGAATTTAAACTTTCCCTCTGTGCATTTCAGGCAGAGATACTCCCAACCTGGAAAGAACTCAGGTAAGGTTTCACATCAGATACACATCAATCATTCTATCACAATATCATTATTGATAAAATCTTTATCATCATGCATGGATGAAAATGAAGAGGAGAAATGAAGGAAAAGAAGTAAAGATGAGATCTTTGATTGGTTCAAGGCCTCCCAGATGCGAGAGCAGATGCAGGAATTGTGGTCACTGTGAAGCAGTTCAAGTCCCCATTGATGATCCTTCAGACCCCAAACACCCCCAAACAAGAACCCATCAGTTCAATGCAGTTCCCAAAGTTGTTGCTTATTCCAGAGGAGATGGTATCGACAACTACAAGCCCATGTCTTGGAAGTGTAAATGTGGAAACCACTTTTTCAATCCTTGACCAACCTGTATAAAAAATTAAACCATCAAAATGTTACCTATCATTCTTGACCAACATATTAATAGAGAGGCAAATTCATGTGCAGATTGGTTGGCCACAAATGTGGATAGCACCCAGTTTGGTTGCGGGCAATATTGATGTGGTGTAATCGTGTTTGTTTTCAGGCCGTTTCATGTTGTTTACATACCCTTTTTTTCTCTTATTCTATTTGTTATAGTATGGTAATAGTTTTCTGTCATCTGTGAACTGCAAGTAAATATTTCAAGAATAAGAAGAAACTAGCAGTGTATAAAGAATGACAGAATGAATCGAAGTGCATCAAGAAACTATGATGTAAGTTCCAGAATCAGAAACACAAGATTAGAGTTACATGAATTGACAAGATTAAGGTACTGAGATGCCAACAACAAAAGCTAAAAATGGCTATAAAATCTGTGTAGGAATAGGAATGGATTCAAGTTCAAGAGAGCTCAAACAGCAAAACTTGCAGACCCAACTGTTCAGCAACCTCGGGATGTTAACTAATAGCAAGAACTAAACGGTTCAGACTTTCAGAGCAGCAACTTTTTGAATCATTTCAAACACAAAGGTTGATGTGCCATTTCGCGTTTAAGAACTCTTAGTCCTCACACGTTGATGTGAATTCCATTGTAACAACATCCATATGATTGACGTTCCTGAAAAAGAAAGCCATTTGACTTATTAGACTAATGGGATATTCAAAAACGCACTATGGGTAATTGGGTATGATATTCAAAAACAAGACTTAATTATACAGAAGATATCAGAGAAAATATGGAGAGAAATGGTCAAGTTAAAGGAAGCAGATACATTTTACGGTATGATTACCTGCAAAGACTCCGACAGTCATAAGGTTTCTTATTTCCATGGTGTGATAGATCAGGAATTCAGACAAGAAATGACCCAAGGCATAGATAAAAGATAAGAAAGTCGCTAAATACAAGGGCTTGTTGTCAAGGTTAAAGGCACAGAGATAGCAAAGTGTACAGGTCAACAGAGTCCACACTCCAAATGTCCTCCCATGAACTTCAGTCACTGCAAATGATACGTGAAACACAATAGTTTTCATTAGGCAGGTAAATCGAAAAACTTTTTGGCCAACAAGAAAGGGTTAAAAATCAATAACCCACCACGACAAAGACCCTTAATCTTTCCAGTTTCCTCATTTCCCACATTTATGGCTTTAATTTTTTTTTTTTTTTGGTAGAGACATTTATGGCTTTAATACTGTTTCAAGCTTCATACATAAATCTTGTCTTCTCTATATTCTTGTTCTCGTTTATCTCAACAGAAACATTGCTAGAAGCAGCAATTATAGTTTCTGATCTGAGACAATGCAAAATCGAAAACTGGTTTAGGAGCTCTACATCCATCAATTAATAACACACACAGCAATTGGAGTTTCTAAATCATTAGGGGTCAATCTTTCTCATCTCTAACCTAAAAGCACTAAAATGATTCCTTGACTACCATTAAAACACCCAAAGATCAAATCTTTAAGCTGAAATACATCATGTTGAACTGGTATAACTCTAACAAGCCAAGAAGCATTACAACCATCACTAATGGAGCAAGGCCAAGATCTTAAAGGTTTATCACACTTCAATTACTAAACTAATTGCACACATTGCGAACTAATGAGAAATTCGTAAGAAAAATGTGAAAGATAGAGAGATTCGGAAGGGGGAATACATACTTGTGGCTTTTGAGAAAACGGCGAGCCGAAGAGCCCAGATGTCGAAGAACCCGAACCACACTGATGCTAATCGGAGCGTTCCCACTAGCATTAGCCACCATCCCAGTAGCTTCATCTTCTCCGTTCGTCTCTGAGCAGTCAAACTGGAAAACTGATAAGCAACAATGATTTCACATGATTCTTTAAAGAATAAGAATGGGCAAATGATCCCAAACCATAACAAAAAGTACATTTTTAATATATTAAATATTAAAGAAAAAATGACACTTTTTCTCCTGTGTTATATGTTTATAGTATTTTTTCTCCCTGAATTATTTATGCATTCATATTTGTCCCCTCAATTATTATAAAAGTGGCGATTTTTTCCCCTGATAATATTAAATGGACATTTCTACACTTAAAACAAATATTTTATTTATTTCTCTTCTTCAACAAATTATTGCTTATACGTAGGGATGATCACGGTTCGGTTCAAACTGAACCAAACACTATAGCAATCAAATTAAAAAATTTCGGTTATGATTCATAATATAACCCAATATTTGGGTTTTCGTTTATTAAAATTGTGAACTGGAAAAAAATAGATTCTGAACCGTGAACCGGAAGTTCAAATCGGAACAACTACTAGCAATAACTTAAATTAGAATTATAATATTTGCAAATAGTGTATGTTTTTTTCCACATTTATATTGACTCGCACATATAAGTATATATAACCGCGGTTTCAGTTTTATTTTGAACCGTCAGTTTACGATTTTGGATCCAATTTGAACGGTTGGTTCAAACTTTCTTTTAAAATTTTATTTTTTTTTATTTTTAAAATATTCTAAATTCAACACTTAATGTATTTTATTTTTTCAAATCGTGGTTATAATTTGTTGGAGAAAAAAAATAAATGAAATATTTATTTTAAGGGTAAATATTCCATTTAATATATCAGGGGAGAAAATTGTCACTTAAATAATTTAGGGGAAAAAAGTGCTATAAGTATATAACAAAGGAAGAAAAAGTGTCACTTTCTCAATATTAAATATACATTATTTTAATACTGAATGTACATTATATAATATAATATACACTCAGAACAAAAATAACGTAAATCTCCTAAATACAATGTACATTATTTTTGTACTAAATATACATTATTTTTAAATTGAATGTACATTATTATTTTATAGTAAATAAAATATGATACACACAACTTGTGTGGACCAATGTATCATGGGCCGATTGATTATAGAAAAGCCCATGTAGTAAATAATTAAAAAGCCCAAAATTTGATACGACGTCGTCAGAGCAGCAACTGGATAACTTTATCCTCATATACTCACTCAATGGTCCTCCGAGAAGAAGAAGAAGAAGAAGAGGAAAAACAATGTCAGTCTCGGCCGTGTGTGTTTCAAGAATGGTGGTGCTCCGCCGTTCTCCACCGTCACCCATCGGAGTTCCAATCGGCGGCTCCCCCAAGACCTTACCGGCTCTAGGCAGCAACAGCGTTGGGGGACTGGCGATAGAGTGCTCGTCTCGGCCGAAGAAGAAGGCGACCTCCCTTCACATAAAGACGCGGCCCAAAAAGACCCAACCTTGGGACGTCCGCCGCAAAGGGCCGACTTTCTACCCCCCTCTCCCGCCGTTGCCCCCCGAGTGGACACTTGTCTCCGAAGAAAACACCGCCGCAGCCGCCCCGCCAGAACCCGTTGCTAATTCTGAGTAATTCTCTTTGTTTATGATGTTAATTTGTCTGCTTTTGTTGTTGTTTTGACAATATTCCTCTGTATTATGAGTTGCAAATTGTTTACTCCCTGTCACTTTAATCCGAATCATTTCTCAAAGTGTCCAAGGTTTCTGCAAAGGAATAAACATTAATTAAGGAAAATGGGTTTACAATGGTCCAACTACTTCATGATATCAAGATAAAAAATTAAGAAGTTTCTGGTTTTGGGAAACTTAAAAAACAAGAAAAACCCCTCAGAAACTGGGAGTTGAGCTTGTATATTTGCATTGCATTTACTAGCTTGAGTGCCTTTAAATAATTGCTGTTGGGGCTTATTGAATTGTATTCCAAGTGTGGAGGATGGGTGATTTTCTATGAGTTTTTGAAGAATAAAACAATCCAGATTTTGGTTTCTGGAGTTTTGTGGACTGCATTTTCTCTGGTCATCAACAGATGAATTACTGATGTGTGATGCTGTTAGCTCTGGCAATGGAAATTCTTGTTAGTGTTGTTTCAGTCTGCTCAGTTCTATACAAAAGCTGGAAGAAGTATCCATGGATCTGCAATTTACACGATTTCTAAAATTCCCCTTTGTTAGAATGCTTTTTTTTTTTAGTGTCGAGAAAATCGCAATCACTACCCGAGGGTGCATACTGTGGATAAATGCCATTTTATATTCCTAGCCCGTAAAGAATCACAAGGGGATAAATTAGTCTGAGTTGTCCATAATTGACCAAATTAAATAAAAAAGTTAATAGGCTAATAAGTAACAACCTGATAAACTAGGTTGGGTTGCCTTGTTGAATTCATCCTTAAACTTAAATGTCCCTACTCACATTATCGGATGCTAAACTTGGCATTTACCTGCCTCTGCCCAACAAAAAAGAAGTTCAACCCTGCCATGACTGAAATATCCATGACCATAGAAGATAGGAACAGACAGAGTCGTTAACTGAGACAGACACATAAATCAGCCTCAACATATATTAAAAAAACCACAAAACTAGTTAGAAAACATGAATGCTAGGTCTTTTGTTCTTACTCAAATTTAAAACCATTTCACATTCCAAGACAATGTAAATGAATGAGCTAATATCCGCAACAAGTAATTAATGGAAAGGCTTAAACTTCTTGAGACTGGTGATAAGACCCTGTATAGATCCAGCGGCGGCAACCAGCGACACCGCAAGGCAAGTAAAGCTCAGAATCTTCAGCCATGTCCACCGGAATGAGTACTTGCGAATCCTCGCCTGCGCGATGTGCATCTCTATGGGGAAGTACACCGTCAACGGATAGAACGACGCCGCCCCTATCAGCCCCAGAAAGTCGTTGAAGAACGGAAATATCATCGCCACCACCGCCGTCACGATCACGAAAGCCGTCCGCCACACCAGCCTAAAACCGTTTATGTAGTACTGGCCGACGAACGGTAACTGGACTGCGTTTTCCGCCGTTATGAATTTGCTGCTCGGATATCGCTGCTTGCAGTGAAGCTCCACGAAGCTAAATAATGGCTGACAGAAAACCTATAAAAAAAAAAAAAAAAAAAAAAAAGACTATAGTCCACGTGTTGCTTGAAACAGTGTTAAACAGGTGATATTTCAATTCAGAAAATACCTGGTAAGCTCCGACGAGGTGGATGGCGATGCAGATGTTGGCGACGTCGATTAGCCAGAAGGGCTCGTAGAAACCGAAGCCGGTGAGGAAATTCCCGGGAGCGTCGTTTCCGAAGGCGGCGTAGCCAATGCAACCGCACATGACGTAGAATACGGTGGTGGTGGACACTCCGATGGCCGACGCTTTCTTCATCACCATGTTTTCCGGCGGGTGTGATCTCAAAGTATCCTGTAATAATGCACCATTTCAGGTATTTTTCAATTTGGTATCAGAGCAATAAATAATGTACCTGAATCTCAATGAGAACGGTGGAATAAGCATAGGCGAATGCAATGTTTCCGATGGCTTGAAAGCAGCGCCATATTTTATCAGCTCCGGTAACGTCCACCCCAACCACCACCCCCGTCAGGGTCGAATTCGCCGCCCGCCCGCTCCCTGCAACTTTGGCTATGGAGAGGCCGATACCGATTGAGGAGTAAGCAAAAGACATGACAGCCGCCACGATGGAAAGCCATGAAAGCTCATGGAAGTTGGGAATTTGGCTAAGAACAAGTTGGATTGCGGCAAAGATCATCATGAAAGGGTAACTCGGAACCGAGCAATCGAAGTCGTGCCCGTTCTTATGGAAACAGTTCGACTTTTTTACAGCCCTGCAGGTTACAAAACGCTGTTAAAGAACCGAACATAAACGAACGAAAATTATTCGTGTTGGATTGTTAAGGTTTGTAGTGTTTGTTAACGTTCAGGTTAACGAACCTCTTTACGCTAATGACATGTTCATTAACGTTTGCGAACACGTAAAAAATGTTTGAATAAACATAATAAAGGAAAATAATACTTACACCATACTGATGGATGCAGTAATAGTGTATCCAATAGAAATCCCTACGAGATTAGCGTACTGAGATAATCCACACAGTTGAACCTTCACGCCACCTTCCAGAAGCCAAACAAATAAGTAATTATTATTTTTATTCCATACAATTAAAAAAAAAACATGTAATAAGATTTGATTAAAGAATATATAATAAATCACGATCTTTAAAATATATAATTATTACTTGAAAAAAAGGATCGGATATTCATGAATATGACCAGGATAGAATTTTGTTGTTCATGTATATAATTCTACCGGTCATAATTAGCTTAGTAACTATAAGATTCTAAGTTTGACTACTCTTTTTGATATTAGTGTTAATGTGTTATGACTATAAGGTGAGTTTCATGTAGCAGTTGAGGACTATTTCATAAATTTTTTTTTATTTTTTATTTAAAAAAAAAAACTACCTATCACATTTTTATTTTCTCTTTTTTCTATTAAAAATTTATTGAAGTATTGAAGCATAAATTAATATCTCTGAGTGGGAGAAGCATTATTAGGATTTATTTCTCCTTGTTGTTTGCGGATTAATAGACATGTAAAATTTACCCTATTCACACATACTCCGGTAATCATGTTTCTCTCGTTACTCCAAAATAATAATAATAATAATAATAATAATAATAATAATAATAATAATAAAATGCTATATAAAGTAACAAATATCATAAAGGCATTTAAGTATAGGAAAATTCATTAATAACTGTCTTACCAAAATTATTAGATATATACTCTTTATTTGCTTCTAAAGAATAGTTAATAAAAATAAAAAAAAAAAATCCTTTTTTAATGTTTATAGATAATGCTTCTGAGAGCGATTTTAGTAAGCGAAAAATATTTTTTTTTTTTATTATAACCTTATATGTAAATATTAAAATATTATTAAAAACATTGGTCAAACGAAATCTCGGAGAAAATATAAAAATATAATAATTATTACTATATGTAATAATGTAATAATTGAATCTGAACACTAGAAGTTTCTTAAAAGTAATAGTGTTATACCCAAGTGTGAACGGACGACATCCATGTATGTATAGTTTCTGGTGCCGGTGACGGGACCGGGAGATCTATAACAGTCGGCAAGCAAGGCAGAAGTGAAGAATGTAATGAGCGAAAACGCCGCCAGTACGGCAGGTCCGGCAGCCCATCCAAGCTGCGCTATAGCCCACGACAGAGAGAGGACTCCTGACCCAATCACCGCCGTGATGATGTGTGCACTTGCCGTCACCAACGTACCTTCAACATTCAAAATAATCAAACACCAATAACGTTACCACATTACACAACAATAATCCCGACAACTTTATAAACTTTTCTAGCACCCAAAAAAACACACATTTATTGATTCCGATTAAAGAATTCTGAACTAGACCGACTCCGAACAATAAACAGATTAGTCATACGTATCAAAAAAATGATAGATCTAAAAGAATAAAAAATGACAGACGAAAAACAAAAAGATATATACAAATTCTAGCACCAAAAAACGCACATATACAGAACCCTAAACCCTACCTATTCCGGACCGTATCCAGATTAGTCCCACCACTAGAGATACCAAATGTCTCACCGGACCATATCAAAATTAGCCCTACCACAGAATATATCAAATATCCAAAAAACAATAGATGGGAATTAAAACGTAAAAAGATATATACCAGTTCTTTTCTCGTGCCCATCATCGTCAAAGTTCTTGAGAATCTCTCTACCTTCTTCCACATACATAGGGTTCTGTGACACGGCCATGAGTAGTCTAGGATGCTTTCGAGTATGGATTGTTAGAGGGAGAGGGAAGCAAACTTATAAGGGTGCAAAACAAGAGAAAAACAATATTTTTTTAGGAGAAGTCAATGGTGGGGAGTTTAAAAAGACAAGTAGATTCAATTCTCTAGCAGACTTTTCCACTGAATTTGGAAAATCTGGGATTAAAATAACCCCAAGGAAATAGAGTGCAATAAGTACATAGGTATTCTGCTAGGTTTGGTTAAGAATGATGGTGGGGATTATGAACCTTAGAATGTGCGGCCTTATTATAGTGTTCAACAATAATCAAAGTGGCCCCACTTTTTCTTTCTTTGGGTTAGGTCCAAACCATTGAAAATGGTCAATTCATTTTTAACCATTGATTTGATTAAGATGTTTGTAATTCAATTGCATTAGCCAACTCATACATATAAATAAAGGATTAATATTTGATGCACCACCGGTATATAGATGCCACCGACGATATGATGAATGAGGAGATGACACATCATTAAAGAATAAAATCAATGTTAATTGGATCCTTTTTTGGAAAATATCTAAGACTTGTATTCTTTTAGGAAATTATTTTATTTATAATTAACAAAATATATCTACTTTCCAAAACATATTTATTACTTAATTATTATATATTTAATTATCTAATTAGAAATAATGAAAAGCATTATAAAACCTGTAAAACAATTCTAAAACCTGTAATACGTATCACTTATAATAATAATAATAAATTTCTAAATATCATTCCTGTAAAAGAATTCAACATCCATTCATTATCTAATTATTTCTTCTTTTGTTTTAAGAAATTATTTCTAAATTATTATATTTATAACTAAGAATACTTTAATTTTAATTAACAAAAATCATCTAATTTTCTATATGTATCTTAACTCCTAAATCTATTTATACCCCTAAACTCCTAAATTTAAATTACAACCTTAGTCACTAATAGAAACAATTGTAATGTAAGAATATATTGGATTTTGATGAATATATATTCTTAAAAGATGTTGCAATTGTTTCTAATAGTGACTAAAGTTGTAATTTAATTTTAGGAGTTTAGGGGTTTAAATAGATTTAGGAGTTAAGATACATATAGAAAATTAGATGAATTTTGTTAATTAAAATTAGGAATAAGGGTCAAATAGGCCACTGAACTGTACACCAAGTTGCAATTAGGCCATCGAACTAAAAAAAAAAACAACAATTGAGTCCCTGAACTACACAAATTTATGCAATTAGATCTAAAATGACCTGTTTACCTACTACTCTGCTGACGTGGAGGTTGCGGATTTTAAAATTTATTTTAAAAATAATTTTAAACAAAAAATTACTTAAAAATTAAAAATGTAAAAAAAAAAAAAAAAAAAAAAAAAAAAAGAACGGCCGGAGACGATTTCGTCTCCGGCTGTTCTGTTTTTTTTTTTATTTATTTAATTTTTTGTTTAAAATTATTTTTAAAATTCCCAACCTACATAGCAGGTAAACAGGTCATTTTAGACCTAATTGTATAAATTTGTGTAGTTCAAGGACCTAATTGCATCTTTTTTGAGTTTGATAGTCAAATTGTAGTTTGGTGTGCAGTTCAGTAGCGTATTTGACCCTTATTCCTTAAAATTAAAGTATTCTTAGTCGTTATAAATATAATAATTTAGAAATAATTTCTTAAAACAAAAGAAGAAATAATTAGATAATGAATGTATATTGAATTCTTTTACAGAAATGATATTTAGAAATTAATTATTATTATTATTATTATTATTATTATTATTATTATTATTATTATTATGAGTGATACGTATTACAGGTTTTAGAATTCTTTTACAGGTTTTATAATGCTTTTCATTATTTCTAATTAGATAATTAAATATATAATAATTATGTAATAAATATGTTTTGGAAAGTAGATAGACTTTGTTAATTATAAATAAAAGAATTTCCTAAAAGAATACAAGTCTTAGATATTTTGCAAAAAAGGACCCGATTAACATTGATTTTATTCTTTAATGATGTGTCATCTCCTCATTCACCGGCGATGTATCAAATATTAATCCATAATGGATTAGTGAATTCATTTAATATGAGCAATGAATATATACTACTATAGTACTATATAGTATGGAATGTATAATATTCAAGAATTAGGCACGTACAATGCATTTGACCCCACTTTACGTGCCATACTGCCATATATGGTATTACATTAACAATGGATGTCACAAATGGTACGTGTTACACTCATTTTTAGTTAAAACTTTTTTATTAATTTCATACATAGTATTTAAATTTAGAATATTTAATTTATATAATAATTATCCTAAAAAGATTTAAGTTGACCTAAATTAGGTTACACTTTTATAAAATACATATTTATATTCTCTTTAATTATGTTTGAACAGATACTACAATGTAATAGAGTCTGTAGCATTAAAAAAAAAATATCATTGAACACTATTTTCGTAGAATCAGTTAATTTTATAAATGAGTTAATACCCAAAATGTCCTCGACTATAGTGGTTTTTCTCAATTTCGTCCTAAACGACTTTGGTGACCTAATATCGTCCCAGACTTTTGTGTTTCGCTCAATTTAGTCCCAGACTTTTGTGTTTTTGCTCAATTTAGTCCCTCATTTGTTATTCTGTCCATTAGGTGTTAAATAAATAGACAATTCAGTAATTTTAATATTGGCATCTCTTTACTCATAGACATGTGAACTGCGAAATCCCTTTTTTTTTTTTTACGAATTACTCTCAGAATTACTCCTAAAACTGCGAATATAAAATTTGATTTGTAGGTCCGGGAGTAATTCTGGGTGTAATTCGTACAAGAAAGAGGAATTTCGCACTTCACAAGTTGAAAGTAAAGAGAGATCAATATTGACGTTACTGAATTGTCCCTTTATTTAACACCAATTTGACGGAATAACAAATGGAGGACTAAATTGAGCGAAACACAAAAGTCTGGGACGATATTAGGTCACCAAAATCGTTTAGGACGAAATTGAGAAAAACCACTATAGTCGAGGATAATTTTGGGTATTAACTCTTTTATAAATAATACACATTTGCACTTATTATTATAGTGTTATAATAATTTCCAACATAATTTGTAGACAATATCTCATTGACTCAATGAATAATATTCACTACCTAATATATCATTACTATATTGGATTTTATACCTTATTATTATTGAAAATGATTTTTAATAGTACCCAATACCATAATTGGAAGTCATTTCCAATAATAATAATGGGTATACTAATGGATTGTGTTTAGTTTTATTGGAATTGTTTTCAATACTGGTACAATCCATTATGGTATATGGAGTTAAAATTATATGAGATCTTTTGAGTATAATAATTTTGTCATATCTAGTCTTAAACTTTTAAATTAATTATATGTGGTCTTTCGACTTTCAAATTGTTACTATTTGTGGTCCAAGTTAATTACCAATGATCCATCAACTATCAAATTTTAACTACTCATGGTCCTTCCAAAAGAATCAAGGCTGGTTATTATTTCACGTGATCGATTTAAAAATTTAGGACTAAATGTGACAAAACCATTATACTCAGAGTACCACATATTAGAAATTGTTTTCAAAAATAGCATGTACAATCATAGATTGTACCCTAATCTATATTATTAGAATGATTTCATATAATACCGAGTACAATTTATTATACTACCCGAAATATATTATTGAAAGTATTTTTCAATGATATAAAAAAACAATCGGGCACTCTCGATCAGAAACTATTTCATTTCAATATTAAACAAATATTATAGCATTTTAGTCATAATTGTACCTTCCAAGTTAATAAAAAAAATTCCATAACAAAATATAATATATTATACAAAATTATCCTTATATATCCTTATGATATAATAATCCTTATCCTCCACGAAAGTACATTCACTGCAACTCTGCAAGAAAATTTGGACATAAATGTAGATATTATTCTGGTTGAGGTGTTGGATTAATTACTTTAACTCTATCTAGAGTCTTAGGAATTAATGGACAAATTCAAATCATCAATCTAGTAGATTTAATGGTTGAAAATAAAGAAAAAATAATAATAGAATTATTTTTATAAATATTACAAATTTCAAAAGTTTGTAATATTTATAAAAAATGACCCTTTTTTTTTACTTAATTTTTTTTCCATATATAAGATCTTGCATATTGATAGTTTGAATTGATTCAAGGTTCACACATGGGGAGTGGTTCTCATATGAATCAGATTTTATATATAATTTATTATTTTTTAACTTGATGATAATTATGTTTTCAGAATCGATAGATTTGTTTTAGTTATAATTGAAAATAAAATTTTAGAATAAATTGATATCGGAATTTTGGTTTTTTTTTTTTTGGTGCATCGGCCCCGCCTATGAATTTTAGTTTATGATTTTGTATCTAAATATACACAAAAGAATCTTGAATTGTATTTTTTGTTTTGTGTTAAAACTTTTATGCATTATATTTTGATAAAAATATTACATCTTTAGTTTGTATTTGCATTTATATACTTTGTTTTTTTTAAAAAAAAATTTATAAAGGGGTCCAAATGGAACTATTAGACGTGACCCGTATTTTTTATGGATGAGATGATGTGACTCTCTTTCAACTTAATCAAGGTCTCGAGTTCATCCTAAGAATGCTTTGCCACCCTTTGGAGTCCTTCCCAACACAAATATATATATAGTCGTGGGCAATCCTTTGAGGTCCTACCTTGTAGGATTACACATTGGGAGTGTTTCGCCACCCTATCTTTTGAGGTCGTACCCCCTAGCAATGTTTTGTCACCTTTCAATTATGAATACGATTAGTCTCGATATGTGGATTACGTTGTACTGTATCTGATTGAAAAAATTTGTAGTTAGATTATGTTCGACGACGAGATTATGTTACATTATGTTCGACCGAGATTGAAAATATAAGTCCAACATCTTGCTACTCGGTGTGAATTTTCTTGTGTGCTCGTACATACTCGAGGTACCTTAACAAGATCAACCCGTGATTACTCCGAACAATTCACTGTAAGTAGTGGGAGTCTCCATTATCATCTTCCGGCGGCTGGAAATTTGTTCACCGATCAACGGCGGCGACTCCAGCCTCCAGTTGCATACATTCTGTCAACATCATATATATGGACTTCATCAGAACGCCATGAGAAAATGAAACCCCTTTATACTTAGTGGTTTGAATAAATGTCACATTCGCCCTTTTTTTTTTCATTTTTGACATATTAGGCCTACCAACATATTAAAAAAATTTTAGTCAATTAAAAAAATATTATATATCTAAACTTATTACGGAGTACTATTTTAATAAAAATTTGGTAAATAAGCCTTATTCATCCTTATATTTATACGAAATGACAAATTTAGCGCCAAATTCTTAATATTTTTGAAAACTACCAACGATTAATCATTCATCAAGTAAACGAACAATAAACTCAGGAGGGAAAATCTCCCAAACCCGAGGAACATTTAAGTTAGCAGCATCTGCTGCAAGAACATGAGTAACTCAGTTCGCAGACCGACGAATAAAACTAATACAAAATTATTGACTCTTCCATTTTTTATTAAAATATGAAGATTTTGACCCTTCTTTTCACGAGGTGAAAATTTTAGTTCTCTAAACTATGAAAGGAGGCATTAATAGTCCAAAATTGCAAATTATAATTTTGTCCCTAACTTTTACGGTTTTCGTTAATGATAGAACTATTTTTTCTACCTTATGAAAATTAAAGAGACAATAACATTCATGTCAAGAATTAAATGATTGAAGCCATTATTTTATATAAATATCTTTTAAAAAAAAAATATTTTTCCTAAAATTTGATGCAATAACTTTAAAATAAAAGGAGAAAACAACTTGGTACATGTGGCCTTTACTCACAAGGAAGAGACACACTTACTAAAATGGGTGTTCCAATAAATGAATCTTTGAAACATTCCAAAATTATACTGCTCAACAAATTCCACCTAGCAATGACTTCAATTATAGTAATGGATGCCTGAGAAGATAAGACAATGAAATGAGAGTAATCATACATAAACTTGAAAAAAAAAAAAATAGATTGGCATATATATCCCAGACACCTAAAATAAAATTAATTAGTTGAATCAATTGTTCCTATGAGATAAAAATATTTTTTGGGGTAAGAGATAAAAATATTTAAATTTCACTAAAAAAAATTAATTTATATTGCGTATTGGGTAAACTCAATATATGTGTTAGTCCTCAAATCACATTTTAAAAAATAAATAAATAAATAAACTACACTAGAAAAATCATGTGTAACGGACTTACTTGAGATGATGTTAACAAAAAACCGACTGGAGACCTTCTAATATGAAAAGCTTACTCCACTCATACGACCATCCCTTTTGAAGTGCCGTTATACAAATTACTCCGTATTATTATTATTTTAGTATTACGAGTCCCCATACATATGACAATCACGTAATATTTTATTTATTGTCATTGAAACTTGTCTAATATAATATTTTAATTATCAACCACTTTATTTATAAAATTCAATTGAAATTTTTTATTCAACTCCATTAATTATAAGACTGTGTTGACAACAAATTTATTGTTATTTGAAATGTTGGTAAGGTGGAGAGATGCCCCATCCGTTGCAATTTTTGGATTGTCCAAATTCAAATGACACTTTAATTGTGGTAATAATGACAATAGAAAATAAGGTCCAAGTGTCCATTTGCATAGGTAAAAAGGGTTGACTGTTTTTTCCATGCTTTCCGGGAAGTAAGAAAATCCTCACCATCCCATTCACACTTGGCACGCCCAACAACAACCCATGATGATACTTTATGAACATGGATGAAAACAGTTAAGGAGTATTATTTAAATTAATGTGTGAGTGCAATATTACCATTATTGTTATTATTGTGTAAGGATATAATTATTTTTATATTCATTATTCTTTACAATTCTAAACTCAGTCAAACAATAAAATTAAAATTCTCAATAATTTATTTTTTATCGATCAAACAATGTAATTAATCTTCTTAATAATTTATTTTTCATGAAATTTCAATTTTATTTCTCCTCAAATATTTTCTGCGAACTAAACGGGCCGATATAATTTTAAGCATGAGAAAGTATTTGAACTATTTTGGATATATATTTTTTACATATGAAAATGGAATAATCCTTTAGTCGGCCCATATAGTTTGGGTTGGGTTGAATGTTGATTATCGGGCCAGAATCTTACTCGGTTTGAGGGGCGTAAAGTGGGAAAATTATATCGTGCATCAGGGTACATAATTTATTGTGCGCTCTAGCTCAAAACGATGTCGTTTTGAATTTTTTAATTTCATTTCTCGTTTAAAAAAAAAATCAATATTCCGTATTATACAGAACTACACATAAATTTAACATAATACATAATATACATAAACTTTTAATATAATACACATAAACACAAATATTAATAACGAGAATGGACGAACAGAACGATATCCCGAACGTACAATGCATTGTCCACCGTGATGCACAATATAACAATCCTGTAACTCTTGCCCAAATATCTTGGTTACCGAGATAATTACTAATAATATTAGATTCATATATATTTGGTTAAAATAAAAATGTTTAATGTAAACTTATTTGGTTTAGAATTAATAATGTGAAGGAAATGTGTTTCACATTCCTTTCATTATGATGTGTATTGCACACTTTGAGTAACTAGTATTTATCGTAAATTAAAGTTGGGTTCAACTACGGAATGCTGAAACATGAGGTGCATAAAAATAAAAAAGAAAATGGCTAGGTGCCAATTTCATACCAGCATAATTGTTCTCCAAACCAGAACCAAATATTAATATTTAGTACATATAATAGCACAACGAAAACGGGCAGACATTACACAAACACTAGCAGTCACGCTGGGAACAGAAAGCAAGTAAACATAGATAGATAGGGCAAGCTAGGAAATGAGAAGGCAAAGCACTCTCAGCAGTAGTCTTCACAATCATCGCCATCCTCTCCTTCATCCATCTCAGCACCAACCTCCTCATAGTCCTTCTCCAGAGCAGCAAGATCCTCACGAGCCTCACTGAATTCTCCTTCCTCCATACCCTCACCAACGTACCAGTGCACGAAAGCACGCTTGCAGTACATGAGGTCGAACTTATGGTCAATGCGTGAGAACACCTCGGCAACACTGGTGGAGTTGGAGATCATGCAAACAGCCCTCTGCACCTTGGCGAGATCACCTCCAGGAACGACAGTTGGTGGCTGGTAGTTGATACCGCACTTGAATCCAGTTGGGCACCAATCCACAAACTGGATGGTACGCTTGGTCTTGATGGTAGCCACAGCAGCATTCACGTCCTTCGGCACCACATCACCACGGAACATCAGGCAGCATGCCATGTATTTGCCATGGCGAGGGTCGCACTTGACCATCATAGATGATGGCTCAAAGGCACTGTTGGTGATCTCAGCAACAGAGAGTTGTTCGTGGTAGGCTTTCTCAGCTGATATGACAGGGGCATATGAGGAAAGCATGAAATGAATCCTGGGGTAGGGCACAAGGTTGGTCTGGAACTCATTCACATCAACATTAAGGGCACCATCAAACCTGAGAGAAGCAGTCAATGAAGAGATAACCTGCATAAGAAACAGAGGCATAGATTAGCATCAGTGTCATCATCTTAAACTGATACAAGCATAGATTGATATTCTGCTCAATATACCTGTGAAATAAGGCGGTTAAGGTTGGTATAGGTTGGGCGCTCAATGTCAAGAGAGCGGCGGCAGATGTCATAAATGGCCTCATTGTCAAGAAGAACTGCCACATCAGTGTGCTCAAGAAGGGAATGGGTTGACAGGACACTGTTGTATGGCTCAACAACAGAGGTTGAAACCTGGGGTGAAGGGTAAATGGTGAAACCAAGTTTTGATTTCTTTCCATAGTCAACAGAGAGACGCTCAAGCAGAAGAGATCCAAGGCCTGAGCCAGTGCCACCTCCTACAGCATTGAAGACAAGAAATCCTTGAAGACCAGTGCAGTTGTCGGCAAGTTTACGGATCCTATCCAAGCAAAGGTCAACAATCTCCTTCCCAACTGCACACACCAAGCAGAAAGAGAACAGTTAATTTACAAGAATTTTGTTTAGACCAAAAAAACATAAACCAAATATACAATTGAGTAGATATTTACTGGTATAATGGCCTCGGGCAAAGTTGTTGGCAGCATCTTCCTTGCCACTGATCAGTTGCTCAGGGTGAAACAATTGTCTGTATGTTCCGGTCCTCACCTCATCAATGACAGTGGGTTCCAGATCAACAAACACAGCACGAGGAACGTGCTTTCCAGCTCCAGTTTCACTGAAGAAGGTGTTGAATGCATCATCACCTCCTCCAACTGTTTTGTCAGAAGGCATCTGGCCATCAGGCTGTGGAAAACATATGAAACAAATTTCATTCAGTAACAAGCACGCTATTCAAGCTTCATTGCAAATCTACTTAATAACAACCAATTTGGGGTTGTCGGTGACCACCATATGCAATATACAACAGTAGATCTAACGTCAAGTATCGATAAACTAAATAAACAACAGGAAGATCTATACAAAACAACAGCAATTTGCTCCAAATCAGGCGGATGGATTAATATACATTCAATTCAACTATTTAAACCATCAATCGAAACCAAATTTCATGATGACGAAGGCAAATAAACGCAATTATCATAGAAATGTAAGCGGAAATTAGTATAAACTTAAACCTACACGTACATAATACTCATTCACACAGATCTACAGAAATCAGCAAAAGATTCAAACAGATCTACATAAATACACTACATATACGCATACGAGAACAGTAATCACGCACAGATCTATGCAAATGCTACACTGTAAGCTAAAACGCGAGTCCGCAGCAAGAGAAAAACAGAAATGTAGATACCTGAATGCCGTGCTCGAGGCAGTAAAGTTCCCAGCAAGCATTTCCGACCTGGATACCGGCCTGACCGATGTGGATTGAAATGCACTCTCTCATTTTCGCAAAACTTGAGTTCGAAGAACAAACGAATTGGAAGAAGAAAAGGAAGAGAGAAAGAAAGAGATTCGAAGGAACGGCGTTTATCAAGACGCCTTTCCAACTATAGATTTTCAGATCTGCACTCGCCTCTGCTTCTCACGGTTGCTTATATAGAACAAAAGAGTATGAAGATGATATCTTCTCGATCGCAAATTAACCATGGTTAGGTAACCGTGGTTACTTTTCAATGGCAACCAATCCATAGCAAATTAGCAATATAGCATGATATCTGTAAATCTTCTCGATCGCGAATTAACGATGGTTAGTTTACCGTGGTTACATCTCCTCCCTCCAATTCACACCTATTAACTTGAATTTCAAATTTCAAAATTTTAAATAAATCAACAAGAATTTAGAAGGGTGCAATAATATTCATTCAAATTCATATAGTTCCAAATGTATTAGTTCCGAAAATAACTAAATAGATAGCTATTCGGCATATCAATGTTTTGTATACTTTTTTTTTTTTTTGAAATAAAAGCCATATATTAATAATAGTCCGAAGACAAAACATTACACAGATAGGGAGGAGGGTTATAGAACCACTCCATACAATCAGACTTAGAAGCGGACTGCTTAGCAATCAAATGCGCTGCCCGGTTCGCTGATCGTTTAGAAAACGATAAAAATACATGAGAAAAACTACTCATTAAATTTTTGATATCCTTCACTAATAAATGAAAAGAAGACTCTTCAAAATTCTGTTTAAGGCCTTGGACCACAATGAGGGAGTCTGTTTCCACATGCACCCTGTCCCAATTTAGCTCCTTGATCCAGCTTAAAGCCTCTCTTATCGATGCCGCTTCTGCTTCTCTTGGGGTGTATATACCCAGTTTATGGAATTCCTTTGCTGCTACAAAATTTCCTCTCTCATCACGAATAACACAGCCAAAACCCATAGTTGCCTTTTCATTGTTAATGGCTGCGTCCACATTCATTTTGAGATATCCATGGTGTGGCTTGATCCAAGTATCGGCCGCATGCCTTTGTTGAGTAATCTTGTCCAATCCAATGTCCGCAGCTGATCTCCAATCCCTCAAGAAAGTAAGCGCTCTGTTTAAAGTGGCGTTAGTTGGGAGAGGATTTTTGTTATTCCAGACACAGTCATTTCGTTGTTTCCAGATATCCCAGCATATGATGATGAAGTTTCCAAGTTGCATGGAGCTTAGCCCCGGCATATTGATTTTGAACCACTCATGGAAAGAAGAAGTGGGAGCAGATTGAAATCTAAACCCTTCAAGAAGCCAGACATCTTTGGCCACCTTGCAGTCAAAGAACAGATGCCAAATAGATTCTTTTTCCTTTTTGCACAGCGGGCATATATCATCGCAATCAACTTTCCTCTTACGCAGCAGGTCTCTAGTGGGAAGGCAATCTGTGCACACCTGCCAGAAAAAACATTTGACCTTTGGGGGTAACTTCATTTTCCAGAATACTGACCAGTACTTCTTCTCAACTTGAGGTAAATCACCATTGAGAACTCTGTAGCAGCTCTTAACTGAGAATACACCACCTTCATCAGGTGCCCATATCAGTTTGTCTGGAAATTCATGCACTGGTAGGGGAATTTTCAAAATAAGTTGGGCATCTCTTGCATTAAACATGGCATTAATGGTATCCTCATCCCAGTTTCTATTTGTAGGGTCCATCAAAGAGTCCACAGTGGCCTGCTCCATCATAGGATAAGGGAAAGTTGTAATCTTTGGGCATATTTTATCAGGTAACCAACTGTCTTTCCAAATTTGAATTGAGTTTCCTTTGCCAACTCTCCACCTACAATTTCTTCTTATGATATCCTGAGTTTCCATAAGACTAGTCCAGATAAAAGAAGGATTTGAACCTCTTTTAGCCTCCAGGAAGGTAGAATTAGGGAAGTATCTAGCTTTATACACCCTTGCTGCTAAAGAATCGGGGCAATTGATGAGTTTCCAAGACTGTTTTGAAAGCATAGCTAAATTAAAATTCCTCAAGTTTCTAAATCCCAGCCCTCCCCAATCCTTAGGTACACAAAGCTTGTTCCAAGATTTCCAATGAATACCCATGTTACTGCCATTGTTACCACCTTTCCACCAAAATTCATTCATGGTAATTTCGCACTCCTTGATGATTTCCTTAGGGATTAAGAAGACTCCCATAGCGTAAGAAGGGATGGCTCGGATAATACTCTTCAAAAGAACCTCTCTCCCAGCCCTAGACAAAAATCTTTAGTTCCAACCCCTAATCTTGCTCAAAATCTTTTGTTTTAAGAAACCAAAAATCTGCTTTTTATTTCTTCCTACTATCATTGGTAGACCCAGGTAATTGCCCTTTCCTTCACCCCTCTTAACTCCCAGGATGGTACTCACCTCTCCCCTCATCTCCTCACCAACATTTCCACTAAAACAGAGAGCTGATTTATCAAAGTTAACAATCTGGCCAGAAGCAGAAGCATAAAGTTGAAGAAGATGTTTAAGGTTGGCAGCCTCTAAAGGGTTGGCTTTGAAGAAAATGTAGCTATCATCGGCAAAAAACAAGTGAGAAACAATAGGAGCTGATCTAGCAACAGAGATACCATGCAACTTTCCCCCCCTCTCAAACTCTCTAAGCAAAGCACTAAAGCCTTCAGCAATGATCAGGAACAAATAAGGGGAAATAGGGTCCCCTTGACGAAGACCCCTCTTGGGAATGATAGGACCAATTTCCTCCCCCTGGTTAAGGACAAAGTATTCTACGGTTGAAATACAATGCATGATGATCCTAACCCATTTTTCAGCAAAACCAAGTTTAAGCATAATAGCACGGAGTAAAGGCCACTCAACCCTGTCGTAAGCCTTACTCATGTCAAGTTTAAGAGCAGCATATCCTTCTTTACCCTGAGTTTTGCGTTTCAAAAAGTGTTGCATCTCAAACGCCACCATGATATTATCCGTGATGAGCCTTCCCGGGACGAAGGCACTCTGATTTTCAGATATAAGGTGATTCAAGATAGGTTTGAGTCTGTTTGCAAGGGCTTTGGTGACAATTTTGTAGGCCACATTGCATAAGGCAATGGGTCTTAAATCAGCCATGGTTTCAGGATTGTTTTTCTTGGGAATTAAGGCAATATGGGTCTGATTGATGAATTTAGGAAGCTGGCCAGAACTGATAAAATCATTACACAACTCCACAATACTATCACCTACTATATCCCAGTAAGATTGGAAAAAACCAGGATTAAAGCCATCGATACCTGGACTTTTATCCGGGTGCATCCCAAAAGCAGCCTCCTTAATCTCATTTTTAGTAAACACTTTTAACAGAGCTTCATTCTGGGAATTTGTAACCTTCGGAGTGAGGCATCGAAGAACAGGTTCTTGAACTCCTGCAGAACTTGTGAACAAATTGATAAAATAATTTTTTATTAATTGATTCATCTCTTGACCCTGCGTGATCCAGACCCCCTGCTGATTCTTGAGTTTTAAAATAGCATTATTCCTGCGCCTTTGGGTGATAACACTGTGGAAGTATTTTGAATTCGAATCCCCATCTCTGTGCCAGAATAATTTAGCTCTCTGTCTCCAGAAACAACTTTGTTGTTCAAGTATATGAATAAACTCCTTTTGGGCAGCAGAGAAATTAGCTAAGCCACTATCATCAGTTCTGCATCTCAGAGATTCCATTCGCCTTCTCGCACTTTCAATTCTGTCATGGAAATTGCCCTTGAAATCCTTTCCCCATTTAGAAATTGCCACACTACACATCTCAAACCTAGAGCATATATTATGACCCACAGTGTTCTTCCAGCTCATGTCTACCACCAGTCTACAATGATTCTCCTTCAACCAGTGATTCTCGAAACGGAAATTCCTCCTTCTCTTCACATGCACTGTCGCAATCGGCCAAACTGCTAGAGGTCGATGATCACTCATTGGGGCTTCGAAGGAAATCGCCTTTGCTTCTCCAAATATATCAAGCCATCCATTATTCACTAGAATGCGATCCAGTTTCTCTCTAATCCAATTAGGGCCCCCTCTCCCCTTTTCCCAGGTAAATTGGTACCCCTTGAAATCGAAATTCCTGAGGCCGCTGCTCTCCACTGCATCCTTGAAGCCTTGAATAAGCCACCGTGGCTGAGGATTATTACTTAACTTCTCATTTGGTTGCAAGATATCATTGAAATCACCCATAACAATCCATGGGAGATCGTTATGGTTGGACAAGCTTCTAAGCATATTCCAAGAAGTTCGTCGTCTATTTATTTCAGGACAACCATAGAATCCCGTAAACCTCCAGAGTTGGGAAGAGTTGTTTAGCGAAGCCTGAGCATCAATAAAGTTCGAACAGTAACCAGTGATCATAAGATTGACCTCGTTTTTCCAGAATAGCCCCAAGCCCCCACTGAAACCAGTACTGTTTACGACAAAGACGTTGTCAAAGCCCAATTGGACTCTAATATTTTCCATGCCTTGAGAACCCAGCTTAGTTTCCATAACAAATAATATAATCGGCCTCTTTGATTGGACGAGGTCCAATAAAACTTGAACCGTCGCCTGGTTGCCAAGCCCGCGACAGTTCCACGAGATAAGAGACATTATAACGGGCGGGCCTGCGAAGCAGGTCCCGCCTCCAACAAGTTTTTTGAAAGGTCCACCAACATATTGTCTTGATCTAGCTCCTCCTCCAGCCCAGCAATTTCCTTTCTTTTCTTCCTTTGGTCGTGGGCCAGTTGAAGTGGGTTAACAGAGTTTAGCCCAATATTATCAGCTCCCTCTTTGCTTAGAAGAATCTTCCAGACCGATTGGGGATCATCTTCCACGTGCCTTTGAGGATTAAAGTTTTGACCAGTGGATAAAGCTTCACCATCATGCATTAACTGCTCACTGTTGTCATCGTCATTTTGCCCTTCAATGCCATTAATTATGCCGTCAGATGTCATTCCCTCAGCTACCTTATTCTCTGATGAAAGTTCATGTTGACATTCTGCATGATTTTCTGATGTACTTCCTCTTTCCTTTTGAGTACCTTTCCTCGGCCTTTCCAACAGGATCCACTGTTGTCCATTGACCGGCGGTTGCCTCCTTCCCGTTGCCCTAAGCTCCGGTCCGAACGGTTTCTCCAGCATGGATGGTGTCACTTCAAGAGATTTCCGGCAATACTTATCTGCATGTCCGATGATGCCACACAAAAAGCAAAACTTAGGTAGTCTTTCGTACTTAAACTCCACCCACGTAGCCTCACTTCTAGGTGGTTTTATCTTCATTCTCCTTTTTAGAGGGCGAGATATGTCGATGCTCACTCGTATGCGTATAAAAGCTTTCCATGTTCCGTCAAGTTGGCTTGTATCTGTCATTCTGTAGTCACCCAAATGAGCACCTAACGTTTGAGCCGTTTTTTCAGTTTGCAGGCTCCGCGGGACATTGTATGCCTGAACCCAGAAGTCGGCATGATGCAGCTCAGTATCAAAAGGAGATTCATTATCACCCAACTTGTTAAGCACAAGAAGGCTTTGCTCGTAGGACCACGGTCCATCGTTCAGAATCCGGTTCATATCGACTTCATGGAAGAAGTGGAATAGGAACAGGTTGGTTTCAACTTCCTTCATCATCATTCCTTTCACTGGTTTCCAAACAGTGGCTAAAGTGTCTCTGAAATAGTTGAATTTGACAGGTCTCTCTGTTAACAGTTTCCCCACCACGGTAAAGGCTGGGTCTTCAAATTCTTCAGATTGATCTTCTTCCTCTAGAGGGACCTCAAAGTCGTCATCATCATCATGCAAGGAGAGATTGGCGTACTGGTCTTCAAAATTTGAGTTTCTACTGCTAGAAGCCATCAGAGAGAATATGAAAAGCCAGAGAGGGTAGATACTTGGGAGGAAAAAGTAAGGATGAGTAAAAAATGTTGCCTAGGAGGATAAGTATCAGGACTTCAACTATTTGAGTGGTTGTTGTAAGCAGTAAAAGCTATCCAGGAGGGAAAGCAAATAGTAATAACTACACCAGTAAGAATTCATAAATGAGAGGTAGCCTTTCAACGTAAGTGAAAAGAAACTGAGCAATAACTACGCCAGAAGGAGACCAAAACCATAAAAGGAATGAACACTCTTCAATCGTAAGAGAAGAACAAACTCATCATTCCGACGAGAAGAAGAAACCCCTCATTCCGACGGGAACAAACTCATCATTCCGACGGAATGAACACTCTTCAATGTTTTGTATACTTGAATTGAGATTCAAGTTTTAGTTTGTCCATTTAGCTAGTGGATATCTATTGAATTTAGGAGTGAGCATAATCCAAAAAAATTATGAGTATCCGATAAACTTAAATTCGATAACAAAGTTGGGTGGGTAATCGTATCCGATTACAATACTCGAATCGCCAAAGATAATAAAAGTCAGGTATTTGATTTCAGGTTGAGTGGTTAAATTCTTCTAGACTCGTCCAAACGTATGAATATATACTTAGGGTTTGTATATGCATATACTATACGACGTTGTATAGTCTATGTATATATATGGATTTATGCAGTTTGAGACGTACTTCACCTTAATGTGCACAGTCACATCTTGCATACTCTCGTTCTTTTATGTGTTCTTTGAGAACTTCTCTCGTTTTCCACTTCTCTGCCATCTCTGGTTCTCAGTTCTCTAACTTCTATGAGTTCTCTCATTCTCTGGTTTCTCTCTACTTCTCAATTCTCAATTCTCGTCTTCTCTAATATATATTTTATAGTTTATTCTCTTACAGACTTCTCTGTTAGTTGTTTTGGAGTTCTAGGTAATCTCTCATCTCTCAGTTATTCGTTCTACACTTCTAGTCCTTCTTTCATATACTCCTAGTTGTCCGGTGAGGCGGTGACCTACTTACCTATGGTGGTCTGGTGAAAGCCCTAGGCCGTAGCTAGTGACCCAGTGACAGGTGGTGGAAGCCATAGGTCGTAGTTGTTGTTCCTGCAGCCTGTGTTGAAATCTGAAGCCCTTGTTTTTCTATGATTTATTAGAAAAATGAAGTAATTCTGAAAACCATAATTTCAAGTTTTATGTTTTGTATATTATTTATGTAATTTGTGAATTGTCTTTAAATGCCCTAATTTTATACGTCATCTCATATATGAAATATCTCGTTTACTTTGATAATTGTTATGTCCCCCATATGTAATCTGTGAAATTTCCAGCATGAACGTATGATATGTCCCTTAAATGCGACTTCTAATACCTTTCTCTCTGAGGTTTCTGATCTGTCATGCTTATATTAAATAATATGGTGGAAGATGAATCTGGTAATGTTAAGATTATGGGCAATAATATGATAGCAAAGTTTGATAAATATTCGAGGTGATCCAGAAAGTTGAATTTTCTGATATTATATGCAACTATCTTGGACCCAGTGACAAAATAGAATACATGTCAATCTAATTGAACCAGTGGTGAGGTCAATGGTAAATTATTGTTTGAAAAGGTTATGGTTGGCCTTAAAGAGTTGCTTTTTTGTTATGTAGCCAGTTTTCATGTCCAGTCTGTTCCAATTGAACTGAACAATCCGCTCCATCTATTTCAATTACTGATTATGTTTCTGTGGGGATAATTCAATCTTTATTAAATCTCATATTAAGGAGCAAAGATTTGAGTGTGGGATTTGGGCAGGAAAAACAAAACACTAGTTGGAAGTTTATTTGTCTTAGGTTATTGTAGATAAAGAGGATTCTTTTGACCTTATGAGATGGTGGAAGATTAATGTTGATAGGTTCCTTGTATTGTCTACACTGGCAAGGGATATACTTGTTGTTCTCATCTATACAGTTGCATCAGAATCAGCATTTAGTACCAGTGGCAGGGTACTAGATGCCTGTAGGAGTTCTCTAAGTCATAAATTTGTTGAGGCACTTGTGTGTGCACATGATTGGCTGAGACTGGCCAATCAACATATCTTTGTTGAAGAAAATATAGATCATGTTGAAAAAATTGAAAAAGGTAAATACTATAACCTTTTTAAAAATAGGGAAAATGGTCAAATAGGTCCGTAAATATTACTCAAGAAGTCAATTATGCTCTTAAACTGTCAAAGGTTGCAATTAAAACATAAAACATATTATTTTAGAGCATTGAGGCCCAAATACCGATTGGTAACCTATAATTACAGGGAGTCGTTATATCATAGACCGCGGTGCACAAAAAACAGCGCCGTTTCTTTAAGTAAAGAAACGGTCCGCCGTTATAGTTAACGGAGTCCGCTTGTTTGGTGTATTAAACACCAACTGACACTACAGTATATCTAAACCGACACTGCAGTTATATCAAAATGATACTATAGTTATAGTAAAATGATACTGCAGTGTATATAAAATGAAACTGAATAACATTTCACATATTTGAGTATATATTGTACAATGAAGCTGTAATTATATCAAAATGATCATGTAGTTGTGTTTTAATGAAACTATAGTGTATATAAAATAAAATTAAATAACATTTTCACATATTTGAGTCTATAAATATCGAATGAAACTATAGTTATATCGAAATGAAACTGTAGTTGTGTTGAACTGAAACTGCAGTGCATAATAAATGACACTGAATAACAGAGTTACTTTTTGCAAAAGGATGCGAAACGGCAGAAAACAAACACCGTTTCTTTTCATTTAAAAAAAGGACGCGCTGTGCATGATATAATTTGCCAATTACAGGTCACTAGGGTTTCGTGTGAACCTCCGGCGAAATTCCGTTTATATTTCGTCAAAAAACATCGGCGAAACTGTCACTGATGTCATTTGGTTGCCTTCTCCAATGAAGGAGGCCATTTGGTCGTCTTAAATGAAGGGGTGATTGAAGTTATGAATTTTGACACTGAAACAATAGTCGTGAATGAAAATTAATAGAAATTAAACATGTTGACCAAAATTATCATTTTACTAATACTCGTGGGACCAAAATTAGTACTCCATATTTACTTTCCTTCTTGTATTGAAGACCCAAACAAATATATTTTGAAAAACGATTTTATATATTATCTGTAAAATGAATTTTAAGCGTTGGTAGGACTTAGAGCATCCACAGTAGTAGTTATTTAGGAGTTATTTCTACATGAATTCTCTCCACTCAAAGTTAATAGCTGATGTGGGGAGGAGTTATTTCAAAAATATTTCTTATGCAAAGTATGGTATATTTGTGGTCCCAATAAGTAAGAGAAATAATTAAAATATAGTGAGTTAAATGGTGGGTGCATAAAAAACTGAGAAATAACTCAAAATTGATGTGGAGAAGGGTTTTTTGTAATTGAATGAGATGATAGAGGATGAGGTGGATGCTGGGACCCACAAATAACTTAGAAATAACCTCAACTGATAAGGATGCTCTTAGAGCATCCACATTAGTTGGGAAGATTTGGGGGATAATGTAAGAGTGATTGGGAGAGAGAATGTGAGAAGGGGAGAAAAAAAAAAAAAAAAAAAAAACCAAAATTGATTTTAAAACAAAAAAAAAATTAAAGAATTCAGTCGCGTCAGGCGCGCCTGACGCGCCCGGCCTTTCTCCTCAGTTCCGCGATACGCGCGGAACTGCGGTGTTTTTTTTTTTTTTTTTTTCCTGCCATTCTCCCCTCCTTTGTAGGAGGATTATTTTCTCCATTCTCTTCTTCTCCCATCTGTTAAGCTGCATATTTGTGTACTATTATCTCCATATTATCCTCTGATGAGGATGCTCTTAGGAGTCATCACTAGACAAGGATATTTAATGAAGGGTAGAAATGTAAATGAAGCTGAGAAGCCAACTAGCGAAGTAATTTTCGAGCGCCCCGCATTGTCCGTCAGGGAATGGAGGAGAGGCATGTGCAATGGTACCTTCTAAAGCGACCTTTCAACAATAGAGCCTAACCACCGCTCTCTACCTAATATGGATCAACTTTTGCTCTCACCGCATAACTCAACTCATCAAACCAAAATAAATCAATAAATTTAACAACAAATCACTCAATGTCTAAGTCTTAAAAAGCATTAACAGAAAGGGAGAGAAGTTTAAATTTTTTTTTAAAAAAAGGTGGATTTTGGTATGGGTTTGAGGCAAAAAATATAAAATTACATTATAGATCTCATTGTTAACAATAAATTAACAGAATTTTTAAATAAGGATTAATGACGGTAAACAAATGAAAGTCAATGATATAATATGACAAATTAAAATAGGACTATATGTGACAATATCACAATAATCGATGACTAAAAGTGAAATTTGCTCTAAATTTTAATTTACTACCACCGCATGATGCAGAATTCGAATCCTATCAATTTTTTTAGACATAAATTTGGCTTTTGTTGTGAACTTGAACAAAGAAAGAAAGAAAGGCCCGCAATTTACCTCATCCACCAATCTCCAGGCAAGAACAACGAGAGGCGGTGTTTAAACATAACATGAATGAATTGTTTTAAATACTCGTATTTATTCACCATGATACCGTATATGTAGAGTGTATATTGTATGTATGAATCAAGAGTAGACATGGTAGAATCATAGCTCAAGTAATCTTTTATTCATTGTTCTTGTGAGTGTGTAGTACATATCTACTATACTAATAAGAGCCCAAGAGAGTTAGGCTTATAATGGGTAGAAAAAATGGCGGTCACAGATTTTAATCAAATGAATGACTCAGATTGATTAAAAGATTGATAAGATTTAAATTTTACACTAAAATTTCCTAAAATAACCACACACCGTTACTAATTCCGTTAAAATGTTAAGAATTGCCGTTAGTTCACCGTTAACTTACTCATTGATTTCAATAAAAAAAAAGGTCTTAGGTTCGAACCTCATCCCAATCAAAGTTAACATAATTAGTACTCTATTTTACTCTTATTAAATTATATAAATAATAATTTAGTAGCAACAACAAAAAATTATAGATATGCATTTCTTTAATTTAGAATTATGTGTCCACAATGCCTTTATTCAAAAAAAAAATTATTCATTATCAATAAATTAAATAAGAGAAATAATTGTATTAGTTATATTGTCTTTATTTTTCTACAATATAAAAATTTTTTATATTCAAATTTATTAATTGATTATATTCCCTAAATTGTCCTTACAATATCTTAATTCAGTGAAAAAAATTATTCATTATCAATAAATTAATTAAGAGAAATATTTTCATTAGTTATATTGTCTTTATTTTTCTCAAATGTAAAAATTTTTACATTCAAATTCATCAATTGATTATATTCACTACATTGTCTATTATCTTTTTTGTGCACTATTTTTCTAATTAAATATCAAAGTTATAATACAAAATAATGCTATATATTTATTTACCAAGTATTTTATTAATACCATGAAAAAATTAAAAAAAATATATAATTAATAAAGTCAACCATATTAACTACTTGAGAGATTTGTGACAAAGAGAGTATTCAAATCACACAACAAATTGAAGTGAGAACTATCCTGCAATGTCCTTGTTTGACAATCAACAGTTAGCGGATTATATTAGCGGATTTGAGCAACAAATTTATTTAATTATTAATATTGGGTAGAAAAAATGACCGCCAATTGTTAAATCAAATGAATGGTTCAAATTGTTCAGGTTTTAATTTTTTTATTTTTCTAATTTATCATTAATTATATGATTATCCATTTAACTTTTCTGTTAAATACCGTTAATTCACCGTTAGTCTAATTCTAATATTAACGTCTAATATAGAATTATAATTACACCATTAATCTAATTCTAATATTAAAGTCTTAATAGAACTTAACCACAAATCCTAATGTCGAAATCTCCTCAAACAATATTAGTATATATTTAATATTTTATGCCCTAATTTTTATTTGTTCTCCCTTATATCTCGTATTTGGTTTCAACCATACCTATACAATTATTTTATTGACAATTATAATCAATCTTGACTATATTATCTTGCATTTGTAAACTTAGAATTACCTATTTAACCCGCACGGGCTTAGCTCAATGGTTTAGTGGGCAGTATTTGGGAGAAGAGACCAAGGTTTGAACCTCGGCGGCGGCAGTGCAGGAATTATGTCCAAAGTGGGCAGATTCCTTGTTCGCACCGGCATTTGGTCCTGTCTGCTAAACCATTGAGTCACCGTGATTTACAACTTCCTACAATGCTCTGTCGGGTCAGAGTGTGGGACTTCCTACAATGCTCTGTCGGGTCAGAGTGTGGGGGGCCCTTGGGGTAGGGGACTCAACCTTTGGGAGAAGAATTACCTATTTAAATACGCAAAGTCAACCTTCAATTATCTATACATAAACAATTTCAATATAATATTGCCTTAATATACTTTAAAGTACTTATTTAAAAAAAAAAATATTGGGCATTATCCCAATCGCGCAATGCGCGTAAAAAACTAGTTCTAAAGAGAAGGGAGAGTGTAATGCTTTGTAGAGAGGGAGAGTGGAGGGGAGGAACCTTAAAATGGAGGGCCAAGGCACCTTTTATAGGCCCAAGCGTGGGCGAGTTTGACGTTTACTCGTGGACCGCGTCTCGACCGGATTACAAAACGAGAACACCAACGTACAAGGGAGTCAAAACCGGGATATATATCTTATCACACTAAAAAAAAACTTGCAAAGTGTTGTTTATACTTGCTCACAAAAATCAAAATTTCCTCGCCCCCACACCCTGACTCAACAGGATAGTAAAAGTGTCCACCGCCACAAGGAGCTCAGAATATTAGATGAATCCCTCACACTACGACTACCAAGGCACAATCTTGTGTCATTACCTAAAATCTACCGCCCAAAAACAAACTGAGCTACGAGGCTAATGTTATTTATACTATACCTTAGTACCAGCTAACTAGAGGCACCACATGGATCAACTAGTTACAATGTCACGTTCTGGGTATAACTCACAACATGAATTTCAGTTTCAGTTGGCAGATCATGTTCATTGTAAACTGTATTCCAACTCTTCAAACTACACCTACCCTTCATTTCACTTTCATAGCCATTGCATAACAAGAAAGAAAGAAAGAAATACTCCCCGAAAAAACTTCGAGGAGCCACGAACAAGAAACCGCTTAAGCTACAGACAGCAGATTAAGTTTTCCAGCAGACAAACAATCATACAAACTAAAGTTAAAAGTTCACAGAACACTTGCAACGGTTAGGTGAAGAAGTAAATCTACTCGTTTAAAAAGTGCAGAGAAGCCATATGAGAACACTGAACTTTCTGTCAATATGAAAGAAATGAAACATATGCATAAAGACAAATGGTTGCTTAACAGTTATCAACCAAAAGATGGATCTGCAGCTCTGCAAGTCTAGTAAACTAATGAATCCAAATATGTTTTGGCAGTTCTACTAGAAATATCGTTGACTAGTAAAGCACGCATTTATGACACACATCGAGTACACCCAAATTCCAAAGAGCTATTAGTCCACAGCAAATAAGAATTCAAATCACTATCTGACATTCATATATTGCAGGACGACCAGCCCTGAGACACTTCACGGGGCCGTGTTAAGAGCAGAAATTTCCAAGAGTTCGCAATCATGAAACGTATTCAAGCAATAAGGAATCCTATGATCATTACCAGCACAAGATAAAGGGAAAAAAAAAAAAGAAAAAAAAAAAGAACGGTGTTCAACAACAGATATCACAGCATGAAAACAGGGCTTCAACCTTCACATATAGATTAAATAACTCAATGCCAGAAAGCAATGAAGTTAATTATTCCAGATTTTCTAAGTGGAGCAAAGCAAAATGTTCCAGAAAAATTTGGTGAAATATTGTGCTACCTAAACAAGATGCTGATGTTCATCAATAATTTAGATATTTAATACGTCTGAGAGACCAAACACTTAGCTCATCCCTACCAACCAGCCAGGGAAAGGAAAATTGAAAATCGAAACGGATGTATGCCAAGGCACCAACCAACCAAAAAAAATCTATTTTTTTTACACAGGTACCAACCAAGGAACAGTGACTTCCCGATAATATGATAATCAAGAACACCATTGCAGCAAAAGCTGCCCAGAATCATTCTAAGTTTCTAACATGAAGAACCTTAAAAAGAGGGAACTTATTGTAATATTATTTTATCTTTTATATGCCTCCCCATATCACATTTTGTCCTGTTTCAGAGAGAATGGACCGAATAAAATGATACACTGCACTGCAAGAAGTCATTGTGGCCTTTGATTTGGACTTTCAACAAAAACATAGCAATCACTGTTGAAGCACTCAAAGCAATCAGGTACTCATACACATCAAGTAAACTAAATTAGACATTGAAGAGCTCAGCAGCTTAGAAAAGCCAAAACCAAATAAAAGCCCTTTTTTCTCACCTAGTGGGGGGGACCAATCTCCAAAAGTTAATAAACCAAATGGACTGGAGAGAAGCAAATAACCAGCTTTTTAAGCCTAGTTTTTCCATAAATAAACAAAAACTTAATCTGAACCCACTCTGATTCTAACAGAAAAAACAATCCTACATTCCTACTCTATATGAATAAAGGAGTTTCAACAGCATCATTTAAGCTCAGTAAATGTTAAACATTTTCTTTTGCTCAGAGCCTCAGAAACCAGCTGTATAGTGTATACCTCAAGTCAACATTTCCATTTCATTTCTTCTTATTTTATGTTCAAAGGGGGATTTCCCACTAGAACATGCATGATGGATCTTTAGCTTCTTCCCATGAAAAGAAAAATAATAACTTAAATAAACAGGTAAAATGGAGAGACAGGAGAAAAAAGAAAGATTCTTGGTGTAAAGTTTCTCTCTTTCTTTTTTTTTTTTTCATCAGCAAAATAAAAACTGTATATATAAGAAATTAACAGAAATAAGGGAGGAAAAAACTTGATAAATAAAAATAGTATGCCTGGCTCCATCCTGTCTGCCCTTAACCACGCCAAGAGAAGAGAAGAGAAAGGGTTTCACAGAGAGACCTACATTGTACACCCCCACCTGGGAAAACCCAAAAACAACCTCGGATTTACAAAGGGACGGTGGTGCGACAGCGGTACCTCCTTCTTGACAGCAAAGGGGGCAGCTTCGTCATTGAACATCCCGACACTCCGGCCACCGGCGGCGCTCCCCTCACCATTCCTCAAAACACAACAACCCATCGCAGCAGCTCCGCCAGAAGCAACTCCCACTACTCTCCCGACCCCAAACACGGCAGAAAAGAAAAGCTAAGATCTTTTTTGCTTTTCCTTTCTTCTCAGCTCAATGGGTTCCACTGTTTCTAACCTAAACACACTTTCACCGTTTCACGGTTTCACCACTCCTATATATCGCAGGCTCCCTGGTTTTTAGGCTGTCTAGAGAGAGAAAACTAGAAATAGACTGGTTTTTTGGAGAGAGGAGGAGGAGAGGGTGAAATGCGAAAATTCTATGTCCTTGGCCGGGTGGTGGGTAGTGGGTAGGGGTTATTGGGATTGAGGAATTTGTGGGTGGGGGTGGTGGGGGGGGGGGGGGAGAGGGTAGTCTTTGGAATTGGAATTTTGGGGGAGGGGAGGCCGTTGAAAGGCCATTTTCAACTTTTTCTTTGTTCCTTGTTATGGTAAGAGTTTCCATTTTGTCTTGCACCTTTACCTCTTCCCATTTCTATTAATTGAACTTTCCATTTTTTTCCTTTTCTTGTTTCTTTCGTCTGCCTGTTTGGCTTGGAAGAAGCCTTCTCCCTTTTCGTTTGTTGGTAATGGAGTTATGAAAGACACCGTTTTACAACCTAGATGCCACTAATTGGGGTGTGTTTGGATCCAATCATATCACTCCTTTCACATAATAATATAATTACAAAGATTTATTAATCTAATTCACAAACCAATTTTGTCCTATATCAAGTTTTACTTGATTGATGTTCAACTAATTAGTATGTGTTCAATCTTTTGTTGTAAGTTGTACTGTTTTTATTCTTATTCAAAAAAAAAAAGTGACAAAAATTTCAATAATAGTTTAAAATGTGACAATTGGATGGATGGAGTATCATTCTCGTACTAAAAGATAAACAACACCATCAACACATTAATGTTAAAAGTAACATTCTACTTTAGATGATTTTTTAGACGTTAACGGACAATATATTATTAACGCCCCATAAGGTGCAATTCTCAAATCGAACGTTGTTTTGTTTTGTTTTTTCATACTCATAAATTATTAACTTTTAAGTTACAAGTAACCCCGCATATCACATAGGAAATGATAAGTAATTGTATTAAGAAACTTTTGTATGATAAACTCAACTAAAATGACGTTTAAGTAAAGTTTATATGATTTACCTCCTCTAGCACCCTTTGACAATGATTATGAGAGTTTAGAATTAATCAAGTTGAAAAAACCTAATCCTTTATATAATAAAGCTATATGGTTTGGGAAATAATTAATGTTACAATTAATGCCACAACATCTTTTATTATTAAAAAAAAAAAGCACAACATTAAAAAAATAAAATAGCTATATATTATATAATCATATAAAAAATATAATTTTGAAAAATAAAATAGCTATATATTATATAATCATATAAAAATGTGTTCAATTAGAGTTTAAATTTACACATACAAAATTTGAAATTTGCTTTTCAAATGTAATTATCTTAGTCATTATTCGTATTGTGAAAATTATAATGTAGATGAAATACAATTAAGAATAAATCAATGTAATTATGTAAATTATCTCTATAAGTTTATTTGAATATGCACATAATTAGAGATTATATTAACCATACAAAATTTTAATTTTAATTGTAATTTTGTATTCTATAAAAATAATAAATACTTGACCAATGGAAGCTCAAAAATATTATTATATTAAATAATTTAAAATATTTTAGTTTTTCTATTTTTTATCTATATTTATAATAACATAATTTTTTTCCGTACATCGCGCGGGTGAATTACTAGTGTGTATATAATAATAATAAATAATAATAATAATTATAATAATAATAATAATTATTATTATTATTATTATTATGCATCCATACGGTAAAATGTTGTTGTATATTTATTGCGATTTAATTTGGTTATAGAAAAAAAGATGACGGAGACGGTAAAGTCTTGACAGAGTGACGCAATTGATTTGATTAGTTACCTTACCTCGAAATTGTAGCTCAATCTCAATCCCACTTTCGTCACCTCCTTTCTTCATCATGTTTGGTCTTCATATTCTTTGTACACAAATATAATTGACTCTCTCTCTCTCCCCCTCATTTTACATGTCCAAATCAATGAATTTTAAATTATTTTTTATAATATTAATTTTAATATTAACATATAAAATTTATATATTTTAAAATTATATTTAAAATAATATTCCGTAATAAACACAAAAAGTTAGATTAAAAATAATTAAAAATCATTCAAGAAAATCAACAAAAAAGAATAAATTGATTTCACCCATAAATGATAAAGATGACAAATAAAATGTGACAGATGAAGTATTAATATTTGATATTAGATATTATTTTATTTTTTATGAACAATATGGCATGTTACTAATTGAATATCATTACTATTTCGTTGGATTTAATTGTATATGTAACAGGAAAAAAAAAAGAGAGAGATAGAGAGATGTTTCTAAAGTTTTATTTTCTAAATATAAAATTACATTAACATGTCTAACAAGTTATTGTGTGGGGTGAATTCGAAAATTGTAAACTAAACATGTCTATCGTGAGAACCTGTTTAAAAATCATGTTTGTTTTTATAATTCTAACCTGTTAACCTTAATTGGTCGTGTCCGTGTTTAGACATCGTATTTATGTCGTTAGCATGTCAACTTGTTTACTAAAATTTACATGTATAGGTATATATACAATCTTTTTTTTTTCTTTTTTATTCATGAAACTACCATATTTTATTTAAAATTCTAATTTAGATTATATTTTATTTGAAGAATGAACATGTATCAAGGGTATTTTGTTAAGTGAACTATAGTACACGATATAAGCATTATTTTTCAAGTTGTGTTAACATAATATTTGAGAAAAAGTAATTCAATCACCCGATCTTACAACTACTATACATTACTAATTAATTTGATTACCAATTAATATAAAGTGTTTGATTATTTTATTTTATTTTATTTTATTTTTTTGTTGTTGTAATTAAGCGAGGAAACAATGTACTAAGGGGGTGTTTGGTTCAAAAAAACATTATAACATAAACCCTAAATAAAACATGTTTATAATACATACCTCAGTTTTAACTAAACACATTACACATGAATCTAACATTCTTAATAATTTTAACACTCCCAACAATTTAAAATTTCCTAACATAATTTAACATTGTGTGAACCAAACTCTCCCTAAATGCTAATGTAGTAATGCAAAATTTTAAGGGGTAAACCTAGTAAAAAAGGATATATTAATTATATTGAAAGGTTTGATTGGAAGGTAGATGAGAAGAATTAAGCGAAGAATTAATTAAGATAATTAATGTGTAATAAGGATGACAGACAGATAAAAGCTAAGGGGTCCTGACCTCTTTTATTTTCCTTAAAGCTAAGTAGTGTTTCTCCATCATTATACAGTAGACCAACATTTATGTTAAATATAATTTGTTGTGTTTTCTTGTTTGGAATGAATATTAAGTAATATATATATTTTTTTTTATTTGGAGTTGAGCATTAAGAGGATGAATTAAAAATTATTTATAAAATTGTTAATTGTAATTTTAATATGTTGCACAGCATTATCTCCTTCTCTCCTTCATGTCCCCACTCTATTGTCTGGCGTAATAATCTCCTTAGGGTTAGGACCTGTGTTGCAGTTCTCTGAAATGGTCCATGGATTTTGATGAGCCACAGCTCGAGGATATATATATATATATATATATATATATATATATATATATATATATACTTAATTGTGTTGACTTTTTTTGTTTTTGTCTTTCTTTTTTGGGTATTTTGGAACCTTATTAAGCATTTGTATATTCAACGAGTATTAAATAATACTCCATTGAATCTTGAATAACAAATTTGAAAATACTCTAAAATAATCAGATTACTATACTCCAAACGAAATTATTCTCAATAAGATAGATTTTATAACAACTCGAACATGGTAAGGTTAATTTCATCCATTGTTCTCTGACGTTTAATTTATAGATAAGTCTCTCGTCACTATTTGAATATGCATACTTGTTAAGCATATAATATAATATATAAACATAAATATGTAATCTAACTATCAACTTAGACTTTTAGTTGAGATAGAACACATGTTTCAATTGCACTGAGTGAAGCACACATTGTGACCTTAGTCGGCAAGGTAAACTATAATACTATAGAACGTCCATAGCTGACCACCGCTAATCAAGAAGACCAACTGGCTCTAATCAAGAAGAGTACACATTGTAACTTTATTTGGTAAGGTAAACTATAAAATGTTCATAGCTGACCGGCTCTGATAAAAAAAAAAAAATCTTAATATTTCTTGGCTTAGTCATCCAACGAACTCTTTTTTTTTTTTGAATTGGCGAGGTGGTTTTTGGCGTAATAAGGCAGACTACTTAGCTACATGCATGTGTCCTATTGCTATGTCCGTCCTATATTCCTACTCTTATATGTACAGTAGAGTACATCGTCGCCAGCTCGATCCGACAAAACCCTAGCCTTCTGCCTAGAATGTTTTAGCCTTTAAGCAAGTGGGAATTCTATTGTAAGTAGTATATTAGTGCACAATTTATTACTATATCTGTTCTAATGTTATCATCGAATGAACACTTTTTTTATGTTTCGATGTTGTCTGGAGAAATGACCGGAGGGCGGCAACCGGAACCCTTCCCATCAGGTATCTGTATATAAAACATATATTCATAATTGGCTTCAATTAATATATTATACCATTATAATTAAGTTTATATTTCGATTCACAAAATAAGAATGTTAATATAATTGTGAATAAAGTTCTAAGATATGTAATTTTTTCATAATTATGTGGACGAAAAGTGAATTAATTCAAATGCTTTTTTAAAAAAATAAAAAAAATAATTACTTGTTTCAAATTCACGTTCAAAAACTGATGGAAAGAGTGAGTGAGCAGTATTGAGAAGAGGCATGGCGTAAAGAAATGAGAAAACAGTGGGAGAAGACAATGCACTGAAGCAGTTCCCCAAGAATGAAATTTCATCACGTTAACATATTTATGTGTTGTGAATCTCTAGATAAATATATACATATCTATGCAAAACTCCGATCCTACTGTTGTAGTGTTATGCTCTCTGCATTAATTTCCCTAAACCTACGCTTTCGTGTTTTGGTCTCTCATCCAACTTCATCACCCAATTAAGTTGACATTCATCGTTCACATCAATGAAGTTCATTTGTAATGTTTGTCACGAGGCTGCTGGCTGCATGCCCAGTTACATTGTCTTGGGCTCAGATTACAATTTGGTAGAAAAAAAAAAGCCTATCAAACTTGGCAAATTGCCAAATTGTGTTGTGCGGTCCAAAACTGTTTATAATTATAAATATAGAGTTCAAAAATTATGAACATAAAATTATATAATTATGAACATAGAGTTCTGTAATTATGAACATAAAATTCAATAATCGTTAATATGAAGTTCAAAAATTGTGAATATAAAGTTAAAAAATTATGAACATAGAATTTTATAATTATAAACATAGAGTTCAGTAATTATGAATATAGCAAGGTGGACACGGTTCCACGACAAAACAATTGATCAAACTTATACTTCGCTTGTTATACCATGGACCAGGGTCCATATTGCAAGATGGACCCTAATCCTAAATTGTGTATTTTAATATTGAAATTGTGAACTTCTAGAATAGAAATTGTATTTTTAAGTCAAAACACATAACAATTATAAAAAAGAATTTGTGAATAAAATACAGGGTCATCACAAATTATTAATTTTTAAAAGATATTGTGAACAATTAGTATTTTTTTTTTTTTTTTTTGAAAACCAAAGGAACTTCCATTAATCAAAGCAAACTTGCGATACAACTAGGTGGGATAGTCTCCCAAGAACCAAGGACAGAAGATGAAACAGCCGCCCGTGCAAGCACATGAGCAACCTGGTTCGCTGACCTTTGAACAATTAGTATATATGTAAATGTAAATTGCGTATCTTTGAATCCAAATTCACAGAATAATTTGCCCTTGTACTTTGAGTAACGTCTAGTCAAGTTAAGATTTTGCTCCGTATATACATATGCTGCTTGTATATAGTTGTATACCTTGGCAAGGGTGGGAACATTATCGGTTTTTATTTGTTTGTAATATTGAATACCAATTTATGATGAATGGTTTATAAGCATATTTATTGAGATTTTGATTGGAATCTTTTTTCCACTCCAAATATGATTATTTTTGTGAAATTTTTTTAATTAAATAGTAAAGAGTTATATGTGGTTGTGCATAGGATGTCTTAGTGCAATGGTACCGTTAAAAGATAAAATTAAGATTACAACCCAAATGGCAAAAACCATTCTTTATCCGATTTGAACCAAAACTGTGGACCACCTCGTAAAAGATTGACTATAAATTATGATTATGTGTGATTTATTATTAAATAAATAATTCATAATCTACTCTAATCAATAGGTGATTAGCCTTTGACTTACTGCTGCGGCTAGGCTCGAACAGAAAATCACTGCTGAATTTGCGTGCGTTGAAATAAGCCCGAGCTATCAAGTCAAACATGAAACATGGCTACTTGGAAACTGCAATATATATACAAAATAAGAAGATATCATAGTGATAAAGATATGATTAGCAGTATGAAATCGGATTAGCATGTTCACTGTGTAAGGATCGGGACCAATAACGATAAGATTAGCATGATCTCTGTGCAAGGACGAGAAGCAAAAACCGAGAAATGGTTTCTCTACAAACCACCACTGCCTACTGGGCAGTCCTGATGGGATGAAACTGGCAAGCTCCATGAGTTGAAGACCATTTCTCGCCACACCTGTAGCAGAACTGGTGTTTGCACCTGCAAGTCATGTGAATACATCCCTCTGATTTTTCCACAAGCATTTTGCATTTCGGGCATTTCTGCCAGTGTTTCTTCTTTGCAAGAGTCATCACCATGGCATCTTCTTTCTTCTTCTGCGTGTTCAGCTTCTTGAATTCCTTGCAGGTAAACTCGGGATGCCAGGGGACTTGGCATGCTGCACAGAATGATCTCTTGCATAAAGGGCAAGTCGACTTTCCCATGTCCTCCCCGGTGTCATTAACCAACATGGAAGAGCAGTCCCGGAAAGGGCAGTACAGTTTCTGAGAGTCGACGTACATTGACTTGCATACAGCTTCATCCCACCGAACTAGAGTCTCCTTAGGAACCAAATGCTGATAGTCACTGGCATTTAACAGAGCTCTGCAGTTTATTCCAGGGCAAATGACTTCAACCATGTTTGCTTCAACCCTTGCGATGATATGCTTGCTCATGCACTCAGAACAGAATGAGTGAGAACATTCGTCATGTTCTATCATCTGCCATTTTCCTTTGTCCTCTAAACAAATCTCGCAGAAGCTTTTAGGAAAGGGTCCTCCCTGGACAGATGAAGATGCCTCATTAACAGTCGGAGCAGTAGAAAGCAAATCCAATACAGATGAAGATGCATCATTAACAGTCGAAGCAGTAGAAAGCAAAGCCAATACAGATGAAGATGCATCATTAATAGTTGGAGCAGTAAAAAGCGAAGCCAATAAAGTTTCTTCAAACTGCAGATCTTCAGCAAGTGCAGCATCTAGATCCGGAACATGAACCTTCCTGGTTTTTTCTACTTCTGTAATATGTGAAGATTATCAACAAAACAGAATATAATAGAAGTAATTAAGGAAACCAAACATTGATTTTTTTTTAAGTATTGATTATGATTTGAGGCAAATGACACTGCATTTCAACTGGGAAAAGTGCTGCCTACTGTTTAGATAATATCTAAACCATTGAAAACAGAATCCAAAAGGCAAAAAAGATGATCACTTCACAAGTGTTTCTTTCAGTTCAAGGAAATTGAGAAAAAGCAAAATCACTACATCAGCTGCAACACTGTAGCAATAATTACAGATTAGAAACAAACAAAGTGACAAATTAAACCTACCACACTATCGATTCCCTACTGCAGCAATCAAAGAGTTTTCTTCGCCGATCAACAAAATTCATCTAAAACTCAACAAATCCGACACAAACAGCATCATCAAGCAACCGGCAGCAAAGTAGATCATTCACAAACAATATCTACCACTAGCAGAATTTAAAAAAAAAAAAAAAAAACCTAGCAAATGAAAATCAACTAAAACTGTTACTCCAGGCTATCAGTTCTACCGATCACTTTTACAAAATCGTAACGAGTACTCCAATACTCCATACTTGATAACAAAACAAGTATTGATGTATTGATTACCAGTGGAGAAATCGCGGCGAACTCCAAGGCACTTGCTCTTCATCTTCTGCTTAGTCGTCTGCTTCAAGTCACGCACCATCTCGAGCAAGAGGTGAACGGAGATGATGACCGCTGATACACCTACGAAGGAAATGATGAGGTCATGGAAATCCAGGGGGGCGATGTAGGCAGTCCACAATTCATTGAAGAGAGCTTGAGCAGTCGGCGAAATTGAATTGGAGATATTGGCTAAAAACGATCCCATGAACGTACGAATGTACGATCCGGAAGAAGAAACAAGGCGACCCGAAGAAAGGGGAAATTGTTTTAACTGAATTTCATAGTATGATGAAGTTGGAAATTGGAATCCTCGGCACCGCACGTCCGCACTATATGAATAAAGTTTTGTTTTGTATTCTTTTTTTCTTTTCATTTTGCAACCAAATATATTAAATTTCTAAAAAAATACTCTCTCCGTCCCATTTTATCTGTCCTACTTAACCAACACTTTCTTTTTTGTTTATTTTCTTTAATATTCTTTACTTATTTTTAAATTTGATTTGTTGTGTTTAATAGTACTTTTAGTGTAGTTTCTAAATATATAAATTTTGTATACTAATACTAAACTTAATATTATGAAAAATTGGATTAAAAATGATTTCAGTCAAGTCTCCTTAACTGAACCAGACACATAAAATGGGACGGAGGGAGTAATAATAATATTTTTTATAAATTTATATATATATATATATATATATATATATATATATATATGTTTAGGATCATATGAGACACTTGTGATAACGTGAGAATAAATCGCGTGTATCCATCTAATATTTTTTAATGATCTATATTAATATTAAGTGTGTCCGAACGCGAATTAAATGTGTGCAAACGCGATTAAATGTGTTTGCACACATTTAATTCGCGTTCGCATACACTTAATTTAATCTATATCATTAAAAAATATTAGATTAATGCACACGATTTATTGCAAATGTTCTTATTGAAACCCTACTATATTTATTTATTTATGTTTAAAAAAAAAATATAGCACATCTCACACTATAAAATCTCAATAAAAAGATTTATTCTAACCTATTAACTATTAAGTAGTTAAGAGTTCTACTCAAAAAAGTAGTTAAGAGTTAAGTTATCATTACATATATATATATATATATTTTGCAGTATAAGTCTAACCTATTATCTTCAAGAATTAAGTCTAACCTATTTATGTAGACTTTCATAACCCATGTGAGATCATCAAAATGGACAGATCTTTGATAAAATATACTTTTCTTTTTTTTTTTTTTTTTTTTTTTTGAAAGCAAATATACTTGTTTTTAATGATAAATTTGTAATCGGTCCAATTTAAAACAAATTTATAAATCTGATTTTTAGTTTTATGATTACCAAGGATAGTCATTCGACAGACCAATAAGATCGATTGAATCAATAAAAGATAAATAATAGAGAAAAAAATAAAGTGACAATATTTTTACCGTGAAAACGGAATGGTGCGTCGTGTAGCATTTGTGTTCTTCTCCTAGAGAGATGTAGAGGGAAAAAGATGATTGATTGAGCTCCCTTTCTTGGAAGTGAATAGGACATCTTATAGTTGAAGAAATACCACATATAGTCATATGGTAATGTTGTATGTTAATGGTAATCGGGTATTTATGGTAGGGTGAGCTATTTTATGAATGTAGAAAGATTTAGAAAATATAAATGAATTTAGGAAATATAAAGATATTTACGGAGTATGTAATAGCGATGATATAACGTGTAAAATAATATTTCGAAATGTAATTTATATAGGTTGACTTTCTTAATCTTGTGACTGTCATTTTAATTCATTCTTCCACCGCCAAAGCTAACTAGTCACTCACAAAATTTAAATACAGTAACTATGTATATTGTCGTCCAGATTAGAAAATCGTAATTTGAGTGTTTTATTATACATGGGATAATAAAATATGAATTCTAACACAAATATGTAAATTGTGTACTCAACTTGTTGATTTATTTGACAGCACATTCTATAAATTAAAAATCAAATATAATAAAAATGTAAAATAAATTATATTTTATTGATTAGGAATGTTAATCTTTAATGAAATGATTGAATCACCCCTTTTATTAAATTTGTTATTATTATTATTATTATTATTTTTTGTTGTCTATAGGAGTCTTTTTGCACTTATCTATATAAATAAACATATTTTATTTTTATTCTTAATTAATTAATTAAATATAATTATATGTAATTATCAACGTTTAGACATATGAAGGACATGATTAATTTTAAACATGTTTTATAGTGAAATTTACTTCTTCAGTAAGATTACTAGATTAATACACATGAGCGGAGTTTATATCTTAAAAAAAAGTTTTTGAATATGTTGTCTTTTATACACTTTTGGGTAGTTCCATGGTCTTGAATTGCAAACTTTTAGAAATTGGTTGTTAATTTGATTGGGTAGCTAACCAAATGTTTTCGTTTAGGTACAGGTGCTTGCTTCTACTTTAACAATAGGGAAATAATTTTTGTAAGATTAAATGTGTCTTTAAAATATCGGTCACTAATTTTTGTATTTGTTAAATATTTAACTTTGTTATGATGTATTATCTGTTCAGCACAAAGAGCTAATAGTCTGTTTCCACTGAAGTTTAAACTCATAATTTTCCAAATAAAAAAACAACTTAGTACCAGTGAACCACAAAGTCTTCGGTTAGTATTATATATATATCGAATCGAACCTACTCTGATTCGTATTCGATTTATTGAAATTTGAATCAAGATATAAGGATTAAAATCACGAATTGAATTTAATGTATTTGAATTGATTTGTTTACACACCCAATAACATTAAAATAATGTCATTGGACGGTCCAAAACCAAAGCAATGATATTACTACAAGATAACAAGTTCATGAATATAAATCTGAGGATCAAAATATCATCTCTGGATAACTAGACCAAACTTAGAGTCTGTCGCCGTAGACAAGAAAGCAGCTGGATTCTCTCATTGAATCTATACTCTTGGTTGTCAATATTATGATGAGACCTGTGAGAGTAATAAACTAATATAATTTTTTTTTTCTTTGGCTAATGTACATCTAAGTGTCAAAATTGGCAAATTATGGTCCACACAGTGTTATGTGGACCATAACAAAAAGTACATTTTTAATATACTAAATGTACATTATTTTTGTACTGAATGTACATTATACAATATTATGTACACTCAGTACAAAAATAATGTACATCCCCTGAATACAATGTACATTATTTTAGTGTTGAATGTATATTATTTTTGTACTAAATGTACATTATTTTATAGTATACAAAATATGGTCAACAACTTGTATGGATCATGGTCCACGCAGTAATGAAATTGGTCAAAATTCCAAAATGGACAGGTTTTCAATATGGGCTCTCTTATTTTTCAGTTATGTTATGTGGCCTCTTGTGTTGGGCCTTTATATGTTTGTATTGATCATGGCAAATTATATCATGGATCATGGTCAATTTTACATTACGGATCCTAATTTAAAATTATTCACACTCAAATTATGTGTATAGAGTTATGTGTCCATAAATAAATTAAATACACATAATATATTAACTACGGTCTACAGACATTTAATATGTTAATTGTAGACATATAATATGTGGTTAAGATATTATGGAGTATGTGTTAGGTTGGAAGGAGGGAATTAAGGGAAAATGAATTGCAATTCCGTGAGAAAAGAATAAAATGTGAATTTAAATTACATTATCATAAGGATTAAATGATAATTTACCATGAAATTACAATTTCACAAAGTGTGAAATTGCAATTCATAGAATCTCCTAGGAATTACAATTTCATAATCGGAAGAAATTACAATTCCGTAGAATTGCAATTCCCACCAATCAAACCATGAAATTGCAATTCCATCCTACCAAACACCTCATAATTTTTGTTTTTATTTTTTATGGGTAATGTACTAATGTACCTCAAATTGTCAAAATTCCATAATGGACAGGTTTTCAGTATGGGCTCTCTTATTTTTCGGGTTATGTTACGTGGTCTCTTGTGTTGGGCCCTTTATATGTTTGTGTTGCTCATGACAAATTATATCATGGACTATGGTAAATCTTATACTATGAATCATGGTTTAAAATGATTCACATTCAAATTATGTGTATGAAGTTAACATGTTAATATATTATCTATTTGCAAATAAATTAAATGCACATAACATATTAACTATAGACACATAATATGCGGTTAACATATTACGGAGTATGTGTTTGTAGTTAACAAATTATGTGTATTCAATTTATTTACATACATATAATTTATTAACTGAAGACACATTATTTTTGAATCAAGATTTATACATCATGTTCGCTACGGGGGCCGTGAAAGCTGGCCCAAGGGGAATTGTCACTTGGCGAGTTATCTCTACGGTCGTCCTCACAAAGAAGCTCGTTTGCCACTTGAACTTCCCCTTTGGGTTACATTATATATGTTTATATTACACTACAACCTTTGTACATGATCCTTGAGAGGCTTACAATCCAATAGAAACTAGTTTTAAGGTTACATCTTTGAGGTGTTGTCTGATGGGTTGTCAAGTTTAGCAGCATCTTTGGAGACAATGATGCTTACCAATTTGCAAGGCTCAGCATCCTCCAACATTTGAACCACTCTCCTCATGGTTGGCCTTGAATTTGGGAGGGCAGCAGTGCACAAAATTGCTATCCTCAAAACCTTAATTGCATCTTCCTTAAATGGCTCTTGGATGGCTGAATCAACCATGCTCAATATGCTCTCTTTGCTCTTCAACTTCGTGCTCACCCAGCTCACAATGTCGTTGTTCTCTCCGTATTCTGCCTCGATTGGCTTCTTCCCCGACACCAGCTCCATCAGCACCACCCCGAAGCTGTACACGTCACTCTTTTCCTTCACCTTTTGCGTGTATCCGTATTCTGCAACGAGTTTGATAGGTCACGATAATCGTCATGCATGCATGCTTGCTTAATAAAACAATTGCATAAATTTAGACAAAGCTTATAATAAAACTTGAAATGTTTTGTACCTGGAGCGATGTATCCATGAGTTCCTGGAATGACATGAGTGGTGTCTTTACAAGAGCTGTTATATTGGAGAATCTTTGCCAGACCAAAATCTGCAATTCTGGGCTTGAAAAACTCGTCCAATAAGATATTACTGGACTTGACATCCCGGTGGATGATGGGGCGGTCGCAACCATGGTGCAAATACTCTAAACCCCTGGCCGCACCGACAGCAATCTCATACCTATAAGAAATATATTGATTTGCCACTCATATATACAATTTTGGACAATAGTAATAATAATGTTTACATATTTATCTAATTTCCATATTGTTACCTGGTCTCCCAGTCCAAACCCATCTTTTTGCACGTGTGGAGCCTGTCCCATAAGCTCCCATTGCGCAGATACTCGTAGACCAGAACGTTCGAATCCTCGCTGGTTATGCTGCAATACAGCTTCACAACGTTAACGTGTCGGATGGAGCTAAGCGTTTGAACCTCGGCCTCGAACTGCTTCGACTTGACGCCGCGTTTCCCCAGCATGGGAGTGGTGGCGAGGGATCGTCGCCGGACGGCGGTTGTGCCGGAGTTCCATATGTGTTTCGCGGCTAATTCGGTCCCGTTTTGGAGGACGACGCGGTACACGCTCCCGGAGCCGCCTTCTCCGACCAGATTTTCTTCCTTGATCGCGTCGAGAATTTCGTCCTCCGTGAAGGTCAATGCGCGGAAGGATTTGACGGCCCAGGAGTGTTCCTTCAGAGACCGTTCATGGTCGTCGTTCCGGCCGCCGTTCTTCTTTAAGTAGAAGAAACACGCCAGCGAGGCGAGGAGCGCGACGGAAACGGACAATAAACAGAGCAAGAGGGTGTGTATGGCGGGGGAGTTGCTGGATTCCCGGGAACACTTTTTGAAATTCTTGATTTTCTGGCTACAGAGTCTTGGATTTCCGGTGAAGCTGCCGTTGTAAGCCTCGACTGAGAGGGAGTCCGGTATGGGACCGGATAACTGGTTGTTGGAAAAATCAACGAGGTTGAGCTTTAAGGATGATAAAGTTCCGGGGATTTGTCCGGAGAGATGATTGCCGGATAAATTCAATGAAGTTAACGTCGGGAGAGATCCGAGAGAGGCCGGGATTTGGCCGGAGAGAGAGTTGAAAGCTATGTTGATGTCGCTGAGAGAATCACATGAGCCCAGTGAATCCGGCATTGAACCCGAGAACTCATTGTTGTGAAAGTTAACAGTGTCTAGCTGCTTCAACTCACCAATTGTCGCCGGAATCTCCCCGGAGAACTGATTATTGCTCAAATCAATCGATACCAAAGCAGAAGCGCCGGAGATTTCAGGCGGGATTTCGCCGGACAATTTGTTATTTGAAACAAATAACTGCCCCAACGACTTAGCGTTCTTGATATCGGCAGTTATGGAACCTTCGAATGCGTTATTCGCAATATCAATAATGTTGAGATTTGGCAGTCCCCAGATTCCGGTAGGAACTTTGCCGGAAAGTGAATTCTTGCTGACGCGAAAACGTCTCAGACTAATACAGTTCGCGTAAGTTTCCGGGATTTCACCGGTGAAGTTATTCTGAAGTATCAGAAGCTCCTTCATCTTCCCCTGTTTGCACATATCCGGCGGAATAGGACCGGTGAAGAAATTCTCCGACAAGTCGATGAAATCAAACTCCGCCCAAGAGCCAAGCTTAGCAGGAAGAGTTCCGGTGAGATTGTTCGTGTAGAGCGATAAGTTGACTAGGTTCTTGAAATCTCCCAACTCCGCCGGGACTTCGCCGGAAAATTGATTTTCCAAAAGCTGCAAACTTATCAGCTTATTCAAGAACCTGATTTCGGAGAGACTGCCGTAAAGAAGATTGGACGAAGCGTCGAAGTACTGAAGATTCGAGAGGTTTCCGAACCCGTCTGGCAGTTTTCCGGTGAGCTCATTATTATACACTTCCAGCTGCCATAGCTTCCGGAGCTTCGTTATTCCGGCTGGAATTTCGCCGGAAATGTAATTCATTGACAACTCCAAATTCAGCAGCTCCGTCAGGTTTCCGATCCCTTCTGGGATCTTCCCTTCCAGGCTGCAATTCGATAAATACAGCCAATTCAAATTCGTAAGCTTTACAATAAAATCCGGCAACGTTGTTCTGTCGAACGGATTGTCCCCGAGACTAAGAACCTCCAGCTTCGTCATATTTTCCAGCGAATTCCAGGGAAATTTTCCGGTGAACCCACTGTTGTTCAAGTACAAATGCGTCATCTGAGTGAGCGAAGACATTCCCGGAATCGGTCCGGAGAATAAATTATTCCCAAGGTCTATATACGTCAGACTAACGCATTTATTCAAGCTGTCGGAGACTCCGCCGGAAAGTGAATTGAATCCCAGAGAGAGCTTTTCCAGAGATTTAAGAGAGCAGATAGAATCGAAAGGGACAGAGCCAGAGAGGCCTCGGCGGGAAAGTTCGATTTCTTTGACTGAGCCATTTGAATCGCACGTAACTCCGGGGAAATCGCAGGGAGAATGACGCGCGTTCCAGGTATCAAATATCTTGGTATCGGAGTTTTGAAGGGCCGCTTTAATGGCGAGGAGAGACTCGAGCTCGGTGGCGGCGGCGGAGATGAATAGAAGGGATAGTATGGGTAGAATGACGAGGATAAGGTTTGGCCGGAAAATATGAGGCGCCGCCATGGCTGACAATTGGAGAATTGTCTTCAGTTGAGAAGGGTGCGAGTGAAAACTGAAGACGAGATCGCCGTTTTAACGAATTGCGCGCTTTCACACCAACTCCATATACTGTTTAATTTCTCATTTTTTTTTTAAATTTTGGGTGGGCAAGGAAACTAGGTTGGCTATGTTTGGTCGAATTTATTTTAAACTAAAAATATATTATTATTTTACCATAAAGATTTTATCATAGGAGCTCAAGAGAAAAAAAAACTATCAAACTTATATTTTTTTTATACAAAAATTATGTTTTATTCACAAATCTGAATCACTCTTTTTCGTGTAACTTTTCTTTTTGATTTAAATAAATGTGTATGAATAAATACAAAATACAATATTTCATATAATTATATGGAGTATTTAACAGCCTTTAATAAGCTACGTGACAATCTCATTCGAGATAATCTTGCTTGATAACCAAATGATATTCTTGAATGCATTCAATTTTATTCTATTTTTTTTTAGACAAAAACACAAGAACTTCATTAATAATTCAAAAGGGCAGAAATACAAGCAGGTGGAATAACCGGGCCACTTGAAACTTGAATTCCTAGAATAACCAGGGGAAAAGGGAAAAATTCATTGATTATTTACTAACCAGGAATTCAAGTTTCATAACTGCTCATTTCGCGTGGGTACAGGCTGCTGGGAGGGAAAATATATATTTCAACGAGGCATGAATGTAGGAACAAGGGCTAAGTTGGGAAATCATGTTCAGAGACGAGAAACATACACCGATACACACCACTTACATATTTTTCGTTCCGAGACTGTCCTTAAATATCACTATGACTTAGTCACTTTTGCTTTCATAAGTCCTAAATATCAAAATACCATATCAAGGAAACATTATTTTTTTCCTATCTAAACCAAAAATCACAACATCATACCCATCCATCGTAATATCAATAGTTTACTCACTTTTACAATTTTATATTCAAAAGACAGAATCTTTACAAAATCATACAAGTTGAATGGCAGATTCAAGACTTGTATACAATTGTACCTATCAAGAATATTAGTTCAATGATGAATTATAGAAGACAAGAGCATATATATTGTATTATTGTCCTCCTTACAAAATATTACCCATAAACTAAAACCAAAATACCATGAACAAACAATAATATAATCATGTCCCTTTCCATGACGTTAGGCAAAAATAAAACTTTAAAAGCCAGCCTTTGCTATTTGGGTTGCAGCGGTGGCAACCATTATGCAAATCACAACTTTGTATTGCAGATTAAAGGCTTCATCTTTATTTCCAAAATTTCAGATTATATTCCTGCAAGTAATCATATTATATGGGGTAATTTAAAATTCCGTTAACCAACCGCACCCTAAGATGTAAGAATAATTTTTATTTTTATTTTTCAATGTCATTTTTTTAATTTTAAATTTCACCTAAATTTAACGTTAAAAATCTGGTTGCTGGTTGACAAAATTAAACCTTAATAAACTGCTCATTTAATAGATCAGATCTGAACTGCTCATCATATTTCCACTGTCTTTTGTTGTCATTATAAATCTTTTTGGTAAAGGAAGAAAAAGATAAGAGTTCACTGTTGGGCACTGGCGGTGGGAAACGTCGGTGTTTCTGCTCTCAATTTCATGTCCAAACAAATTAAAAGACGGCCGACGTTGACGTGGACTCCATCCAAGCATGTGGCTTTTTTCTTCACTGCGCCGGCGCGTCTTCCTACGCTCTTATTTACGTATATAATAACCCCAATCAACACCATAAAAATTTCATACACGTCTCAAAGCCTCTCAAAATTGCACTTAACATTATGTTGAGATAGCATGTATTGACTCTTAAGAAAATTCTACTACATAGTCTCTCAAAATTTTACTCTCTTACGTAACGAGTACTGATAAATTACTTTTTTTTCATGTGAGTTACAATACAAGTGACCAATCATGATTTTATATGTGGAAATAAGTTGAGAGTAAAAAATAAAAGCACATGTAGTATTTCTTTATGAGAGGTCATGAGATTAAGCTTCAGTAGAAGCTGTGTTGACTCTTTCTACTTCAATAAGTTGAAAAAGTATAAATAAACAGATACTACAATGTAATAATGTCAGTAGTACTAAGTCTTACTATTGATCGACATTATAGAATTTTCTTGTATGGATATCCTTGGAGGGTGCGGGAGTTATCGATGTTGGAAAATTTCAAAGGGAAATGAAGGGGTGGATAGCGCATCATGCGCTATTAATGTGAAACAGCGCATATTGCGCTTATTTGTGGATGATATGCGTCCTTCCTTTTGTGGAAGGGATGGGGGGGCTGCTTACTATAAATAGCAGCTCCCAACATCGTTTCAAAACACACCTTGAATTCGAGTCCTTTATTCGATTCTCCTTCTCCCTCCCGTCGTCTGAGCAATAGTGAGGTTCGCCTACGCGATTGCTAGTGCAAGCTATCCGTAGTAGGTCTGTGTAGCCGGTCGAAAGCGTGTCAGGGTTCTAACTGCACTGTTACCCGGCAAATAACGCTTTTAAGGTAGTGTTATTATAACACGGCACAGATTTTCTTTCTACCATACATCCGTAGTGTCCGTGCGTCTTAAAAGGCTTCCAGATCGCGCGTTGGCGTTGCAAGTTTCCCCAACAGTTAAAAGCGTTAGTGTGCAACAGTCAACGAAAATCAAAGTGTCAGAACCGTCTACAACGAAAGGAGTAGAAAAATCAAGAAGTTTAAAGGAAGGTGTTTTGCATGCAGAAAGCAAGGACACCGAGCACACCAGTGCTACCATCACAAGGACAAAACTAGCAAAAGTCAATCTGACAGAGCAAGATGAGTATTGAGTTTCTTTAAATAAATAGTTATTTTGAGTAACTATATTTGCTCTAGTTCTAATGGGTTCGCATGAAGTATGATTATCTTAGTACTGAATTCTAGTTGAGCTGTCTAGATTTTGATTACGTAGTAGTACTTATTTCTTTAGTATTTTGAACACTAATGACATTAATTGAAATAATTTGTGCATAGATATATGCTCTTAATTTTATACCATAGGCTTCAATCGTAATTTAGTGAGAACATGGAAAAGTCATCATTCTTGAACACTCTGTCTAGGAAGATGGTTTTTAAGTAAACTTCGGTTTCACCACTCGACCTGGGAGTTTTTAAGAAGTAGGGTGTTGATCATGCAGGCTAGTTAGAGCGCCACTTGATCTTTACCTGAAATGAGGATGACTTTCATATGTTGCTAATACAATCAAAGCCTTGCAATAAAAGTTGTTGAAGTACTGCAATAGTAATATTGATCTGCATCCTATGAATGCTTTATATGAGTTTTAAATTCCTTAAAGGAAGGAAAAATTGTGCTAGTGGCAACTCTGAAGTCTCATTGTTTAGAGATATTCCGAATAAATATGAACTTAAACATATTCTTTTTGTATGAGATTAATTTCTTATAAGAATATGATGTGAATTTTGTGATTATGTTGTTCAACTTGATGTAGCATGTGGACAACATTATTTCTATAGCTTACTAACAATGAGCACTTGTATATATATTATTTAAACTCTTGGTTGAGTCATATTGAAATACCTATAATTCCTAGTTAAAGGGTAATTGTGATCAATTGAGATAACCAAGTTTGTTGAAATATATTCAACTGTTGAGCATGTATCAGGCAGAGTGCAAAACTGCTATAATGCTTCACAAAGTTAGTCGGCAAAACTCAGCCTACAAAGGAGCTAAAGTTGGGCACCAAATATCAGTCTGGGTAAGAGATCAAATACGTTTGACAAAATTATTTGTAAGTGTTGCTTGTGGGGGTAATAAACTCCTTATATTTTCATCAAAAGTTTCTCTGTGGTATTGAGAATAATGATGAAAGAGAATGTTTCATGTTAAACATGAAAATCTCAAGGGATTATTTACGAGTAAACGAAGTACTCGTCAAAATGCATGTAAGTTTGGTCAAAAGAATCAACTTACTTGAGGGCTAATTATGAGGATTAGTCGTTGACTCATTGGAAGGACTTGAAGTCCAAGTGGTAATGAATTCGTGGTGAATCCCACTTCTGTGGTCAAACGAAGCCATGAAAAGAGTTACAAAATAGTACACTAGTTGGTCATTCCGACAGTGTGTGTACTTGTGAGGTTGAGCTACAGCTCTTAATGAATTCATAACTCTTTGAGAAAGGATGGTTTTATTGAGACAAACCTAATGAATTCACCGCATGTGAGGTTGAGCTACAACTCTTAATGAATTCATAACTCTTTGAGAAAGGGTGGTTTTGTTGAGACAAACCTAATGAATTCACCGCATAATGACATGAGTACAAAGTGCTCTTGGTGCCTTATACTCAATTGGGATGGTCTATGTTGAGATAGACCTAAAGAGATCCCTAACTTGAGTGGAAAAGGGCTACCATGGTCCATGTTGAGATAGACCTAAAGAGATCCCTAACTTGAGTGGAAAAGGGCTACCATGGTCCATGTTGAGATAGACCTAAAAGAGATCCCTAACTTGTGTAGAAAAGGGCTAACCGCCTCTTATGAAAGATAATAGGGGTTATCCCAAGAAGCTGAGTGGCTAAGAAACATGGTGATAACCGTGTAATTGTGGGGGTGTCCAACACCTTCACCACATTGTGATTCACGAGCTGTGATTTGTGTTGCGCAAAACAGTGTCTACAATGGGAAACGTAGACACATAAGAGTCAGACATGAGTCTGTACGGCAGTTAACAATAAATGGGGTAATCACAATGGTTTTTGTGAGATCTGAAAGGAATATTGCAGATCCTTTCACAAAGGGCCTAAACAGGAAGGCCGTCCTTGATATATCAAGGGAAATGGGTTTGGGACCCATAGATACTCTGTAGTCGGTCATGGTGGTCTGCGATGAGGTAGACTTGACAGAGTTGAAGGTCTATCCTAGAATAGACCTAACAGGGGATATCTCAGGGTCGTGAGTATGACCTCATGAGATTCAAGGCGACCAAAGCAAATTAAGTGTGTTGAGTTCAAACTTTGTCTATTCGATGAGTTCAAGATCAAATTCACTCCCGTCTAGAGAAGTACTTAATGTCACTATATGACAGTTCAAGTTTTATACACTGGCATGAAAATTTGTTTTGATCGTTATCAGGCAATGACAGCGTCAGCCTAAATCCCTTTAATGGCGGGGGGATTGTTGGGAGCATTTAAAAGTCTATTTTGTGATAGACTTTGACAGGGTAGAAGTCCATATTTGAGACAGACGTAACATTCTTTAATACTAAGGGTGTTCATAAGAAGTCAAAGAGTTTGACTTTTGTAGAAACTGCTTTTTGAGTTGGTGTGTGCATTCGAGTTCAAAATTTATCTACCCGGTGAGCTCAAGATTAACATCACTCCCGGGAAGAAGATTACTCAGTGTCACTAGGATCAACTCATTTGTATTGCTCAGATCTTACTCTTCTTTTCCCCTTTAAATTTGTGGGGGATTGTTGGAAAATTTCAAAGGGAAATGAAGGGGTGGATAGCGCATCATTCGCTATTAATGTGAAACAGCGCATATTGCGCTTATTTGTGGATGATATGCGTCCTTCCTTTTGTGGAAGGGATGGGGGGCTGCTTACTATAAATAGCAGCTCCCAACATCGTTTCAAAACACACCTTGAATTCGAGTCCTTTATTCGATTCTCCTTCTCCCTCCCGTCGTCTGAGCAATAGTGAGGTTCGCCTACGCGATTGCTAGTGCAAGCTATCCGTAGTAGGTCTGTGTAGCCGGTCGAAAGCGTGTCAGGATTCTAACTGCACTGTTACCCGGCAAATAACACTTTTAAGGTAGTGTTATTATAACACGGCACAGATTTTCTTTCTACCATACATCCGTAGTGTCCGTGCGTCTTAAAAGACTTTCAGATCGCGCGTTGGCGTCGCAAGTTTCCCCACCAATCGATCTAGGCTCCTGATTTGCAGGTGATAGAGCTGAGACCGCCGATAAGAGAACAGTAACCACAGGCGTGGACCACTGCCGTCATGAGTCACTGACAATTATTGATGTTTAATAGTTTATTTCCGACTTTTTTGAATACAGGCAGTCAATGAAGAATGCTGTATTCCACAATTCCCAATCCCGAGATGAAACGTGTGGAAATTGGAATAATAGTATAATACTTATAAAACACCCTTGCATAAAACACTGCTCAATTATTACACTTCGAGTTTACTAAAAGGTAACACTTATTCAGTTAACTATTGCTGCTAAATTTACATTTGATTCCAATAATTTGATAAAAAAAATAGGTAAATAAACATGATGATGACTGTAAAATTTTCAAATCAAAGACTCTGAAGCTCTGTTTGACAAGTCTAACTGAAAAGCTATAAGCTAGGAGTTGAAAGCTGAAAAGCTATAAGCTAGGAGTTGAAAGCTGAAAAGCTATAAGCTCGGAGCTGAAAACTGAAGAGCTGTTAAGCTAGCTGTTATGATTGAAAGTGTTTGGTAAAATTAGCTTTTTGATAAGCTGATAAATGTAAAAAGACTAAAAAAGACATCTTCATAAAATTTAAATTACTTTGTTTACATATTAAAATTTAATGTTTTGTCTTTAAAAAAATTAACATTTTGAAATAAAACTATTAGCATAATCATGATCTAGCATCTCATAATGAAGTAACAATATTGTTGCAAATCTCATAATAATAATAATAATAATAATAATAATAATAATAATAATAATAATAATATTATTATTATTATTATTATTATTATTATTATTATTATTATTATTATTATTATTATTATTATTATTATTATTATTATTATTATTTGCGGTGAAAGTTGCGGATAAAGGAGAAAAGAAAAGAATTTTAATTGGGAAGGTTAAATTATGTCATTTCTTTAAAATAATAAGGATAAAGATAGGAGCTTATTTTAAAACGCTACCTAAAGTAGCGTTTCAAATAAGCTCTTATTTGAAGCTAGGAACTTATTTTGGGACATTACCAAACAAAGCTTATAGCTTATTAGTAGTTTAAAATAAGCTATAAGCTCTACCAAACAGAGGCTTAGTATATATGAGTTTTAATTTTATTTAAAAAAAAAAAAAAAAGAAGCAGTGAAAGCATCATCCATGGAATTTTGTGCTAGTAAGACAAAGCCTTTCACACATGTCTTGGTTCGTGAAGCAAGAGCATGCATTATTATTATTCTTCTATATATCAAAACCCTATTACTCATGTCATGGACGGCTTGGCTAGCTTTGTCCCTTAATAATCATTCACTTTCCAAACAAAAAGATAAGAAGCCATTAATTAATTCCTTTATCAACAAGCAATTAAAATGATAAACGATATATATCACCAAAACACAATTGATGAGTGGAAGGGTACAATTATAATTTGTTTAGTTCCCGATTCTTGATTGAGCTCACGCAATTGAATATTTAAATTAAAAAAAAATGATATATAGTATCAATAAGAAAAATCATACTATGCTAACATGACAACTACCATGTAAAATTTAAATATTTTTAAATAATTAAAAGAATTTAAAGTTATATTTTTTATGATGAGAAAAATTCACCATCATTATATAAAAATGTGCATGGAATAAACTTTGTTTATGTGTGATAGCCTGTAAATTATACATGAGAAGTAAACTAAATAAAAAAATTCAATGTGACTATGGATTTGATCGAAAAGGAATAGAGAAAAATTATTACAAAAGGCTAAACCCCAACCCTAAAGGCTCCCCACACCCCGACCCGATAGAACATTTGAGAGAATGTAAATCATGGTAACTCAACTGAACATGAACTATAGAAGTTAAACCTTTACTCACTGTCGCTGGTGAGACTCCCCTCACTTTGAGAAAAATTGAAGTTGTTATTTATAGGCAGAGAACACTAGATAAATGATATAGCGGTTGATTACATTATTGGTTAGATCAAGTACAAAATCTTTATAATTAAGGAAGAGTTTGATGGCAAAAAGGATAATAATTGCAATATAATTCTTGAAAAGTGGTGAATGATTGGGGGGCATGCATAAATAATGGAAGACATATATATACGTGTAGTTGGCTTGGCATTCTACGTAAAGGATCCTAAGAAAGAAAATTAATGTTATATCAGTGGGCAGAGGATTAGAATTTTTTGTTTTGTTGCACCGTCCTCTTTCATTTCATGGGTTCTCTTTTCCCTACATTGTCATTTTCAACTGGCTTTGTCTTTGATTAAATAGTAAATATTATTGTATTTATTATATGCATATATCCCAAGATTAGACGTTAACTTCATTAATTAAGGAAAATCATGAACGTGAACCCTCTCGAACCTATCCGTTTTCATTTTTTTTTTTTTTCATATAATTTACGAACTATTACATAAAAATTAAATTTATTCAGATCGCATCATTAAATAATGAAAATGAATTTTTCCTTGGAGGTGGGGGATGGCTGAATATTCCAATTTGGGATTTGCATATATGCATTTTTCTCTAATTTGGCTTTTAAACAATGATAATAATTGCTTTCTACTTACTACTTTTATTGTACTATGTTTGTAGTCTTGACTAATTCAACATAGTTCGATGGTTATGATTACCAAAAAAAAACTTTCTAGTAATCACGGTTTTCTTTTATATTTTTATTTTTCGATAAGCCTCGAATTTTTTGTTAATTAGTTACGTGAGACAAGTCATTAAGGTGGTTAGCTAGCCTTCTAATCGGAACGCCAATAATTGAAGAAATAAATTAAAAGTCGTCGAACACGTAAAATCCGGTTCTAGAGACCATGCCACTTGCCATTTGCCAACCGGACAAATGTTGTTTTCTAAAGTGTTTTTTAATGTCGGTAAAATCAAATGTAATCACGGATCTAAACTAGCAAAATAAATTAATTGTTTTTGGCATTGTCTATATACGATTGGTGTAACTTATCTAACTTCTCCATTTAAAAAAAAAAAAAATGATGATGCAAGAAAACTCACAATTATTATTCAAAAGTGTATATTTAATAAATTTTAGTCTTTTAAATAATAATTTACAAAACACACATGAAAAATAAATTGCGTTAGAAAGATCATGTACGATCGACTTGACTAAAAATATGTTGGCAAGAATTATTGAACTTGAAAAAAACTACTTATCTAGCTTCTCCATTTTTGTGGATGAAGAGAAACTTACAGTTACTACTCGAGCGTATGTACTAGATAAATTATACTCACGTGCCATAACTTACAAATTACACAAGAAAAATAAATTGTGTTAAGATTAAAAAATCTTGTGCAATAAATTTAATCAAAAAAGTGTTAACAAAAATTTAACTTGAAAGAGATCACTTATCTAAAGCATGTTAGGTTCAGCGATAGAGATAAAATAGTACGAACTTGACGGAGACGTATCTACTAATTTCAGTTTTTATTAAAAATGTTATGTTCATATATAAAATAAATTTAAAATTTATATTACGTTATGTAGTGTGAACTCCGCTTAATGGGCTGCCTAAAACCACCCAAAATGGCAATACACAATACGTTTGGTTCAGTGAGAATATGTGTTAATGTTATTCTTATCTTATAAAAACCACGTTTATAATTTGTGATTAAATATAGTTGACAATAACATGCAAGTACAAAAAAAAAACATAAAATGCAATAATTTTCCTAATCCCACGAATCAAATGATGCCAGCTTCTTTATCCTTGTATCTATGGTCGGATTCAGTCTGACCAGAGCACCCAGGACGGGAAAACCATAATTATATATATCGAATGATTGCGCCACAACCATATACATATATTGAAGAAGATTAATTTGAATATTAGATCCTATCATATGCTAATTGAGATATTTATTAATAGTTTTTAAAATAATTTTTTGATACTTATTGGGATATACAAAAAAAAATTGAGTCTGAAACCTTATTTAAGGATAAATAAATTATTTTTAAATATTTATTTCAAATTGTAATAGAGTCAGTAACATTATTAAAAAAATAATATTATTTTTACCTTTTAAATTTTTTTTAACTTTGTCATTAACCCAACGAGCTAGGAAAAACAAAGTATAACAAAACCATCAAAAACAAAACCAAAGTATGTATTGCTATGGAATATAATTATGATTAGCTAAATGGAGCGTTTGTACTGTGAATAATGGAGAGAGCAATAATTAGAGATTCTGGAAGATTGATTGCATGTAGTCTATGCTGTCATTACTCATTACTTTAAAGTAATCTGACCATGAAATTTTTGCAGTCCTCATATTGACTCCACCATCATCAACTTTGAAAAGTTTACTTTTACCTACTACAATTGGTTTAATAATGAGGCAAAAAAATAAAAAATAATAACATCATTAATACTAGTAAATTAAAAAAAAAAACAAAAAACAAAAAAAAAAGGAAAAAAAGTAGACCCTGTTTGGTAAAAAATTGGCCTATAAATCAATTTTAGCTTATTTAACTACTATTAATTGTTTGATTTAATTAAAATATCAATATAAGTGTTTGGTTAATTAGTTTTTTGCAACTCCAAAATGCTAAAATTCAAAAAGCTACTCCAAACAACTTTTTCAATTAGCTTTTTCAAAAAAGAAATCATACCAAATAGCTATCAGCTAACAGCTAATTTGCCAAACACTTTTCTACAACAACTAATGTTATCAACTAGTTATACTCTATAATTAACACAATCAGCTAACAGCTAACAGCCATTTACCAATCAGGGTCGTAGTATTTTTGTAATGTTAACTGTAGGTTAACGGTCAGTAATCAAAGAAATTAATAACAAAAATAGGAATAAGAATATAATGACGTTATTGCTTTTAATCATTTTAGTTATCATGCATGATTTTGCATTCTGATCCCTTAAGAGAGTTTGAGATCAGAGTTCAAAATTTCATCTCATATAAACAAAAAATTAATATGACAAACATTTTTTTTCCCATTAATTAAGTCAACTCGGTGCAAACCGAAAATAGCACTTACTCAGTATATCTCCTGGTCCTGAATCTCACAAACCGTACACATTAATTTCAAATTGATTACTTAAAAACACAAAGAATGTAATCCTCAAAACTTAGAAATAAATGGTGTCGACCACTTTGGGCGAGGTCAAATGCAAGGCTGCCGATGACTAACCCCATCAACTACGATCATATTTCATGGAATTGTTCTATGTAACCTCGTACAGTGGATGTGGGGGTATGAACATATCTTTACAAGTATTGATTGAATGTGCATACGAAAGCCATATGCATTCATGCACTAAGATTTAAATATTTTTTGTTAAAAAAGGAAAAGGTATAAGCTAGCTAGTGCATTAACATTAGCGCAACTGCATTTTGTCTGTCAAAAGTTAATCATTAACATTGCCACTTAGTATAAATTGGGCTTAATTTTTTAAAATGATTTTAACGTCACATAAATTTGTAAATCCGCCTTAGAGTCACTGTAGAGGTAAATCACAACTCATGCAATTAGTCTAGCAATTAAATCATAATTTTCATGGGCCTTTTTTCCTTTCATGTTTACAGTGAGATTCAAACCCATACTACCGCTTTTAGTCTTGATATCAAGTCAGACGACGAATTACATACTACGCTAAGCTCCGTGGGCTCAAGTGTTTTTTTATTAGGATGATGAAAACCTTACTCTGATGTAATGGTCCGCAAATTATATAGAAAAGATAAATTGTATTAGGAAATTTCTGTGCAACAGACTTGACTCAATCAGGTCAAATATTTACTATTGAGCACATTTCCGACTCAATATTTACTATTGGGCACATCTCCTGCCAAACAGTGCAATGATCCAACATTAGGTTTAAATGTGAAATAATTATGTGTTGTTATAAACTTTCCAATAATGTTAAACTCAGTTAAAAGTGATGATCTAATAAATAGGACTTCCGGATTTTCAATGTTTAGTAAGAGGAAGAAAATATATATCTTAATTAACAAAATTCAGAAAGTAATTCTCCATGATTTTACACAAAATTTTAGACTGTGATTATTTTTCAAAAAAAATATGTATCCCAATTAACAATGCCTCTTCTAGATGGTTGCCATGGCAGGCAGTATTACGCTGCCTGACTGGGAAAACCAACAATTCAGTGCATTTTATTTTATTAATTTTCTGAGTGCATTTTTTCTTTCTTTTTTTTTTTTTAAAAAAAAAATAATAAAATAAAATCTTTTTGGTTGTTAACATCAACCCCAAAATGGCCAACAATTTTGACTGGAGTGCAGTGATAGCTTTAACAAAAGGTCCTTATCCCTAAGATCATTGGCTCTGCTTCTGAATTGTCACTAGTAGTTGATTTAGTTCAACTTTTTTTCTCCCTTTTTGCTAATATCTACGTCCTATAAAATAAAACTAATTTAATTAAATTTCAACCAGGCCATTCAAGCAAATCTTTTAAGAACTTTGTTACATATTTGTGAATTCAAAATCAAAACGTTATAGTTGACTGGCTCAAACCCTTTCAACTTACACTAATACTATTCGATATTTAATCAATTTTGTAATTCACAAACTTATAAGTTTGAATCTAATAATACTTAAGAATCTTTCATTACTCTTGTCTTACTTACTAGTGAATAAAGTAAATTACGATATGCTTTAACTGGTCTTCGGGCCATTCAGAGCAGCATCTACATTAAGTTGGGCTGCTCGAGGCGACCAGAAAATCATGTCCCCACAATCAATTGAGGCAATAACATCAGATGGCCCCAATGGCTTTGACTGGGACAACAATGGTAGACCAGAAATGGAACTTCTTTATACAAACAAAAAAAACCTTGTCATGGAGAATTGTTGAAGTACAGTACATACGACGTCGTTGATCATTCAAACTTGTCTCTTTGTTGCAATGTGAGTCATATGCATCCAAGCAGCCATAGGGTAGTGTATGGAAGGTCTCCATCACATCATGTGCAGACAACTGGGAAACCAAACTTTGCGTTCTTCTTCATCTATTGAGATGGGTATGAATGTTGAATCTTCAAATGTGCATTTTTTTCAATGCTATAAGTGATTCTCAATCATTGTTTTTAGTATGGAAATCGAGTGCAATTGACGATGACAAGTTTGTATTTACGATCAACCACCCAGCAAGAAATAATGGGCAAGAGCAAGTGGAATAAATTTGTATTAAATGCTTTCTATTTTTATATCAAGGACTATGTGGTTCATTGGTATCCGATTGCTCTCATATGTGGGAGGTAGATGGTTTGACCCTCAGTGGATGGGTACAACTCTAACAGATAAGTCAAATTTGAAATCTTATGGTTATCAAACCAACTATTCGACCAACTTAATAGCAGTTGCCCCTATTGATTGAACACTAATTCATGTAAAGGGATGTCTATGTGGGTTGGCCCGCCCAATCTCGGGCTTTTTTAATTCACGATCCTTTGTGGGCGAGCCCGTGAGGCCTGCTTGCTAAGATTATGCAATCCTAGCCCACCTCATGCGGGCTCACGGCCCCACGAGCCAGCTTCCAAAATTTTAAAAATAATGCTATTATTCTATATTCTAACGATTTAACATAAATAATATTAGATTTTTTCGTGTTTATAAAAAAATATTTTAATTTTTTTTTATATTTTTAATGTTTAGAATATATATATAAACTATAAACAGTTTGTAAACTGTGTAATATATATATATATATATATATATATATATATATATATATATATATATATATATATATATATATATATATATATATATTATTTTTTTCTTGAGAAGCCCGCGACCTGCGTAGCTCGTCAACCTGCGCTGGCCATAGCTTGCAAGATCTGCATTTTCGCTGGCCAAAATTTCTAGGTCTTAACCCACTCTATTGTAGAGCAGTTTAGAATTGACCAGCGAATTTTGACCCACCTTGACACCTCACCATGAATAACCTGTCGGGTTAAACCTTCACCCATTGGTGGGTAAAGATGGTTGTAGTGTTGGATGTTGATAGAGAAAAATAGAATGTTAGTCTATGCGATTATGCACATTCATCCTTAAATTGGACTTGTTTAGGCCTAGATTGGATTATAACCCGAATATCCTTGTCAATATATTGGGTCCAAACATTATTCCCTACATATATTGAGGGATTTTTTATATGAAAAAACCAAATAAAATGCGTTGCAAAATGTGAATATACAGAGTGCAACATTTGACTATTCCGTGTGAACATTGGTCAAAGTCACTCAAAAGGTCTACAATATACATTCATAAATATAATTAGAGGGACAGACTTGGATAGTTATGCTGTGCATCCGTATGCATGGTGCATACGGATGCAAAAACAACGTCGTTTTATTAAAAACACGCATCCCACTTTAAAAAAAAATCAGTTTCGATTCCCCTCAACAGCATTATGTTGTTCATTCATTCTGAAATTTTAGTTCATAGATTCTGGAATTTTAGTTCATATATTCTGGATTTTTAGTTCATCGATTCTGGAATTTTAGTTCATTCATTCTGAAATTTTAGTTCATTCATTCTGGAATTTTAGTTCATAGATTCTGGAATTTTAGTTCATCGATTCTGGATATATAATTCAAATTATGCACAATATAATGTTATTGCTGGGAATCAAAATTGATTTTTTTTTTTTTAAGTGAGACACTCGTTTTTAATAAAACGACGTCGTTTTTGCATCTGTATGCACAGCATAATTTGCCGACAGACTTCTATCAAGTTGGATTCTAAACATGTGCATATGTTTTTGCAGACTCGCAAACCTATGTGGGTTGGGCCAATCCGGTAATTGGGTTTACTATTTCTTGGGCCAAGTGGATACAGACAAGGCCCATAAGAAAAAACCATAATAAAACAAAATTGTGACAACTGACCCAAATCAATTGAGATATTGAGTAGGTAATCTATCTAGTCTATGATTCCCAAAAAAAAAAAAAGAAAAAAAAAAAGAGGAAAAACTCCAAAAAGAAATAATAAATGTGGATGTTGTTAGTCCTCCGTGTACACAGTACACCCAACATTTTTTTTTTTTTGTTTTTTTGTTATTGAAATACAAAGGGTATTAATCATTTTAAGATCACAACTAATATTAAGTTTGACTTTCTGCTGTCTATTTATTTGATTGGTTTGACATAACAGTTATAGTTAACTTTGATAAATTTATTTTTTGTGTGATAAAGTTAAAGTTACAAAATAGGTCGTATTCAAAATATACTTTTAGATATTAATTGTATGCTTTTCCATATACCAACGAGCACAATTTAATACATTTTGAATACAAATAGGGGCAAATTATCTTATGCACCGCACGTCTTTTTTTTAAATGAAAATTAACAGTGTTTATTTCCGCCGTTTCGCACCCTTTTGCAAAAAGTAACTCTGTTATTCAGTGTCATTTTGTATACACTGCAGTTTCAGTTGAACATAACTACAGTTTCATTTCGATATAACTATAGTTTCATTCGATATTTATAGACTCAAATATGTGAAAATGTTATTTAATTTTATTTTATATACACTATAATTTCATTAAAACACAACTACATGATCATTTTGATATAATTACAGCTTCATTGTACAATGTACACTCAAATATGTGAAATGTTATTCAGTTTCAGTTTATATACACTGCAGTTTCATTTCACTATAACTACAGTATCATTTTGATATAACTGCAGTGTCAGTTTAGATATACTGTAATGTCAGTTGGTGTTTAATACACCAAACAAACGGACTCCGTTAACTCTAACGGCGGGCCGTTTCTTTACTTAAAAAAACGGCGTCGTTTTTGACCGCGGTGCACATGCACCGCGGTCTATAATATAACGACTGACAAATAGGAGGGGCCAATAAGGCAATCTCTGAGGCCTGTCATGAATAACATTTTTTTTTTTTTATTGTAACTATTTTTGCACATATTTCAAATGGAACAGCATTTCTTCTGTATTCAGTGGGCTTGCTTTGCTTTCCTTCTCCATTAAGTAGGAAACAATGGAACAAATATACCTTTTTCTTTGTGAAAATTGACGAATATGGTTAGAACCAAATGATTCAGTTGGAATTTCTTACAAAAACTTTATTCCATGGTGTTGGTCGGGTTGGTTAACAAGTTTGATATCAAGAATTCAACTTTTTTAGATGATGAAAAAAAAAAGTCACTGTTACTATTTAATGATATGTAACATATAAAAATTCAATTTTTTTTATATTAAATACTTTAAAAGGACCAATGACCTTGTGGTCTAGTGGTTCTTCTAAATGAGTGGGGGTGTTATTGACTTTGTGTGCTTTAGTAGGTTGAGAAATTAGTTATGAACAGATATTACATTGTAACAGAGTCGGTAGTATTTGAAAAAAAAAAAAAAAAAAACTTAAAGGGTTTTTAATTCAATTATTTATAAGTTATTAATTGTAGTACAAATTTTACCTTACCTTTATAACAATAATAATAATAATAATAATTATTATTATTATTGTTGTTGTTGTTGCATCCATTACTATAAACTTATTTCAAATTATATTTGAATTATACTAACAAAGTTTGCTTCTTAGAGAATTATTCAAGACTCGAACATGAGATCTCTGATTAAGGTGGAATTGACTTGACCACGACTTCGGTTCTGAAAATGGACAAATTAGAACTGAAACCTTATATAAAGGTTTAAATTCTGGTTCTTGAACCGGCGATTCCGATTCGAACCACTGGTTCTAACAGAATTTTACAATAAATAAACCTATGTTTTTTAATTTTGGGCGTAATTGGTCATGCTATTTGCTATTCGCCAGTAGGCCACTAGTAGCCTAGAATGGTGCGGCATTGGCTTTTCAACTTCAAACATACCTAATTTTGTAAAACTTTTATTTTTTTTTTTCATTTTCGATTTTGGAATTGGAACCATCCGGTTCTGATTTCAAATTATCCGAAATTGAAACTTTATAGGTTTCGGTTCTTAACTATAATTGGAACTGTTCGTACGATTCTAGTTTGATCCGAACTTTGATCATATTTAGATGAAAGTGACTCACACAATCTCATCAACATTCCATGTACAAATTGATTTGTAAGTTTTTCTCAAACCTAAGGCCAATACTTATTTTCAAATTTTATTTAAAAGCTTGCGGTACAAATAATTAATGGTTGCCAACTAACCATTAAAGATATTAAAGGTTCATGGGTCGACTTAAATTCATATCAATTTTTAAACTATTACTCCGTATTAAATACTGATCTCTTTGAGAAGTCAATTACATATAATTGTACCATTAATTAAACCACAACCATCAAATCAGATCTGGGAAAAACATGTGAAAAACATGAACCTGCACCCAACCCAAATCATGCAAAACAGAAATTATGAGGGAAATGAATTGTAATTCGGTGGGAAAAGAATAATGTGTAAATAAGATATGAATTCAAATTATATTACTCCGTATTTGGTAGAGAGAATTGAACTATTGGGAATGGGGAAAGAAGTAGTAGTATAAATACTATAATATCCTTATGTAATAATAATAATAATCAAAGGCAATATAGTAATTTTCCTATTTTTTTTCTTTCCTAGTTTTTTTTTTTTTTTTTTTTTAAAGGCTTTCCTAGTTTCTTAATTGTCATTGAATTGTAATTTCTATAAGAGATGTATAAATTGTAATTCAACAAATGCAAGGAATTGCAGTTTCAACCCACCAAACACTGAAATTAAGGAGCCCAAAGGATTGTGTTGTAATTGCAATTCAATTCATATCAACCAAACAGGCCATAACACTTAATGGTGTATTGACTAAGAACAATGATTAATTTGCCGTAAGATATTTCATTTTCTGTTAAATTATATGTATTATGTTGCTGGGTGAAGTCAAAAGCATTGCATATTGCCCCACAGAAATTAAAAAACTTTGGAATAATCTAAAGTGGAGTTTGGAATCATGTAAATTGGATCTGTAGGCCAATTGCGCACTCTTGTCTTGGCCGGCATCTGAAAATCGTTACCCGAAACGTGTGTTATTTATTAGGATTGTTTGTTCCAAACTCGATCTAATAAATTTCTTCTTGCCTCCTTTTGTAATTTAAAAATAACATAAAAATGGTAAAAATAAAGTTGTTATGTCTGCTTTAACTTGCTTCTTTTTGTCAATAACATAAAAGATAACACACGTTTATTACCTCATATAAAACTGGTAAAAATAAACCTAATGAATTGTTAAACATTTTGGACCTCAAGAGTAAACGTAATTCAAACAGCACTATAATTAAATGATTAAAAGTGATTGTCTCACCGATTTTATTATTGTTCAACATTAAATTATCCTATGTGAATAAAAATAGGTAAAATAATTATTTACTGAATTAAATATTATTAACAGCTGATCAGCAAGTCCAATAATTGGGGGTTTACATCTTACCAATAATTATCTATTTTGTGAGGTAATAATGAATAAAACATAATGGATAAATAAATACTGATAATATTTTTTAGTCGGCAATAAAGATAAAAAGAAATATATTATATTGCTGCATGCATATATTATTTTGACTAGGATTTTTATATATAAAAAAGTAAATTAAATAGATTATATAATTATCAAGTGGCTCCTAACTTCTTGAAAAGTCCATTTACTGTTTTACTCGTTTAAATCAAGTATGAACAAATTAACTAGTCCCATCATATGCTTAATGGAAATGAAAAGAGAGATATATTTTTTTTTAAGTACTAATGACTCTATTACAATGTAGTATCAGAACCACTTCATATTATTAGATCATAAGGTTTTTGGAATGTTTGGTGAGATAAACGCGTATTGTCCATGAAATCACTACCCCCACAACAAGCTTTTCCTTCTTTCTTTACTATTCTCTTCCCTCTAGCTCACACTCTTCCCCGTCCATATAACCCAAAAAAAAAAAAAAAAAAAAAAATCATTAATAGGTTTGCTCTAATTATCAGTCACAGAATGAGGTGTTTAAATTCCAAATAGGATATATAGTAAGCTACTCGAGTCTTCGATTGGTAACAGTAATCCAAGCTGAGTAGTTTGAATCCCAACTTACGTAATAGACTCCTCTGTAGGCAGATTAATCACACATCTCCATACAAAAACAATACAATCAAGTTTTGAAATAAACAGTTAAGTGGGTAGAACATAATTATTATATTTGAAGGTCACGAGTTTTATTAGTATTAACACTCTTTTGGTCAAGCATGTTGTATAAAATCGTTTAATAGCCATCAAGGATGCACATTGTGTTCTTGCTTAATTACAAATAATATTGCAATTAGTTTGCTTAATGATTACTACTTGTTGTTAACATTAATAATATCAAATTGTAACCTTGTCAGATTTATTAGATTAGATGTATACAACCGCGGCCGTTACAATCAAAACTGCTTTGCTGCTGCATCTCATATTGTCTTCTATCCTTTTTGTTCTTCTAAATAAATAAATAACTAGTATAAGATCGACACTTCATATATACTTTGCGTCATTGCATCATTGGCATCCACCGAAATAGCCATAGCCGCACTATATTAGCCAGCTGTGAAGAAAAATAAAATATGTTTATTGTTTAATTTGAGAATTGGGATAATTATTTCGCTGGGAAGAAATCCGCTAGTTAAGTTTTTATTTTTATTTTTTATTTTTTAAATACTGCATTGTAAATAGTAGCTGGTCAAGTATTTTTAAAAAATAAAATAAAATAAGTTGGTCAAAGCTCTAAACAACAAACAATATAAATTGTTTTTTTTGTTCTTTATTTTAACACCCACTTAACACTAAAGTTAACAAATGACCATTTTGGCTTAAAATTCAATAGTTGGAAGACCACTTTAGGTGCAATTAAAAGTAAATGAATCAATTTGAGAAAAGGTCATAGTCAAAAGACCATTTTGAGAATTAACTATTTTATTAAATACATTTTTTGATTTTTTTTTAGAAGGTTAGCACAACAAAAATCACTTAAATAGAATGTTTTTATTAAACATCCTTGCAGTATTAATAAGATGACATAAGTAGTCTATCTCGTTCTAATAAGAGGTCTCACTTTTAATTAATTGATTGATTGAAAAATCCGTGATCAAATTAGATAAAAATAAAATGCTTGAAATATCTATGAGATAGAGATAAAATGGTATGGTTCTATTTTAACTTAATCAAATGTTTTTTTTTTTAATGCTATTGACTCTATTACAATGTAGGTCATACATACTTTCTTAACCTATTGAAGCACAAAGAGTCATTGCCTCCACACCAAAATTTGTATATGAAACCTCTCATTTGAGGGGCCACAACTATGCTGCTCGACCACAAAGTCTTTAGTTAATTAAATGTTTTAATCTTATTTGATTGATTAAAGAAATATTTGATCAAATTAAATAAAAATAGAACGTTTGAAATATTTATGTGATATAAATGAGATGACGCATCACACATGTCCATTATAGTTTAATCAATGGTCTTTATTAGATGACCGATTGAATAAACTTGTAATTTATTTATTTATTTATTTATTTATTTTTTGTGTGGATGAATAAACTTGTAATTAAATCAGATAAAATATAATGTTTGAAGTAGTTGCGTTTTTTCGCTGAGATTGCAACTTGCCAGATCGGGCAGACGAATCATCACCGCGAAGCGCAACATCTTAAACAGAGTCGTTAAAGATGATAATCATTAATCAATTTTAACGTAATTAATTTACATCCACATATTTATACGTGCCATAAAAATGTTAAACCTTGTCGTACTGAACATGTGCTCTTAAATTATGTAAACCTCAGCGCAAATCGATTTGCTAACCCCTCCCGACCCCACCACAGTCATTCAAATGTCTTGTTAAATGTTTGCCCGTTTCTGCGTCTAATCTTTCCTTTTTCAAACGTTGGGGGCCTAATCATGTTTGTTACTGCATTTTATAAGGGTAAAAATAATGATCTAACTAATCACATCACATGATTATAAATTCTTCTAACGAGAATGATTTATTGATCTTTTTTTTATAAGTAACCTATATTAATTTTAACTCATCAAGATCCTTTACTTGATAAAGGCCCTGTTTGGTAAAAAAATTGGCCTATAAATTAATTTTGGCTTATTTGATCACTATTAATTGTTTGATTTAGTTAAAATATCAATATAAATGTTTGGTTAATTAGCTTTTTGCAACTCCAAAAGGCTAAAATTAAAAAAGCTACTCCTAGCAACTTTTTCAATTAGCTTTTTGAGAAAATAAATTATACCAAACAGCTATCAGCTAACAGCTAATTTACCAAACACTTTTCTACAATCAGCTAATGTTATCAACTATTTTATACTCTCTAATTATCACAATCAGCTAACAGCAAACAGCTATCAGCTAACAGCCATTTTACCAAACAGGGCCAAAGTCAAAATGTGGTATTTACTCACTGCAACTATTAAATTTTCACGTTACCAAAAAAAATAAAAAGAGATGTGCAGCTATCTTTCATAACTAGTAATTCACCCGTACGATGCACGGGAAAAAAATTATGTTATTATAAATATAAATAAGAAATAGCAAAATTAATATTTTAAATTATTTAATATAATAATATTTTTGAGCTTCCATTGGTCAAGTATTTATTATTTATATAGAATACAAAATTACAATTAAAATTAAAATTAAAATTAAAATTATAATTTTGTATGGTTAATATAATCTCTAATTATGTGCATATTCAAATAAACTTATAGAGAGAATTTACATAATTACATTGATTTATTCTTAATTGTATTTCATCTATATTATAATTTTCACAATACGAATAATAACTAAGATAATTACATTTTGAAAGCAAATTTCAAATTTTGTATGTGTAAATTTAAACTCTAATTGAACACATTTTTTATATGATTATATAATATATAGCTATTTTATTTTTCAAAAGTATATTTTTTATATGATTATATAATATATAGCTATTTTATTTTTTAAATGTTGTGTTTTTTTTTATATATAATAAAGGATGTTGTGGCATTAATTGTAACATTAATTATTTCCCAAACCATATAGCTTTATTATATAAAGGATTAATACCACAAGTTCATAATTTACAAGTTATTATACAGAAATAAAATTTACTTAATGCACACACAAATAGTGATTATGAATTAAAAGAAAATGGAATTAAACACAATCATTGTATTTACTCAACACTGCAACACAACTTTACTTTAAGCTTGTCTTGGAAGACAACAAGACAATGATAAAGTTTTATCCCATAGTTATTTGAATTTTTGTTTTTATCTTGTCAAGGGTATTGCATAATTGAAGTGAATATTATAACAAAACAAATATTTTAAAGTGTTCAATACAAGCATAATTACATCGTTTGATATTTATACTCACGAACACTATATAAAGTTATCATAGTTACATATACTCACATATCAAACATAAAATGGATATTAAACTAGTTTCATACTAAACTAGTTCTAAACATCTTTACATTATTTATTCATTGTGGCAACTATTTGTCAATGAAAATGCTATTTTTCTCGTAATGTTTCTTTTAATTATATGTTACTTATATTTATTGAGTGCTATAAATTAAGAGCATATACATCAGGAGTGATTTAGGGGTTCATGTCAGATCAAATAACTTGGGTGGGGATCTTTCTAGACGTAGAGGAAATTTAATATCTAAATTATTCCTCCTGCAAAGTTCGAAATAATGTCAGAAAAAAAAAGGAAAGAAGACTGGTGCGCGCTCACTGGGCGCGTCAGAGTGCCTGCCAGCTGGCGGCCACTCTGACTTTTAAACTCTTTTTATTTTTATTTATTTATTTATTTTTTATAAATGTCGGAATGTTTAAATTTTTTCTTTTTCTTTTTTTCACCCACATGTTTATCTCTTTCATAATCACACATACAAAAACTCTTTAAAAACCGCGCCGGAGTTGAACTACTATGAATGCTCTAACTAACTCCACATACTTATAAAACAAACTTAAATATAATTTTTCTTTACACTGATTCAGCCGACAGGGCCAAATGATGTCGGTCTGCACACAAAGGATCTGTTCACTTTGGACATAATCTTCACACTGTCACTGTCGAGGTTCAACCTTGATTTCTTGATGTCTTTTTCTGAGTACTGTCTATTGAACCAGTGAGTTAAACCCGTGCGGGCGGAATATGTTTTTTCAACACAGCCTAAAACGTGCAATAGAGTAGGGGTGAGTAGGTGTAGCATTTCCGGGACAACTCAATTCAACGTGCCAGGGACTAAAATTGCCCCCATCTTGCAATTACATTTTCGCCCACATCTCACGCATATTCTTTTTAGTTTGTAATAAATTACTCCGTAAAATGCTATCCCGTAAATATATGGATATGTAAGGGCATTTTGTCCGGTTTTCCCCATATTCCGATTCTCATCAAGCCCCGCATCCTCTCTCCCGCCACCTTCCCAACCCGACAACCGCCCCTCACCAACTCCACAAGTAAAGTACAAAATTCTTTATTCTTTAGTATACAATCGATATTTGGCTCACTACCGGAGATACTGTACGATGCCGGAAGGGGAGCGGCCAAGGGCGAGGCAGAATCGAGCTTCGACGAGCAGAGAACCGGCCAGAGCGACGCCGCGGGTGTCGCTGAAGTTGCTGCTCCGAGTCGCCTCAGTCGCCGGCGGGATACAGTTCGGATGGGCCTTACAGCTGTCTTTGCTCACGCCCTACGTGCAGGAGCTCGGAATCCCTCACGTCTGGTCCAGCATCATCTGGCTTTGCGGCCCGCTCTCCGGCCTGCTAGTTCAGCCGCTGGTTGGAATCCTCAGCGACCGATGCACCAGCAATTTCGGCCGCCGCCGCCCCTTCATCCTTGGCGGTGCCGTCTCCATCATGATCGCCGTGCTTGTCATCGGTTTCTCCGCTGATATTGGCTGGCTGCTCGGCGATCGCGGCCAGGTTAAGGTAGGCGCCATCGCCGCCTTCATTGTAGGGTTTTGGCTCCTCGATGTCGCCAATAATATGACTCAGGGACCCTGTAGAGCTCTTCTCGCCGATCTCACTAGTAAGCTTCTAATCTACTCAATTGCACCTAAGCATTTATTTATTGTGTGAAATAAGCAAACAATTGCTTGCATATCAATATTGGTATTAAGAATTTATCCGGGAAGGTTCTTATTTTCTTCATAATATTTCAGTAATTCTGTTAGTTTTCTGGGGAAGATGAAGGTCTATATCGCATTATCGCCGGCCATATTTTTCTATTTTTTCCATTATTATTATTACGGACTACGGAGTATTATTTAAATTATTTAAATTTAATAGCATTTCCTTAGATTTTTGTGTTGCGTGGAATATAACTTTCCCTTGGCAAATGAGCAAGTAATACTCGCACTTTTTTAATTAAGGGGAAAGTTGTCGAACTCCACGTCATTGGATGAATGGACGAATCTACCCCTTTAATAAGCTTCTAACTACGATTCAGTCCTGGATAGCTGGTTGCTTGAAATCTTGAATGCTACTACTACTAGCACTATTCAAACTAGTACTTAGCTCCCACTCAAAAGGCAAAATCCCTCGCCCCAGTAAGTTGTGGACCTAAAATTTGATACTTAAGGAGTTCAGGCATATTGTAAATAGTAAGCACATTTAATGGCTAGCCAGTAAGCCAACCAAATTGAGAATAATGGTACTAGTGAAGGTAAGTAATTCATAATAGAATTCCTATGAGGACTAGATAGATATCATGTTATGATTTGTTTACTAAATGCAACTTAGTTTAAGGAAACTGAAAATTACTAAAAGGGAAGTTCATTATGTCTTGCCGCTCTGTACAACATAGTAGCTTTTTGGTGAATTTGTCAACAATACGCACTGGGTTGCATTTGTTCTATGCACAACATATGTATTCTGCTGTTGATTAAGAAACGAATACGGAGTATTTTCTAATGGAATTATATAATCATGATACTTGTGAGACTTCCACTTTTAAGTGTCAAGGAGAAATTAATTTTGATAGCTAGAGTTGTTCCCTTACATAAGCAGCCAAGCAGGTTTCAAACTTTAGTGAAGGAGCGGGGCTAGGGCTGGTTAACAACCAACATAAAGTGATATGGAGATTTGAGAAGTAGGTTTGCTAGGATGTTTGCTATGCGTATTGCATTGGAGCTTACATGCTCACATCTCAAGATAAGGATTCAACAAATAGGTTCACTAGGATATTACCTACTTGTGCACGCTGCATTAGAGCTTATATATATATATATATATATATATATATATATATATATATATATATATATGTGCTGGACAATAATGAATCGCATCACTTGACTACAATTCATTCAAAAGATAAAAATAATTTGGAGCCTTGGAGGAACACTCAGAATAGTTTTATTTTTACAATAGAAAATATATTGAATTATTTTCTGCCCAACTAATTGTGGAAATTAAGACTAAATATGGAGTGATATTTTTTAACAAAAAACTCTCTCTGAAATAAAAAATTTAAACCCCAAAATAAAAAGACCAATACATGAAATAATGACCCATTAACATAAAGTAATGACAACTAACAAAAGTCATAAGCTAGTAATAGCACAGAGAACATGAAATAAATAATTGAAAAAATTCAAATTATACACAAATTAAGATTATTTTTCCAGTGCTCCCCTATAATAATAATTTTTCATGGTAACACCAAGTAAATTTTGTATATACTGAAAAGCAGAAAATTTGAGAAGGTTCGTAAAAATACCTGCTACTTGTTTTTGAATCTTCAGAAATTTTAACTCTACTTCCTTAAGACTGCACTGATGTACATAATGATGCCTTTGTATCAATATGCTTGCTTTGGTCATGAAAATCAGGATTTCTTTTGCCAAAACTTAAGTGCCATGTTTGTTTTTACTTGGCCATTTATTTAGATAATAATACAAAAGCCAAAACAAGAAGTTTAATTTTACCATGGTCATCTAATTTCATTTTTAAACCTCTAACCATATGTATATAATCATTTATAGTATTTGAAATGAGGTATGCTTGTGATGCTCCAGTACTATATTTAAATTTATTATTATTTTTTACATTTGCATAATATATGCCGATAATGATAAAACTATGCAATTTGGGATTTGCTTTCAAAAAATTGACATTTGTTTTCTGTTAATTATATGTGCTAGAAAAGGACCATCGGAGGACCCGAGTTGCAAATGCATATTTCTCCTTGTTCATGGCAGCTGGTAACATCCTTGGCTATGCAACTGGATCCTACAGTGGATGGTATAAGATATTTCCTTTTACCCTCACTGCTGGATGTGGGGTCAACTGTGCAAACCTGAAGTCTGCTTTCCTTCTTGACATTATTTTCATTGTAATAACTACATATATAAGCTTATCAGCAGCCCATGAGCAACCTCTGAATTCCCATCAGGGTTCTGCTCAAACTGGTGGAGATGCTGAACAGTCGAGCCATGGTGAGGAAGAACCTTTTCTCTGGGAACTGTTTGGAACATTTAGATATTTCCCAACTACTGTTTGGGTAATTCTGCTTGTTACTGCTCTGACATGGATTGGCTGGTTCCCGTTTATTCTCTTTGATACTGATTGGGTGGGTCGTGAAATTTATGGGGGTGAGCCAAATGAAGGAACAAATTATAGTACCGGAGTCAGAATGGGGTCACTGGGTCTAATGTTGAATTCTGTGGTCCTTGGAATTACTTCTGTGTTCATGGAGAAGCTATGTCGAAAATGGGGGGCTGGATTTACATGGGGAGTGTCAAGTATTGTCATGTCTCTCTGCTTTATAGCAATGCTTATAATTACTGCCGTCAGGAACCACATGGACATTGGTATCGGTGATCCTCCTCCAGATGGCATTGTTATTGCTGTGTTGGTAGTATTCACTATTCTTGGGGCTCCACTAGCTGTAAGTTTTTGGTTTCTTCCACTGTCATTACATTATTTCTAGTTTTACTTTGCCATTACAAATGCTGATTGGAGGCACATGCACGATATGTGAGATTATCCACATGTGCAGCTAATTTGATTTTGCCTGTAGATGAACTTTAACACTCAGCTCTGTAATTCTTTTAGCAGTCAGCCTTTAAAATAAAACTCTATAACTTCATGGTTTGGTAAAAAAAAAGTCAAGATCTTATGATTGGTTGTATGTGAAACCTGTAAAATGTTTTAAGATATTTACACATTATTTACTCCACATCTGAAAATTGGAAATGTTGTAGGAATATTAGGTTCTAATGTGTGTGCGCGTACCCAGTTACGCACACAAGCAGAAGTCCAAATACATTATTATTATTATTATTTTTTATTTTTTATTTTTTTTTTCTTTTCTGGAGAACCTTCTGAATACCTGGCCTGGGTGGTATGATTTCAAACAATTCCTTGCAGATAACTTACAGTGTACCATATGCATTGGTATCTTCACGCATTGAGGCTTTGGGGCTCGGCCAAGGTGGGTTGTTTTGCAAGTTTCTTCCAGTTCTGCACTTGGAGCTATACTGATATAGGGAACTAATGTATAAACTGCTGTTCAAACCACGCAGGACTATCAATGGGTGTACTAAATCTGGCAATTGTTCTACCCCAGGTATAATAGTCGTTTTAACTCTATTTATTTATTTTGCTACGTTGTCTTGACTTCTTCCTTCAAGTTTCAAGAAAGCCTTATATGGTCAGTCTTGGCAAAATCATGTACCTTTCTGATGTTTGGTGTCACTTCACCCAATTAAGGTTTCTAAGGGAAAATTTGTATCATTTGTGTTGTTATAAAGTACCTATTATCTAAAAACACAATTTCATTAGTGAAGAAAATTTGTTGATAAGGAAGGGTATTCTGTGCACCGTCTGTGTTGGTTTAAAATAAACTCATAAATGAAACTGTTGCTGCTATATTAGAGATGACACTTGTGAAAGCCAAGTAACACCCAATGTGGGTGCTTGACCATGCTGTACCCTTCCTCAATTCCTCGTCGCATCTAAATATCTTTCCCATAGCTTTTCACAATTTTTAGATGAGGATGTATCCCATTATTTATACATAGTGTATAATATCATATTAGAATATGCTAGTATAGAGTTTCCTCATCTCTCAAATAATGTTTACCAACACAATTTCTTCTAGATGTTATGTTGGCCCTTCATTGACTGCTAAAGATATTATCCAAGAAGTGAAAGCTTATCCAGTTGGTCTATGAGCCTGGGCGTGGGAAGCTATATACAATTCAAATGTGATGATTATGAGCTGGATGAATAATACGATACTGAATATTTAGTTAAAATGAATATTAATGTGATGACCTTCCAATTCAAATGTGTTAAATTACCACTCTTTATATAATTTGTGGAGTTCTGTACATGAAGCATTATCATAAGGAAAAATGCTATCTCCTCTATTATTGCTTGTTGGAATATGTTTTCCCATTTTAACAAAGTTGTGCTTTAAAACAGATGTTCGTTTCCCTTGGTAGTGGACCCTGGGATGAGCTATTTGGTGGAGGAAATTCACCAGCCTTTGTTGTGGCAGCGATTTCTGCATTTGCTGGTGGACTCGTGGCCATCTTGGCTATACCTCGAACAAAAGTTGACAAGCCGAAGATTCTCCCTTAAGGTATATGTCATTGTTTTCATCACATTTCCCAATTTTGACTACAAATTTGTGTATTCACCAAAGAGAATTACTACTTTTGCTATGTTGGAGATTTGCTTCTTGGCCTTTATACTACTTATTACCTTGGAACCATATATATTGTGTACTGCTAATATATCTTTCTTTTTTTTGAAAACAATACTGGTAATATATCTTCTTTTCAATTGAAATAAAATTTGATACATGGAGTCATTTTCCATTAATTATTAGCTACATTAGGCTTCCTTTCTAGATTCAGATGTAACTATTTGATGCATTCATATTGTACTTGGAGGGTTTTGGCCAACTGGGCTAGGTGGACTAGTATTCTACTTGACTACTTGTATAATTGTATTCAGATTTGCCGTTCATTCATTTGAATATGGAAATATCATTAAAAACAAATTAAAAAGGTCCAAATAAGACAAATTATAGATGCAAGAACAAGGGGAAAACATAGATAAAAATGAAGATTTGTATTCCATATAAGTTATATAAATCCATCAACCACTTTTGCCGGCATGTGTTGTTGGGCTTGGATTGGGGAGAATTGGACAGTAACCACGAGGGATGAGATTGCCACTGACTACAAAAGATATGTACAGGGTCTCAATACTTCGATGGTTGTGCCTTAATGAAATCATGTGAGAGACATCATTTTCGGAGGTGATGGGTTTATCAGAAAACTGATTAGAAGTTGTGATTTGTTACAATCATAGGCGGTTCTTAATTACACATCTAAGTATGGCATATGGGTTATTAGGTAATATGAGTTTTAAAGTGTACGTTTTGTGAAAAATATTTTTTATGTATTTGAGTGGTTGGTCAGTGGAGAATATGATGTTTACCTTGCAAACATATCCCTTTCTCTGGTTTCCGATAATTCAAAAAAGCAATCGCATTTTTTCTTGATCTCTTCACTTTAAATGAATAGTTATTAAACCTTTAAAAGACAAAATCTCCTCTAGATTAGCTGATTAATGGTGCTACTAAAATTATAGGGTAGCCTCAATTTCAAAATTGTTATACTTTCTTCCCCTGTTATGTAGGTTTTTAGCCTTGCAGATTATAAATCCTTAGTTTCTCTGGATAGGTTTCCACATCTCATTGTGATGTATGCTTGATGCAGCTGGTTAATCTCCACACAAGTCTTGCAGGTACTTTGACTTGGTTCTTTCCAGTTGACTTGTAGCCTGTTTGACAATTGCTCAAATGTAAAGTTTTAAGAATCCAGCATTTACTGTGAGGTATTTTGTCGTATTCATTTTATTTTATTGTCCAACAGGAGAATATGCATGAAGATTTTGTAAATAAATTGTCATTGTCACTTCATTGATTTTAGTGAAATGATTTCTGCAATACATGCATTGCTCTCTAGATTTTTTTTTTATTTTTTCTTTTCATTGCAATTTTCATTCACCGGATATACACTTTAAGTATTAGATTTTATATAAAGAAGCAAACATGACACCATAGCAATTGTCTGAATATTAATGGAGAGGTGATTGATCATTGTAATAAGTACTGGAACACTATGAGTCTATGATGAGTATGTTTCTTTGCATTTTATTTTCCCTTTAGGCATAGTTTCTCTTCTCTCTATTCCTCTCTCTTGTACTTTCTTTTGTTTTCGTTTCAATGGTGAGATATTATGTAAGAAAGGTTAATTAAAACTAATCTCATATATAACTCTGTATTAAAACTAGTCTCATATTTAACTGTCTGTATTGACATATTGTAATACAGATGGAAAGCTTTTTCCAAATGATAATTTTAGGTTCTGATAATGACATGGATGATTATAATGTCCAGATGAAGATATTTGTGGAGTAATTTCTAGGTTGGAATATATCCGCTACCCATATTGTTTTGTCAGCTATGTGATGTCTTTGGCACCATGGACATCCAGCTGTCAGAACATTTTCCTTGGGAGTTGCCTCCATTAAACTAGAATTTAGTATAAACGGCCCAGAAAAAATATGCAACACTTAAATATTATCAACTACACATGATGTGAGTGTGAGATTCATCTTTCCAGCTTATATGTGTGTGTGTGTGTGTGTGTGTGTTTTTTTTTTTTTTAATTTTGTTTTTCTCTATATACAGTGATGTCTTCATTTTGAGTAAAATCCTCTATTGGACTGAGGTCTTGAATGATGATCACATGAGAAGAATATATTTATTACTAGTAATGTTACACACTATCAGACTGAGTGGACTTCCTATTTCTGGAATAAGTGAATGTGAATTTGACCTTCTTCGGTGCCCTATGTATTCGTAAGTGATGAATGGTAATGTGACTGAACTTATGTAGTGTGGTGGCCAACCATTTTAATGAGCTGTTCTGATTGAAACATTGAATAAGATGTGCTTTCACTGTTATTATTTTTGTGTAGGAGAAAGTGTGATTGAACTTACTGAACATGGTTGTGGCCAACCATTTTATGAGCTGTGCTGATTGAAACCTTGATTGAGATGTGTGTTTCTACTATTCTTGTTTTGTGTAGGAGAAGCTGCACTGATTTTTATTTTTCAGGATACCTTTTTTTAATATTCTCTTCCCTTTATTTTCTTCTGTAAGTATGGGAATAAATTCTTGTGGTTATTGCATTCATCAGTATCTAGAAATGGCCATTGTGCATTCATTTCCTTATGTCATGCTTCTTACCTGTGTCAATTGAAACATTTTAACATTCTAATAACTTTGTTTGCTGTCAATATTGATTTGATGATCACAATCATACTTAAACTGAAATGACAAACTAAGATGTGGAGAATCGAATCATTGATTAGACTGTTTACTTGAGATGCTAAGTATGGAAGTTCTCCCAAGGCTGCTAGGCTAGGAATCATACTTTTGTTTTATTATTTGTTTATTTATGAATATTATGTTATTGAGATTAGCTGCCATGCCATGCCAGTGGTAGAATTAGAATAAAAGGATCTGTTCTTTTTATACAGAACGGCCATCCTTGAAAATATGTTGGGTCATTTTTAGATGTTTGATAAAGAAACTGAAATTCCAGCTTCCTCTGTGTCTCAAAAGTTGCTTTTATTCTCTGCGTACTGAACTTTGGCATAAAAATGATGCTTATCGTCTTCTGTAGAAGCAGAAACTTGGTGCAAGTCATGAATTTCATTCCTCTTGATATGGGCTTGGACCCTACCCTGTGAATCAGATCCAATATTCTTCATCTTTTCCCTCAATTCTCAACCCACTCCCCTGGCTCAACCGAGCATTTGGAAGGATGTAAATTACATATTATGGATTGAAGATGTGTGGTTGCGGTTTCTACGGTGGCGTTTAGGTTAGGGACAGACGCACAGAAACAGAGGCGGCAACACAATAAAAGACACGCATCCTTGATTTGTGCTGCAGGGATACAAAAAAATTTAAATGGCTGGAAAGTAAACACGTTAAGTTAAAGGGGAAATGGGAAAAGGGGAAAGGGTTTGTTTGTTTGTTGAACACCAATATTTTTCCTTATCCTTGGTTTCAGTGTGTTCCCTTTCCCCCCGTCTGCCGCTTCTCCATATCCCATCCACCCCCACTGTCACCTTCCGTTAAGCCTTCCTCAGTGGTCCCCTTCTCTGCGTTTTCGATCTATCATTCCATATATATATATATATATATATATAGAAAAACGCTCATATGTGGTCATGTCATTAGGTGTGGTCGTGTGGTCGTATCTGGGTCGTTGAATCAGTTTAATCTAAAGGCAGTGGTAATTCTCAGAATTTTCGCGCGTTTTAGTAAGTGGGGGTGTTATGGTAATTACAGTGACCATTTATAGCGGGCGGATTCCAGAATACACCAACAGTGTTGACAACATACACCAATAGTGTAATAAAACACACCACAGTGAAACACACCAATGGTGTATTCCCGTGTTATGGTAATTACAATGGCCAGTTATAGCGGTCGGGTTTCAGAATACACCAACAGTGTTGACAACATGCACCAATAGTGTAATAAAACACACAACAATGTGATTTTCCCTATTCCGGTGTTTTATGACAAGTTTACCCTTACAGTTCTCTGGGTAGGAGAATGTGTGCGAAAATACTGGAAAAAATCTTGATTAATATGAATCATTAGATCTATCTAATCTAATGGTCTATAATTGACCATATGACCACACCTAACAACATGGCCACATGTGAGCGCTTCTATATATATATATATATATATATATATATATATATATATATATATATATATATATATATATATATATATATATATATATATATATATATATATATAATTGTATGTTGACAACAACTACGAACAATGACTTGTGTTTTTGAGTAAAATGACTATTTTAAGTTAGGGTTAGGGTTCAAAAAAGATGAGATTTTTAGTTGAATTCTCATGTCTCTCATATGCTTATTAAATGTACGGAGGAGTATCAAATGTCAGGTTGCAATATAGTTATGACACAGAAGACGGATGGTTTAGAATGAAAAACGAATAAGCTATAGTTTAATCGCGGAGAAATTGAATTGAGTGTAGGGGCAGAGGTGCAGTTATTCTGTAATGAACATACATACATACATGTCTCAAATCCTGCGTGATGTTTCACATCACCCAACCAAAGTTATCATGTGCATAGGTGTAAGGTGTTGTGTAGATAAAAATCGATTTGCAAATTCAGATTATCCAGGACTAGGACTAGCCGACTAGGAGTTTGACAAGACACCACCACACACAACAAGTTGCTTCATTTTTAGGACTAAAACAAATGCCTAAAATATAAGTTCCATATAAAAATGGACCAGCCATGATTGCTACTTATGAGTAGATCATTAAATTGTCCTTTTTTAATACCATTATTTTGCGATATTTAGTTACTACATTTTTTTTTTGTTTAAAATTCCTCAATTCCTATTGTTAGTGTACCAGAAATATTAAGCCTTCAGCCGCTACCAAAGGTGTTCTTTGGGCGAAGTTAGCCTGATGGCAAAAAGACTACAAATAAATAAACTAGTTTAAGTTGTGTATAGCTAACCGATTTAAATTAAAAAGGTTAATAGGAAACTTTATTGATGTCAAACTTGAAATTTTACGATTACCCAAGTAAAGGTTGACACAGTAATTGTAATTTTTAATGTATAGTAAACGTGGGTATCTATTCTGAAATCTGAATCAACTTGACATTCATTTCATTTGAATTTTATATTTATTGAACACCGATTAAATGTTTAATTTACAAAAAAAAAAAATGAACATGAAATCTAATAGCAATAGTTTAGGATCATCATCAAAATTCTCTTCCAACATCAAGATTCTTATCATAAACCTTTTTAGAATTTTATTATGGCATTAGAACGAGTTAGTCAAATGAAAAGTATTCCAAACTTAAGAATCCTCACCACTTCTGCTTTGGAGACATGTGTATAAGGTAAATCGTAAGATGTGTCTTAATTGGCCTATAAGCCCAAAAATGCTTGCACATTAGTATCTACAACTAGACTAAATTCATACATCTACATCTTTTGGTCATCGGATTCAAATTTTGCACCCTACTATTCGACAACGATGAACGCAAATGTAGGATAAGGAATGACACTATAGCTCTCCCCAATTTTGAACCACCTGGAAAACACAAATATCAGAGTACACTAATTAATGATCTCACCAGCAATCACTCTCTTGATAATGAAGGATGTAATAAATTTTAAAAGAAAAAAAGAAGGATAGAACCCAAAACACACTACATGGGACCTAAGGGGAAAGAGTTTGCAATAAATGTTGGAACATGTAACTCTCAAAAAGGGCAAGTAGCCATACCCCCTGAACGGTGTTTGGGTGTTAAATTGGGTCGCAGACAACGTAAGTCGTGGTCAGGACTGCGAAGCATCACATGGGCGGTGAATTGAAGGTAATGTAACAACAACTTACACATGAATATATGTCTTGCCCTCCCTCCACCAATCCAACAATTCCAATGTCACTCTGCCAATGTAAGTACTATGATCATGCCAATTCATTGAATTATGTTTGAGTAATTTGCCTTTTTAGTAATCAAACTTCTGGTCGCTCTCAACCTACATGTTCCGTAATTATTAACTGAATAAAAGCTGAGTGTTTTCAACCTAACAATTTGAGACCGCCGACAATCAATATTGTCACCCTGACCTAATTCAACTCTTGATTAGTCTTAGATCGAGATATCAGGGTCGTGTGTGAACAAACTGAACATTTTCTACCCAACTGTTTAGAACTGTTGGCAATTGCAATGTCGGAAAATCAATGAGTGTCAAATACTATAATAAGACATATAATTTGGACAAAATTCAGATTAATCTCATAATGGCGGGAAAACTAAACATTTTATGAAAATTTTGTGTGAATTTATCTTTAGTACAAGTAAATTAACTCTGCCAAAGGCCTGGTCCAGCAGCATAACTGTGGCCCCTCACATGAGAGGTCTCAAGTTAAATGAAAGAATCAAAATTATGTAATAGTTCTCAAATCAGGTAATTAAATGAAAGAATCAAAATTATGTTGGAGAAAATGATACCAATCCATTTACATTCCTCTCCCACTTGCCAAATACAAAGATAATCTTCTTATTCCCTTGGCATCACCTTTTTCCTATTTAGGGTGGAAAGCTAAACAAAGAGTGGCAGACTGGCAGGAATGGGAGACGACAGAGAGAAAGGAGGATAGAAATCGTAACCTAAAATTAGGCCAGGTTTTAGGACTTAATCCAACACGTCTAATTAAACCTTAACTTAATCAATATCATTAATCCAATCAAATTCCCAACACCCTATCATGTTTTGCCATTTTCACCACCTTAAAATCCCCCAAGTTTAATCTATTGTGGACCGCCTATTATTATTCCCTGTTTTTTACTTAATGAACTGGAAACTCTCATTCATATATACATGAGGAATCTTACAACTTAGTCTAGTCTAGTACATGAAGTGGTCACAAGTCACAACCATATATGCATCTATGCTACCTATCTATATCTTTCATGGCCCCAAATTGCCTCCTCCTCTTTCCTTTTACTTGGGTAAATTCAACCCGACATCTATCCATCGTTTTGTTTGATCTACCCATAACACTGTTTTGTCACGACTTATGAAAAAAAAATCTAATCATTATCCGTCTTTCATTTTATAAAAAAGAATAGAGAAATAGAAAAAGTAGAACTTTTTTAATAAATCCAGTAACGAACAAATGATGTAATTAGCAGCACATAACACGGTGATAAAGTTTCTTTAAACATCTAAGTAACGTACAACAATCAATTCTTGATTATTAGTGAAATTTAATATTACTATTCGATACCATCAACTCTAACCTTTTTTAGCATACTACATACTGCACCTGGTATTTACGCACATATTATGAGATAAACTACTTTAGCCTAGCGAGTAGCAATCTCATTCATACTCTTTTCAAGGTCGACTCTTCCATAGATAGTGTTGCAATCAACTCTTTCAAGAACGGTTCTGCATACACATGGGCTCGAAAAAGGGAAAAAACTTGTCATTGTCAAAGTGAATCTTGTACGTCAAATCCAGTAAAATAAAAAAGAAAAAAAAAAAGAAAAAAAGAAAAAATAGTGCAAGTTGAACAGGCCCCTACCCCTCATTGTTTCTCTCACAAACAGAGTTGAACCTTCGAAGATTGACACGCCATTGAAGCCATTATATTGTACGATGGTATCCTTGCATGCATGTATATATATATATACACACACACACACACATTCCTACATCTAAAGCCCTGCACCTTCAAACCCCCTTACACCCCCCACCCCCCAGTTTACTGTTATATATATATTACAACTCCATTATACTATACATACAGAAGATATATATATATATATATACATATATATGTATATATAGATTATAAATGGATATTTGAAACCCAATTCAAACCCCTCTTCTCCATCCTCATTTGTCTTTATACCAAAAACCCCATCTTTTAAATCCCAGTATAAATCCATGGGTTCTCTTTCTGATGATCAAGAACAACAGCTTCACAGATGGCCAACCTACTCAGAGGTAAACCAAAACAAAAATAATAATAATAATAATTATTATTATTATTATAGAACGACATAAAATGGTTCAAAGAAAAGAAAAGAAAAATTGTTTCATTTACTTATGTTTCCTTGCATGTATGTTGTTGAAAATTGCTCAGGCGATTGAAGAAATCAAAGCTATAGGGAAGATTTCGGGCCCGACGGCCATAACAGGGCTGTTACTGTACTCTCGAGCCTTTATCTCCATGCTTTTTCTGGGATACCTCGGAGAGCTCGAACTCGCCGGCGGCTCTCTCTCCATCGGCTTCGCCAACATCACCGGCTACTCCGTCATCGCCGGCCTCGCCATGGGAATGGAGCCCATTTGCGGCCAGGCTTACGGCGCCAAGCAAATGAAGCTTCTGGGGATAACTTTACAGAGAACCGTCCTCCTCCTCCTCTCCGCCTCCGTCCCCATCTCCTTCATGTGGCTAAACATGAACAAAATTCTCTTATGGTGCGGCCAAGACGAGGAGATTTCATCAATGGCGCATACTTTCATCGTCTTCGCTATCCCGGATTTGTTCTTCCTCTCTTTGCTTCATCCTCTCAGGATTTATCTTAGGACGCAAGGGATTACGTTGCCGCTGACGTATTGCGCCGCCATCTCTGTTCTTCTCCACGTGCCGCTGAATTTTCTGTTGGTTAAGTATTTTGAGCTGGGGATCGCCGGCGTGGCGGTGGCGATGGTGTGGACTGATTTAAACTTGTTTCTGCTACTCTGCTCGTTTGTGTATTTCTCCGGCGTGTATAAGGAGTGTTTCGTCGGCGGCGTGAGCGTTGACTGCCTGAAAGGGTGGTCGTCGCTGCTGGCATTGGCGGTTCCGACGTGTATTTCCGTTTGTTTGGAGTGGTGGTGGTATGAATTGATGATAATGATGTGTGGGGTGTTGGGGAACCCCAAGGCCGCCATTGCTTCCATGGGGATTCTTATTCAGACAACCTCGTTGGTTTATGTTTTCCCGTCCGCGTTGAGCCTCGGGGTGTCGACGCGGGTGGGGAACGAGCTCGGGGCGGGGCGCCCCGCGCGGGCGCGGATTGCGACGGTGGTTTCTTTAATCTGCGCGTTCGGGCTGGGGGTGGCGGCGATGGTGTTCGCCGCCGTGATGAGGCACAGATGGGGGAGATTCTTCACGGAAGACCCGGAGATTCTCGAGCTGACCGCCGTGGCATTGCCGATCGCGGGGCTCTGCGAGCTCGGAAACTGCCCGCAGACCACCGGCTGCGGCGTTCTCCGCGGCAGCGCCCGGCCGACCACCGGCGCCAACATAAACCTGGGATCATTCTACCTCGTCGGAATGCCGGTCGCTATTCTCCTCGGATTTTTCCTCAAAATGGGCTTCCCCGGCCTCTGGCTCGGCCTTCTCGCCGCCCAAGCCTCATGCGCCATTCTTATGCTCTTCGTCCTTTACAGAACCGACTGGAAACTCCAAGCAGAAAGAGCAAAACACCTCACACAATCTTCTTCTTCTTCTTCTTCTTCGCCACGCCCACAGGCCCAGAAGAAGACGAGAGACAATCTGGAGGAGATTTTGTGCAGGAAAGATGATGATGAGGATAATGATGAGTTGGAGAAATCATCTGATGTTACACTTGAAACTATCCCTCTCATTTGTACCACCACTACACAAATTATTGTACACTAATTATTACAATAACTCCAATTTTTCATTTCCTTGAATCAATTCATCATGTCTATTCGATCATTTCATTTTGCACTACCTGTGGGAGAGCCATAGTTATGCTCTTTGACTACCAGCCAGGTCTTTGACCCTCAATGCAATGTTATATGAACTAATGTTTTTCAAAATTTTCATATTTGAGTAGACTAAGAAATGATATTAATCTCGTTTTACAGGTTAAATTTGATCTATATAATGTTTTGTTGTTGAATTACTACCAAATATACAACCAATTATCCAAATCATATATTATGTCGGTTGGAGTGAACGCCATCTGCTTATAATTACTTTAATTTCTTGTTCCATTTGTGTGTCTCTTTTTAAGGCCACAGCTTAGAATAGAAACTTTGGCATAATACCCCAAACCAAAATGATAAGGTGGAATTATTAATCGTTGCATGTCCAAATTTTATTTGAAGAAGATACAAAGAAGGAAAATTGTGAGTCGAATTTTTATGTTTTATCAATCAAAACAACATGTCACATCAAGACAGGAGGGAGCAAAAAAATTAAAATAAAACGGTATTACATTATACTAGAATGTGCCCTGCATCAGGGTAAAGATCAAGAGCGTCTTATGACCCTAGCCGAGAAAAGACCACAAAGAGAAATCAATTTAAGTTGTTGTCAATATTAATTGACTTAACTACTTGACTAGCTGAATTATATTATCAAGTCAACTGTCATACCAACTTAGTTTGAGTTTCTTGTTAATTTTGTAATATATGTTGTGCTTGAAGTATGAAGCTTTTGAGAAGTAGAGAAGAAGTGTGAGTGAAACTGTGAAAGGAAGGGAGGCCCTGCACCTATGACCTATCTGAATGCCACCAATTATTTCTTCTGTCTATTTCTCTCGTTACAAATTTAATTACTTTGCAGCTTTCATTGTCGATCATCCCCTTTTTGCATTTATATTATGACGGTGGTCAAACGTAACCTAAAATGTAATTCCAACTATTACCTTCGTGACAATTTTTTTTTACTATGTGTATGATGATTTTGAATTGTAATTTTACTACGTTTGTTTATAGTTTTAGGGGAAATTTTATAAAGGGTTTGGAATCCTTGATTCACCATGCAATAAACATTTTTCTATAGCTTTCGGTTACCAATTTACCTGTTTTTGAGCGGTTGTATTGACCAACCATCTACTACATAAGTCGTAAAGTCAACAAGTATAAATATTATATCTAGAAAATATAGTTTTGACACATTCAACTTACCATGAGCCAAAAATTGTTGACAAGAATCAAACTTATGACGTTTAGGTATAAGAATAATACTGTATTCACTTGGTCAAAGAATATAGTATAATCCTTATCCATGCAGTGCAGTGCAGTGCATGCGGCATTATGGGATGAACAAGAGCGAAACAAAAACAGTGGGAAAAATGGTCCTATGTTCGTACTAATTTGGAAAAATTCGTGGGGTTTTTGCTTACTGCAACTCCTCAGCCCTCACTTCATCACTGTTACACTCTGCAGACCCACTTTCCACTGTTGTCGACGTTCAATTCGATAGCTACTCTTTCGTTACTCAGATCTCTTGGTACTCGTGTTTTACTCTCTACCTTTTAACATGTTAATTGATTATTAGTTTTAGAAAGTGTACAATATTAGAGTAATTATCACTTATTCTCCCCTAGTTTGATGTGTAACCGATGCTCACTAGTACAGAAATGTACATCCGTCATTATTATAAATGGTTATGCGCTAAACTCACCGAAACTACTTTTACATCATCAAACACAGGACAAGAAAAACAGCAGACCAAGCTGGAAGCTCGAGCGATCAAGCGATCAGCTAGACCCATCCACCCACCACCCCCAACGGTCATGATGACATCATAAACGCTTATACTCGATGTATTTTGTACTAGTACAATATAATGACAGATCAAATAGGCCAACCTCACGGTCATGGTCGAAGTTACCATGTTGATTTGAGTTTGTGTCAAGCTTCTTGAGCATAAATTTTTTTTGAGCTAAATCTAATATATCCATCACCTACTAATCAAGTAAAATTGCAATAAATTTGAATTAACACAATCTATATTTTCATACTTGGAAAGTTTAAGTACTTAATGCATCCCTGTCTAACAAGGCAATATATGAACTTAGAATCAAATAGCATAAGTTAAATACCAAGTAATATTGAAAAAGAATATATTTCTATTCTCTGATCATCTTTTATTCAATTACCTAAGTGCTTGTCAATTGGTTGCCACGTATTCAATTCTTCTAAATAACTTGTATAACTTATATTCTTTTGATCTGTCAAGATGATGACTTATAATCATTTATGTCCGATAAATTTTTAGTTCATCAATTAAAAAAAAAAACTCTTTAACTTGATACAAGTTGAACTTTTTCGAGTATTATGGTATATAGGCCTATATTTTGAAAAAATTGACAATAAAAAGTGGTTTTGAATAGCGAGGATGTGGGGTGGGGTTGAGGGCGGGGGGTGGGGGACTATTAATTAGTGAATGGATAGCCGCCAATGGTGGAGCAAATGGGAGGGTTATGCACCATGGAATTCAATGAAAAGAACATTATTTTTATAAAAAGTGTATATTCGCAAAAATGATAATGTATTTTCAAAAAATAAAATTTTTCATACTCAAGAAAGAAAATGAAAATAAGAAAAAATAGTGTGACTTTTTTTGGGGGTTAATTAAGCAATTAAGTTAACCGTGAATAAAAATAGAATAGAAGTAGGAGTTTGTAGGATTTTTTATTTCAGCTGAGTTGATCGGACAATGAACTTGTGACATTAAGGTCACAAAATTGACTCCTAATTAAAGGTTGTTTATTGGTCTCTGTCTCTCTGAGCTGGTCAACCAAGACATACTTAGGTTAATTTACCTATGTTTGGTCTGCACGTGCTTAGCTTAATGGTTCAGTAGACAATATTTGAGAAAAGAGACCAATATTTGAACCTCGACAGTTGCACTATGGAGATTATATACAAAGTGGACAGATTCCTTGTGCAGCCCTGTCTGCTGAGGATTCTGCTGGTCAGGATATCGAGAGCCCTTAGAATTAGAAATTCAACCTTTTGAGAGAAGAAGTTTACCTATGTTTGCTATATATGGTCTAAAGCACATGCTTTAATTAAGAATATAATATAGAATTGATCAAATTTTTTATATTTCGATCTAATTTTTCATTAATAACGGACCTGGATGCATCAAATCATTTAACACTGCATTTATTCATACGCACATATTCATTCCTAAGGTGGGAGGGAAGGGGCTGTCGGAAAGTAAGAAAGAATATAATAATTCTTATTCCAAAGTCTTCAACACTACTTAATGCATTACAACAAATCATCAATTTTCAAAACTATTTTTTAAAATATTATAAATTAAACCCAAAAATTAAAACAAAAAAAAAAAAAGAAAAGAAAAGAGAAAAGACTAGCCTGAAATAGTTAAAATTATTGATCTAACCTAGCCTATACGTTTCAGGATCAGAATACATAGTGTATAGGGAAGGCAAAGCTGGATATATTCAATGATTCATGCATCTTAATCATATATGTCCCCATGAGATTGAATCTTGTTTTCTCGGGACTCCCGTGTAACATAAACTTTATGATTTATGAAAAAATTTATCGTCGCTAAGAGATAAACAAATTTAGTTGATTCATAGTTTATTAAATCAAAATAGAAATGTTAATAGACAGCTCTCACAATGAGTTAAATTTAATATGGTAAATTGCATTTATATATAATAGCTCACAAACCACAAATAAACGAGAAACTAAATAAACTGCACTAGGAATATCGGGTGGGATGGGTTTGATCAAAAATATTTTAATAAGAATAAAATTTGTAATCTTGTAATACGTGAATCATCACACACTCGTGAGTCAACTTTCTTGTTTGGCGTAGAAAATACCAATGTGTATGATGAATTGAGCATAGTAATTTTTTTTATTTTTTTTCCGTATTGGAATCGGCTTTTGAAAAAATCGCAATTTGCAGGCGGTACGGCCCCTGGAAGGGATGAGGATCGGACGGCGGAGGAGGGGCGGCGGTCATGTCGATTTGGGGGTTTTAGGATAGGATAATGGGTAAAGTGAAAATTAAATTGAGATACGGCTTTTACCACACCACCCTGGCTAACATGCGTGCTGACCGAATATAGCATGTTGAGGTGGTACAAGCCTATGCCTATGTGGAAAAGAAAACACCAACATGGAAGAAAATTATTGACTTCACCATCCATTTATACACATTCTTGTCAACAATATCTATATCTATAGATTATATATATATATTCACACCTTGAGAGAATTGGAGCACACTAAAAGCCTAAGCTGATAGTTAGATGCAACACGTGGACCGTAGTGACTCTGATACCAAATTGAAACATTTGCTCAATCTCAACTAAAAGCCTAAGCTGATAGTTGGATTGCACATTAGTATTATATGCTCAACAGAGAGGCATGTTTAATTTGATTGGATGTGTCTCTATTCTCTATTGGACATGGATTGAAATTTCCAACATGTGTCGTGAACTAATTTAAAGTGTTATTGACATACTAAAAGAAGTGTAGCTCCCATATTATCGCTGATGAGACTCAATCTTGGATTATTGTTCTCAAATTTCACCCCACTAATTGAACTATCCATGAGGACAAGAAATTTATATATCTAGTTTGATATAAGAGAGACTTATTGATTCCACTCATATTTCATTTTTTTTAATAGTATTCTTCAGTACTTGCGCTTTCACTTCTCGTTCTTGATGGTTTATATACTTTTTAATCGTTAATTTTAAAAATAATTTCATAATTACTAAGAATCTTAGTTTCATTTCTCTAAGTTTAAAATCCACTTGACTTTAGGTATTGAGTGTTATTACCCAAAGTAATTTCATAGATCCAATTGTAGACATTTATTTTCAAGATATTTAGTTGCATTTCTTATGGACATGATCGTAATTGGTTTATTAACTTGTAAACTGAAATATTAGCTTAGAATGCATATATTTGGAGATTGGTTTTTTCTCTTTTCTTCAAATTGTGTCAAATTTTATTCGGAAGAGTTTTTAATTTGTCTAAACATTGTCATATAATCTTATCAAGAAAATACATACGATTTAGTTGGGATTACTCATGGTTTATCCATTAGGATGGCTCAAATCCGCAGCATTTGCCATTCAAAGATACCAATCGTGTGACATTAAGCTTTGTACCACAAGAAGAAAATGGTTCAATGTTTTTCCAACACAAAAGGGGGGTCTCGACAATTCTATCACATGATTTCAAAGTGGACCATTCCTACCAATACATGCAAGCAGGAGATGAAATTAAAGACTTCTTTTTTTAAAATAAATAAATAAATAATTTATTTTTTTTTTATTGTTTTGAGTCTGGATGTCACTTATTAGTGGGACTGACACCCACTAAGAGGGAGGGAGAAATTGTTGTTGTTTTTAAGGCTAGGGAGAGTTTTGTTGCTTTAGGGCTACAACATGTTTGACAATTTCATGGCTACTTCTTTGTTTGTATTTGAAAAATTTAATAGTAAGATGAAAATAATTAAGTAGATATTTTTTTAAAATAAATAATAATATTGTCGAAACTACTTGAATGTGAGCTTTAAGTGACGTCCATCTTATGATTTTAGTGGGCAATTTAAACCAATATAAAATCAATAGACAACTAACTCTTATGAAGAATCCGGCCTGATAATCAAGCTAATTGTCCATTTCGCTAGAGATTACTCTCAATGATAATACTTTTTATAATAATTCCTTTATATTAGAAGTGGAGAAAAGCTAAGTATGGTCAAAATTTGGACGGCAAATATATTTTGAATTCCAAAATTTCAGATTTTTTTTGCCTTAGTTTATGGATTTCACAACAGTACAGGTCAATTTGCAAAGCTAAAGACAAGACGTAAACAAGATTGAAAATGAGAGCCACGCGAATCCGACACCACACATCATGTGTGAAAGCTGATCTGAGATAACCAAAGGGAGCATAACTCGTGGAGAATTCGTTTAGAACAAGCGGCTAAACTATAATTAAAAGGTAAAAATTTGTGTGAAACTGTCTCACGAATCTTTGTCTCTGAGATGAGTGGATTAAGATTAAATGTAATACTTATACTAACAAATGTAATACTAAATCAGGAATAAAGGTTTATTACTTAGAAAAAATGTAATATTGTTGAAGGAAAAAATGTAATACTTTTACATTTTCATCAAAGTATTACATTTTCATTTTTAAGTGCAGCGTTACGTATAAGGGAAAATATAATACTTTTGATTAAAAGAGTAATATTTTTACATCAAAATAAAAAAAGGTATTACATTTGTCTTCAAAAAAGTATTATGTTTTTCCTTATAAGTAATAAACATTTTATTCATGATTTAGTATTACATTTACTGGTATAAGTATTACATTTACATATTGATCCGACTCGTCTCACGGATCCTGATCTGTAATTTTTTTTTAATACAAATTGAGACTATAATTCCATAATGGACATAGGACCTACCACACCAACTTAGTAAAGCCTTGATCTGCAGCATGTTTCAATGTGCTTAAATTAATTGCACTTTTGCATGCCTTTCTACAAGTGAAAGAGAATAATGAAGCAATTGAGAAAAAAGGTTTGCTTGTTGCTTTTGACAATCGCAATGCTGTTTCATTTGACACATTGCCTCCAAAAGATTTTGTCTTGACTTTGGGAATACTTAGTTGTTTTCTACTAGGATTTGTGTGCGTATTTAATTGGGAAATTTAAAGAAATCATAGGTGGAAGAAGAAAGACAAATAGAAAGAGGCAAAAAAGCAGTCCAACAAGGTAGCCTAGCCATGAACACTATTTGAAGAATGGAAGCATAAGATCGGATCACAAAAGATACACTCAAAGCTTCATTCTATTGATGGATATATGGATGGATTCATATTGCTTTTTGGGTATTTGGGGCTTTCAATGCAATGGTCAAAGTTCCCAACGTTCAAAATGGCAAAGTTGACAAGCAAGCACATCCATTATCATGATGATAATTGGTTCATAGATTGTGTTGAAATCAAACTCTATAAACACTAATTACTTTTCTAACATACTTTCCGACACTAACGGAAAATCAGAAAAGTAACATCTATCATTAATTAAAAATATCAACATGTTGAAAATGCAAAGACAACTACCCCTAGAGATATATTCTCCAGATACCATATCACTTAGTATCTAAACCAACTAAATTTGAATATCTAAGAAATCGAGAAAAATTAAAAAAAAAAAAAAAAAAACATTGGTTGAATGATTATTGAATGAGAAGAGAGAAAATAAATTACTCCCGTTTGTCCTATATTTTATATGTCCCACTGATTATTCAGTAGTCAAACCAACTTCATTGTAGTTTCTAAATATATAAATTTTGCATACTAATTCTAAACTTAATATTGTAAAAATTAAATTGTAAATAACTTTAGTCAAACCTCGTTAACTGAATCAAACACATAAAATGTGACAGAGGGAGTAATATTTATTCCACCAATGAATTTTTTCTCTATTAAATGTTTAAATTTGATTAGTCGTTGGGATACCAAGCGACGTGGTATTTCGAGGATATACAATCAACGATCAATATTCATCTACAAACTAGTTAGCTTAAATTAGTATGTGGCCAAGATTTATTTAAACTTGAAGAACATACAATTATGGAGGTAGAGTGTACATAATTTTATTATTTTGGATATGTGTTACTATTTATATGGAGGGAAAGTCTTCTATCTTTCCCTCGGCCAATAGAAGAGGGAGATGAGGAAAACATGGATAAATATGAAAACTACATTAAAATATATAAATTTTACATACTAATTCTAAACTTAATATTATAAAAAATTAAATTGTAAATAATAACTTCAGCCAAACTTAATATTATAAAAAATTAAATTAAAATTTCAGCGAAACCTTATTAACTAAAACCGACACATAAAATGCATGAGACGGAGAATGTATTTACATTTAGTATTCAACGTTCAGCATTCAATAGTAGAATATGATAGATAGGTAAACTTTGGAAGAATAATATCTCATTGTTATTACACAGAAGTGATGTTTATCTTTTTTTTTTTTTGAAAGCTACTGGCTCTATTACATTGTAGTATAAAGAACCAATAACGCTTCTACTGAGGCTCAAATTCATAATCTTCCAAATGGAAGTCCAACCCGGATACCATTAGACCACATAGTCCTGGTAAAAGTGATGTTTATCTAATACATCTCTTTATATAAATATTGGTTATAAGCTAGTATTCTAACTGTTGGGTTTTGATAACTACCAGCAAAACAATTAACGATTCAAAGGAGTCAAAGACATAATGATTACCCCGTATTACATATGGTCAAATGTTCATAAACACCCACTGACCTAGCTTCATGCATGTCAACTTCCATATCCATCCAGCATCATATATATATATATATATATATATATATATATATATATATATATATATAATCTAGGATTCTTAATTAATTATTAGTCAAAGTATCTCTATCGGCATGCTCTCCCAATTTACATGAAAAAGGATTACATACTATATGACTGATTACAACTTAATCGTTATATCTTCAACGACTCTTTTCTTGAAGGTGTCATAGATTTAGCTGCTTAGCTTGTTGAAGTCATGGGTATAGGTCCAAGTTCATGTAATATAATTGAGTTTTTTCTCCCTTTTTTGTATTTAAAAAAGAAGGAAAATATATATAAAGAGATGAACGGGACGGAGTGAATCTATTTAAATTTAATCAAAATTCTTTAGTTACCCGAAATAAAATATCAAAAAGTAATTTTCCTATACCTAAGTTCTCTAAGAAATTAAAGTTCACCAAGGACATGCAAACCAAATTGTGAAGTAGCAAAATATAACATATTCATATTAATAATATGATTGAACAGACTTAATCAACTAACCGGTCAAGCAAGTAAATTCAATTCCATGAACAATCTGGAGATTGGGCTTCTATATATGACCTACGGTTGTGTTGGTTTGATATTGAGTCTTGAAACTGGACATGTTCAATTTATCTCTTCATAGATTTTTAGAATACATGTGAAAATTTTAAAAAATAATTAAATAAAGAAATAATGGCTTGAATTGTCTTCAAGAGATATACTTAGAAGGCAAGGGAACATCGACGTCTAGCGTGTAGTATATGCAACAGCAACATAGCACTATTGACCAAATGATGAGATGAAATTAAATTGAAATTAACTTTACAATTATAAATTTACATATATAATATAACAATGGTAAGAAGATTGGACTTGATATCTCTTTAAGTGGAAGAATATATAATGGTTACGTTGGGAAATTAATGCCATTTTGTTCTTTTAAAAAAAATAGTTAATTTGTGATAAAATTTAAAAGTCATCTATGACTTGGTGAGACACTGAGGCAACATTACGGGTGCACTACTCCCTATATGTATTTTGAAGTAAATTTATGTAAAGATTGGATGACAACACATGTGAATGATAGATAATTTAGAATGTGAGTTTTAACTCTCAGTTAAATAGGTGAAACCAATCACAAAGAAAAAGAAAAAAAAAAAAAAAAGACTCGAGATAATTATTGTCTCTAAAAGTTACGAAAATCATGATAACTTATCTGAACATAGAGACTCCTACTCCCACACTCAATTCCGGGTCATTGTTTGCATGGGCGACTCTTGATCATTATATTAAGCCTAAGTATTGATTGTGAGGATATTTACATTTTGGGCAAATCTAAAAAATTTGCAAATATACATTTCTGATTAACCAAGCTGTAAAAATGGTAAGGCCCAACTAGAGATATCTATTGGGCTTGAAACCCAAGACCTGCACAATAGGCTTGGTGTTCAACCATTCATTGTCTCTTCATGGGCAATTTATATCCTACACCACGGTGCGCATTGCACTATGCGCCCAGATGCAAAACGACGTCGTTTTAATTTTTTTTTTTTTGAAATTTCCCGCTCCAGTGAATGGCAGTAGTTTTTTCTTTAAAAAAAACCTGCTGTTCAAGAATGTACATAATGTTATACTAAAATACACATAATTGTATACATGAATGTACATAATTATATAACAAAATATACATACTCTTTTTAAAAGATAATACACATAATCTAATATAATACATAATAAACATAAACTTTTAACATAATACACATCAACTATTAACATAATACACACAAATTTTCTGATTCGGATGTACATAATTGTATAAAAAGAATGTACATAATTGTAAAAAAAATGTACATAACTATATGAACAAATACACAACTGTGTGAACAAATACACATAATCCCAACAACTTCCTACCGCGCCTCCCAAAACGACCCCAAAACAACGTCGTTTTGGGAGGCGCGCGACGCACAGTGCTATGTGCGTCGTGGTGTAGGGTATAACGATTGCTCTTCATGTTATTGGTTTTTATAACAGCCCAAATATAATTCATCTGGAGCCCAATTATGCACATAAATTATTGTAAAAATATTTTATTCTATTAGTATACATTATTGATAATTTTTGTCTTTGTGTTCAATAATATAGATGTTTGATTGTCAATGATCTTGTGGTCTTGTATGAAGTGACTTTTTCAAATGAGAGGTTATGGGTTAGAACCTTATTTTCATTTGAGATTAGTTATTATTTTGCACAATAAATATTAATAAAATGTTAGTAATAAACTCCTAACTTTTAAATTAGATATGAGAATCACTCACTCAGTCATTTTTTGAGACAAAACTCAAATTATTCTTGAAGTAATACATTACATTTTTCTCGAAATAATTATTAATAATTTTTTTAACACAAATAACAATAAAATACCCCCTTCAAAAAAAATAAAAATAAAATACCTTTCAAAAATAAAATAAAGTAACAATAAAATAGTACTAAAAAAACAATAAAATATTTACTGTACCTTAAAAAGTTTAAAATTGGTAAAAGCTAATCTTACGTCCATAACAAATCTCTATTTGTGGGATTGGTAGAATCTTTCGCTTTACACTCCGTAATCCGTATTCCTTAAAATGCCAAAAAAACTGAAAAATTAGAGTTCTTTCCGTTTAAAATTTTCAAGTAAAATTATTACTAAAATCGGCTTGTTTTCTTCTTCAAAAGCTCCCTTGAAGCAGAGAATTGTATATAGTTCGATACATTGAAGTGAAGAATCGTGCTCTGTATCGGTATGATCTACTATTGTCTGCATTCATCGTGACTGGTATGATGCTTGACTCAGTATGTACTTATTTGCAGTGAATTTTTGGCTTTTTGTGGATTATTTAGTGAAGTTGAGATCATTGAACCGATTTTTCTCGTTAAGCTGATGCATCTCGTTATCGATGGCGTCGATCCGGAGAACTCTCCCGCCATTTCCCGAGCGGCATTATCCGAACGGAGGGAATTCGTTACCTCTCGACGTTCATTCGCCATCTCACAAGCTTCTGTCTAGCGGCAAAAGCTCATCTCTGTTGTCTGCATTTGGATTTGCAGTCGGTAACTTACTCCGTGGGGTGCGGTATTCGAAGAAAGTTTTTTCATGGAGGAAATCGCTTTATAGGTGTTTGATTTTCTTCTTTCTAGGATTTTTAATAGGCATAATACCTTTTGGTGATCTTGAAGATGTGAACAGCAGCAATTATTCCTCAATTGAAGTGAAACCTCCCCCAACAAATGGTGAGAGGGAGTTGAAGGATACAGTAATAATGCCTAGACCTAAATCCGCCGTTGATACTTCTCTAGTACAAGTACACAAGAAGATTGAAGTGCATGCAAGGTTTGATGTTATTCCGCAGAAACAATTGATTGTTGTAACTCCTACATATCCCAGGGCAATGCAAACATATGATTTGAGTAGATTGGGGCACGTTCTGAGGCTCGTGCAGCCGCCATTGCTATGGATTGTGGTTGAGATGAATGCGGCTTCATCAGAGACCGCGGAGATTTTGAGGGAGACCGGTGTTGTGTATAGACATCTTGTGTGCTCCAAGGAAATGGCAGATATAAAGGACCGGGGTGTTCATCAGAGGAACACTGCATTGGAGCACATTGAACGCCATAGGCTTGATGGAATCGTTTACTTTGCAGATGATGACAATATCTATTCACTTGAGTTGTTTAAGAACATTAGGAATATCAGGTAATTTGGTAGACACTGGCAATATTGCAACCGTTCTATTCAACATCATTCGCATTTGTCTATGTGCTATAATTACTTTGAGATTAGTCATAGTGGATGTTATATTCTCGGCTAACAATCACAAGGAGATAGATAAATCCTTAAAGTGGTTACAATTTACTTATATGTGGATTGGAACCCCTATCAATTATCATGCTGTAAAATATTGATTTATATGCAGCAATCTGGTTTGCTTCAAACTTCTATAATTTTGTAGTTTTCCATCAAAACTTGTTTATCTCACATAATGCACCATTAACAGTGAATTCTGAATGCAGGGCAGTTTAAATTTTTCTGACTGTTCTTGGAATGTGCTATTTCACATCTTTAATATTGTGATTATTTGCTATTATCATTATGGAGTAACTTTTTTTTCCCCTTTCCAGTCGTTTTGGCACTTGGCCTGTAGCTATGCTGGCACAAAGCAAAAACAAAGCAATACTGGAAGGTCCTATCTGTAATGGAAGCCGAGTTATCGGATGGCACACAAATGAGAAGAGTAAACAACTTAGAAGATTTCATGTTGATATGTCTGGCTTTGCCTTTAATAGTACTATGCTATGGGATCCAAAAAGATGGCATCGGCCTACTGCCAGTCCAATTCGGCAATTAGACACTGTGAAAGAAGGTTTTCAGGTATGCATATGCCTTATTCTTTGTCTCTTTTTCTTGGTATTCATTAATTAACTCAGGATGCAAGGCAGTTATTCATTATGGTTATGTGCAGGAGACCACCTTCATAGAACAACTTGTAGGAGATGAAAGTCAAATGGAAGGAGTACCTTCTGGTTGTTCAAGGGTACTGAATTGGCACCTCCATTTGGAAGGTCGTAAACTTGTTTACCCAAAAGGCTGGTTGATTCTAAAGAACCTTCATGTAACTTTACCTGCCATGTGATGGGATCTGAACCAGATGCTAAGAAGACCAAGTTGAGGTGCATGCAACATCTCATTTTTGCTTCCACTCTTATATAAACCTATTCCCTTTTTCCAGAGATAATTAAATCTCACTTATCACCCTAACCTCACACATAGTAGACTTGAGGGAATTGAAGGATTAAATGATGAAGCTTTTTCCACAATAATTCTTAGAACTGAACATGCCAAGTGCATTTGAAATATAAATTTAGCTCTCTTATTCTCCTTGCTATCTATAAATATGTCGGTGTGTTTTCATGATGAGGACTAGTAATCACTACTCACTGCAGGCCGGTATTTGATAAACTAATGACACCTCGATTCTTTTTCATGCTCCAATGTCCTAAGCACGAGGATGGAAAACGATTTTTTTGTGTGTGTGTGATAGTTATTTTGTTGAAGTTCCATAATCCTAGAGCATATGATATGATCATGGTGTTTTACTACCAAAAGAAGCAAATACTGTCATTCAGGAAAATGGGATGATGAACCTTTGGTTTTGTACTTCCTTATGGGATATTATTCCTGTCTGATGTCCATTATTTGATAATAATATATAAAAAATCATATATTTTCAAATAATATGCTTTTATGTATATAAATAATGTACTTTTAATATATTAATTTTTTTTTTAATTTATGGTTAGTTTACACAAATGTGTGGAGCATAGTCCATGAAATAATGATTGGAAGCTATATATATTCCTTTTTTTGGGGGCTTACTGGTTGCTGTTTCTTCAATACCTTCAGAGGAATTGTGGATGTTCCTGCAAATGAAACAAACTTGCTGTCGTATGAAAATTAGTCTCCCTTGTTAACTGTGATTTCCATTTCTTCGATTTACGAAAAGCACGAAGTCAATTTTCATCTCTCATTAAAGGTTTGCTGACTCAAGTGGTAAAATTATATTATATCCTTTATAATAAAAGGACATGTCAGACCCGTCATTTTATTTGTTTTGCACTTTTTCCCTTTATATGTGAATGTGTGCCAATCATGATAACAACAAAGATATACTTCCAGAAGGATAAAATTTATATTGTAGAATTCTGTATTTAATTCTTCGCCTCGACGTGATAGATAAGTATTTTTATAATATAATTTTCTTATAATAATTCGATCGAGTTATGTACTTTTTTTCTTACTTTTTTCAATGAAGGTATGATGTAACATAAGTGATAATGAGTGTTCATTTAGCTGTTTTCATAATCTGTACTATTTATGTCTTGGAGTAATCCCAATCAAGTTAATTAGACAATTATTAATAATTAATTTTTTAAAAAGTTGTCTATTAACTTTTTAATTTAATTTAGTTAGTTATAAATAATCAAAGTTGTCATTGTAGTCTTTTGTCAGTTAAGCTCATAAGGAGAACTTCACTTAGAGTGCACATTTGAGTGGAAGTTGCAGGCTTTTTCATAAATCAAAGGTTGATGCCTCATTCTCTTCCTCTATTGCTCCAATCAAGGTCGGTGCTAGGTGAAGCCGAAGCAAGGGATATTGTACTATGGAGGAGCGCATTAGCAAATACGCTCTAGTAAAGCCTTAAAGTGTGATATATAGTATGGAGTATAAAGTTGTCAAATATGTGTTTTTATAATTTTTTACATTTTTAATATTTACTAAATAATTTAAATTTTAATTAATTTAATGTAAATTGATCCAAATAAGACTGTTGATGCACTTGCGATTTGTGAATGAAGCATTCTTTCATGTTAGATGGTTTAAAATGTGAATACAACCACCAACATTCATAAAAGAACTACTCCGTATTAAAAATGAAAAAATAAGAATAAGTTGGATTTTTTTGAATTGAACTTTGTCTACCGATCTTAATATCTTCTAGTAACTCATTCTAAGAAAAGTAAATTGATCCCTTCCAAATCACAAAATTATGTAATTTATAAATTAGAGGGGAATTAAATACAATTGACGTCAAAATTATCTAATTTATAAAATTAGAGGGGAATTAAATATAAATACAATTGACGTGAAGATGGTCAAATTATTGGTATTCCTAGAAACGGCAACTTTCCCAGTGTCGTCTTCGTAAAACTAACGCCTTCTTCCTCGATAGAGACGAAGTCAAAGAACACTAAAAACTAATCGAATTTGTCCAGGAATTCGGGTCTGATAATGGAGGGTTGGGATCCGAATACGAAGTCAACGCTCACGCAGATCCCGCTGCTGACGACGAAGGCCGGCCCCCGTGACGGCGGCGCCTGGACGCAGCGGCTGAAGGAGGAGTACAAGGCTTTGATCGCCTACACGTCGATGAACAAGTCCAAGGATAACGACTGGTTCCGGATCTCCGCTGCCAATCCGGAGGGCACTCGCTGGACCGGCAAGTGCTGGTACATTCATAACCTCCTCAAGTATGAATTCGATCTCCAGTTCGATATCCCCGTCACTTATCCCGCCACCGCCCCCGAGCTCGAGTTGCCCCAGCTCGATGGCAAGACCGAGAAGGTTTTTTTTTTTTTTTTTTTTTTTTTTTTTTTTTTTTTTTTTTAATAATAATTATTCCCGTATTCTGTATTCTTCAATTTGCTTTGCTACAAATATAATTTTTTGAATTTGTATTCTAATTTTGATTACTTGTTTTCCGATTAATGTAGATGTATAGAGGAGGAAAGATTTGCTTGACAGTGCATTTCAAACCATTGTGGGCGAAAAATTGGTAAATTTCTCGTTTTTAAGCTTTGCTTTCGAAGATTTAAATTGGTAAAGGTTTCCAGCAACTTTGATGTATAGGAAGTCTCTTTCCGGTTATACTGGTTGAAACACTTGTGAATTTTAATGGGAAACCTTAGAATGAAAGAAATGAAATAAACAGAAACTTTGTCATTCTAAATTTGTGTTTTTTAGTTCTTAGTTAAATAATATTCTGGCAGCCCCAATATATGGTCATGTTTGGACATTCTAAAATAATAGCATAGTCTTCATAGATAGTATCATAGGAAAATATATGGTCCATTTTGAGGTATGATGCCTCAGATGATCATACAATTTCCCTGTTTGTTTATAAGATGAAATGCTTACTTCGTTTTCTGCTTTTGGAAGCTGAATTCCATAGGCTTTTGTTATGTGATGGGGCAGCTTTTACTTCTGAAACTTAATATTTTCCTGTTTGTAGTTCAGTAGTTTGTATCTGAAAGTGTGGTTCTTCTATGTGACTGTTGAGTTTTGTTCTGTCAGCCCGAGATTTGGCATAGCGCACGCACTCTGTTTGGGTCTGGCACCATGGCTCGCGGCAGAAATTCCAGTTCTGGTTGATTCTGGCATGATTAAGCACAAGGATGATGTAGCCACATCAAGCGAATCTTGAAATTTCTGTTCTTCGTTGCAGAGACTGATAATGTTTCCATCAGCTCTTCTTTTTCTTTTTTTCCCTTTTTTTTTTTTGGATTATAGTGTATGTGGAAGAAGCTAAACTGATAATTGAGATCTAACACTGGAGTTTCCAGGGTTTATTTCAGTCTCACTGTTTACACCCCCAAATTTAGTTGCTATGAAAGACTATTGAGCTTAAAGTTTTTATCTGACTTTCAATCTGTATTAATGTTTTTTATTTGAATCACGTCACCTGAAATACTCTCTTTTCTTCCCCTTCCAAATCATCTTGTTTGCCGTTGTACTATCTTTCTTCACTACTGTGTATCACTTTGTGAGGTTTACTAACCACATTTGAAGCAAAACCCAATCTCTTCCATTAACCAGACTATATTCCGAATCTCATGAATCGAGAATCCAATCTCTTTCATTAACCAAATTATATTCCGAATCTCATGAATCGAGAAGGTAAATCAAGAATCCAATCTCTTTCATTAACCATACTATATTTAGAATCTCATGAATCGAGAAGGTAAACCGAGTCTGCCTAGTGATGAAACCCACACTTGACTGTAATATATTATATATACCCTTTTTGTTTTCCCTTGAACTTGACAACATAACATTAGGTTTTCAAGATCTCTGCTGCTAAATATGCTGAAACCCAAATTCTTGAAAATATGTTAACCAAACTCCTCAAGAATAGATTTTGAAGGGAAATATAACTTGAGCAGATGCTTAAAACAAGCTGGGGTTTTCACTTTTCAGTATAATTAGCAGATGAAAATCTGCAGCAGTACACTAGGGGAGAAAACCCCAGAAACAAAGAATGTAAAAAGCTCCTAACCACTCAAAACAGAAATGAAAACAAGTTTAAAAAAAAAAAAAAAAAACACTCAACATTACAAAGTCTGCTCATAAAACTTTATTTCTTGATAATCTTTTTCGGCATCATCCTTTGCAACCAGCAGCCGGGTTTATCGCCTTAGAAGTTCGGACCAGCCGCCAGAATTTCCTCAGTCAGGCTGTTGTCTGCCCCAACCTTATAGTTCAGGAACACCTCAAAGTTGTTCTTGAACAGCCCTCCCAACTTGAGCAGGGTTTTGTTGTAGGCATCCTTGTCGGGCCACTGCCACGAAACAATGCATCAATAGAAACTCGTTCTTGTGAGAAAAGCGATTCGACTCTTAAAGATTATCTGGCAATGAAAAGTCACTTACAGTGTTGATGGGGTTCAGGATTTCAGAAGGCACTCCCTCGATCTCTGTTGGGATCTCGAAGCCAAACACCTCAGTCTTTGTGTAGTTCGCTTCCAAGAGTTTCCCGGAGTGAATTGCGTCAATGATCTTCCTAGTGTACGCCAACTTTATACGGCTGCCAACTCCATAGCTGCACGTTCAAGTCGATCATTAGCCATATCCAGAACTCGTAATCCCGACATGTTTTATATATATCTAATGTTTATACCTTCCACCCGACCAGCCAGTGTTCACGAGCCATCCGGTTGCTCCCTGTTTCTGCATCTTCTCAGACAACATAGCCGCATACTTGGTGGGATGGAACATTATAAACGCTGCACCGAAGCACGCAGAGAATGTCGCAGTAGGTTCCTTTATACCATCCTCGGTTCCAGCCACCTTTCGAATCATCAAAAAGAAAATTATAAAAGTTCTTTAGTTTTGTTCGGTTACAGGAAGTGACAGATAACAGATTCTCGAGGTTTGTAGTGTACCAAAGCGGTGTAACCACTAATGAAATGGTACATCGTCTGAGCCAAATTCAATTTGCTCACGGGTGGAAGCACACCAAAGGCATCACAGGCGAGAAGAATGACGTTTTTCGGATGAGGACCAACGCACGGAATCTTAGCGTTGGGAATGTATTCTATCGGATATGCTGCCCGAGTGTTCTCTGCAATACAAGAACAAAATGTTCGTTTGATAGCGAGTGCATGATGAGCATATAACCATTAATGTGCAATCCAACTATTAGCTTAAGCTTTTAGTTGAGATGGAACACATGCTTCAATTTGGTATCAGGCACGTGTGCGTGTTGAGCATATAACCATTAATGTGCAATCCAACTATTAGCTTAAGCTTTTAGTTGAGATGGAGCACATGCTTCAATGCCAAGTAAAAAATTCTTCGAATAGAGAACACTTTGCCAATGTACTGGGGAATTACCTGTTACAGATTTATCTTCATAGTAGACTTCGCGAGTGTGTTCATCAAAAACCACATTTTCTAGGACTGCAAAACACGAGAAATGGCATTGGAATTGGTACCGATTGATAGTTGCAAAAACGCCTAGTTAAAAGTTAAAAACCGTGCAAAATATACCCGTGCCAAACTTGATAGCATTCCAGATATCGGGCTCTTTCTCCCTCGAGAGGTCAATGCATTTCGCATAGCAACCTCCCTCGATGTTCGATACACCATAATCACTCCAACAATGTTCATCATCTCCAATCAGGTACCGATTGTGGTCCGTAGACAATGTCGTCTTTCCCGTACCTATAAACACATATCGAAAAAAACAAAAGTACAAAATGAGCAACAAAGCGGACCATAAAAGTGGTAAAGAGTCGTAAAGGTTAGAGAGCACATATCGGGACTGTACGGTTGCAGGTCTCCTTTAAGGGATAAGTCATCGACCCCTGCACACTATATATACCTGATAATCCAAAGAAGAGGGCTACATCTCCGTCTTTTCCCATATTGCATCCCGAGTGTAAAGAGAGGATTTGACGCTTAGGCATTAGATAGTGCATTACGCTGAACAGACCTTTCTTCATTTCCCCAGCATACTGTGTGCCAAGGATGACCATTTCCCGTCTAGCAAGATTGAGGTCTATGCTAGTGGAGGAAGTCATATAGTGGGTGTAACGGTTACATGGGAATTGGCCCGCATTGTATATAGTGAAGTCCGGAGTACCAAAATTCTCCAGCTCTTCAGCTGTGGGTCGGATACACCTGTAACCGACCTAGTTATTGTATGCACTAACTAACATCTTGTATTCTCGACTACCTTCAATCTTTTTTTTTTTTTTTTTTTTTTTTTGAAATAGCATACTTATCTGGTGGCCTGTAAAAAACAAAACTTCAAAGATATTCTCGATTAGGTAGGTGCTTACATGTTGTGCATGAACAAGGAGTGATAAGCTCTTGCAGACACAATCCTAACTTTGATACGGTTGTTCGGATCCCAATTCAGAAACTGATCGTTCACAAAAATCTGTAATACATATAAATTTTCTTTAGCACATATAGCGAAAAATGCAAATCCCAGACACAATCTTCAGCTGTGTACTATGATGTTCTAAACAAATTAAAAGTACAGTCTAATAACATTAAACCTTGGTGTACTATTGGAGACAGCAGATGGCCCCTAGCATGAAAGAACTCAATTATGATAAGGAAAACAACAACCATATACTTCCTATCTGCTCTTATGGGAATTTCTCGAGCTGTCATTTACTAGGAATCACATATCATCCCCCCACCATACCGCACTTCTGAAATTCCCATAATCCCATATATTCCATTCCCCACGAAATCCGTGTTGGGACCCAAAACATTATTCTTTCAAAAAGACGATGTGGTGAAGGCCAGCCTAGTACTATTACCAGGAAGCACCCTATTATATCCAGTACAAGAATAGATACAGTAACAAATATAGTGTTGTTACCACAAAGAACCCTTTAGCAAGCCAAGAATCACAAGATTACATTAAAATAGAATATTTTTGGGTAAAGTTCATACCTTTTCTAAAGAGCATAGGTAATCAACAGCCCTTTCTCTGTTCACCAAGAAAGTATGTTCGTCCATTTCAATATTAGGTGAGCCCCTACAAGAAAAAAGGCACAAAACGTCATAAATTCCACCAACTTTACTACAAGAATAAAGCACCATTAGAATTAAGAGTGAAAGTATTTCTTGACACAAAATCAAGAAAACGTTATTAACTTACTTTCCCCACCAAAGATCATTGGTACTGTCATCCTTAACAACACGCTTGTCCCTCGGGGAGCGACCTGTTTTGGCTCCCGACAGTGTAGCCAGTGCACCACTGGCCGTGATAAACGAACCTTTCTCATACTTCAACGCTTGCTCATAAAGCTCTGCATTTAACAGACAATGATTTCCAACGTTATCCTAGGAAGAGACTACTAAGTTACATGAAACGTTTGAGACGTGACTAATTTAGTCATTTGTAAATGACTGACACAACTCGAGATTTATCTCTTTCATCACACATGCCAAGTAAGGACAACAAAGCTCCTAGACTCTCGAGATTAGAATATAATCTTTTTATATATTCCTAGGAATTCTAAAATGTGCTGCGGAGTATATTCTAATATCCCGACAAATTATTCTATGGACCCGGATTTCAGTACCTAAATTGTGAACTTTCCGTAGTTAAATTGTGTATTTCGAAACCGAGTCCATCTTGCAAGGTGGGCCCGGGTACATGGTATAACTGTTGTAATATCCCCCATCATCAAATTAAACATTGGACAAAAGATTAAATATTTGGAAAATGCAACAAATTAAAGCAGAGATTTGTACGGCAAAGCACACGTTTTATGGACAAAAGATTAAATATTTGGAAAATGCAACAAATTAAAGCAGAGATTTGTACGGCAAAGCACACGTTTTATCTTAAACTAATTGTCTTCAAAAAAAATCTTAAACTAATTAAACAATTAATCAAGATGTTGACTTTTGTTTGTCAGAAAATTTATAAAAAAAAAAAAAAAAAATCACCGCAGTAATAATTACGCTTGACAGAAAAAAGTGGAAAGCCGAGTCAGAATGAAAGATTTACCAGCAGGAGAAAGATTGTAGAGAATATGGGTAAACTTGAGGGAACTGTCACTGATGTTGAGCGTCGGCGCGTGATGATGGTGACTCACGTGCGAGTCATGTGACACCCGCGGCGTCTCCGGCGTCGTCCTCGCCGGATCTCCCTTCACCACATTCGGCCCAGTCTCCCTCGTCAGCGATGCCAACGAAGCACTGAATTTTATCCAAATTTAAAATAAATAAATAAATAAACCCAAAATCCAATAATATTTTATTCTAACCATTTTTACTTCTTATTATAATATCATAAAATTTTGAGTAAATTTTTTTAAAAAAAGAAAAGAAAAGTTGAGATAACGGATATGATCATCGTATTCATATGACAATACGTCAACACTAAACGTATACGTGTCTGACGGTCTGGCCTTGACTAAATAAGCGCCACGTCAACACGGCTTTCTGGGTTGTTAGTCAATAGTAATGTATGAGGTAAGCTTATCATTTAAGCTGCCCATTAATTACGGTAACTCGAGTTAACTAAGTTTATGATCTTACTTTTACGAGGAAAAATTAAGTTAATTTTCTTGCGTGTTTTTACCTGATGGAATGCAACTGTTGTTTCTGCCGCTCTTCCTCGGAGACGGCGGCGGCGAAGGCGGTCTGAGTTCCGGTGAGCGGGGTGGTAGGGGCGGACTTCTTCTTCTGCAGCGAGTGCAACTCCTCCAGCGTCTTAGCATTCACCGGCTTCGCGCTGTCGTCGTGGCAGATCTCGTCCTCCTTCGTCGTCTTCTGCGTCTGGATTTTCGGCAGTCCATTCCGCCCTTTTCCGGCGGTGGAGAAGCTAAACTCTCCGTTGTTCGCCGCCGCCATTATTTCTCCCTGCAAAACAGTTTCAATTCTCAGGCGGTATAGTATAAACCGGCCGGCGTGCAGTAATTAAAAACACGAAATTCGTGAACATTAATGATTTAAAGTGGGATCACAGAAGGCGAGAACGAACCAGAAAGGAAGGGGATATGATGAAGAAGGTGAAGAGTGGAAGATGGAATTACGGAACGAAACGGAACGGGATGGTCCAACCATACACAGTATAATAATGGAAGGTTTGGGTGTGGTGAGAGGAAATGATGTCTTCAATTTATAGCACTCTCAACTCTCTGTTCCAGTATGGTTAGTTTAACTATGGATAAGGCTAACCAGGGTTGTCATCCCGATAAGATTTTTTACAAAACTTTATCTCATAATAATAATTTTATAATAATAATTTATGGCATAAATAAAGTCAAAATAAGGTCCATAATAATGCGAAAAATATTGAAATGTGTAATGAGCGACTCAAATAATTTACGAAAAATAATTTAACCCAAAGAGATATTATTTAAAGAGAAATATTATTTATAATTTTATATCAATTATAGTTTAAAGAGTTAATACTCATCGAGGTTTGAACATATGAGATATATAAATTATATTAGAGTTAGTAGTATTTAAAATTAAAAAAAAAAAAAAACTATAACCAAATATCAATCTATGTACATGTGACATGACATGTTTTCGTGATTAAAGGAGGGGCAATCACATATGTTGTCGCGGTAGGCTACACGTCAGAACTTGATCCCAAATTCATTTGACATTGATTATATCTAATATTCTATTATGTATCTATCCGATTTCTGGGGATTAGTCAGCTGTGTGCAAGATCAACTAGCAATTTAATGGAGGATTTAAATTAGCAAGTTGGCTTTTGGAAATGGGGTTAAGCTACTAATCTAGATGGTACGGAGTATTTATATGCCTACATAACAAAGAAGTTAATTAATTCTGCCCTTAAATAGGTGATCCAACAGGTCATATATGACTCGTACTTTAGTGTCTCAATGCAGATTACCTTGAATAATTATATGGGAACGTGATTTATCAAATTGAAGTGATTTGCAGACTATTACATAATAACGATATTGATCTAATTTACGCTTTTAGGTACGTAGTTTACCGTTCTTACCTTATGTGTAGTGATTTGTAGATTATTACATTGAAACAAGATTTATTCAATTTACTCCTCTAGATAAGTCTTATTTACCTGTATTGTATGATGATTTATAAATTATTACCTAAAAATATAATTTATCCTGTACAAACCTTTATAAAATGGTTACAAATTTTTCTCATCACTTAAAAAAAATCTTAATTAATTATATTTTTTTTTGTCTCTATTAATTATATTTCTATGAACCACATAATATATAAACAAATGTTATTATGACAGCATAATAGTTAATGGCCCTACTTTTTAGCCACTGCACAAAATCTGATTGATTTTAAATTTTGAACGGGGATAATCTTTCAACGACTTGTAACATTAAGAAATGCTACTGGCTCTATTACAATGTAATATCTGTTCATAACTACTTAACACAAAGAGTTAATATTATCTCCACTAACACTTGAATTCACAACTTTTTATATGAAAGTCCAATCTTGGTACCATTATGCCACCAAATCTTGAAAGAAATGCTACTTAATTACATGAATTTATGTTCGATATTTATGTCATACGATCAGATTAGCGGTTAGAAGTTGATACAATGAATTCCAATTTATTATGTTCTTTTTTGAGTTAATTATATTTTTAGCCTTGGATTTTTAAGTGCTAGTCCACTTTTAGTCATTTTTTATTAGAACATTCATATTTAGTCCTAGGATAATATTATTGTGGTATGATCATTTTTTATCTTCTATTTACAAAAAACAGTTTTAATGTCGTTAAATACAAAGTTACATCGGTCTTCGATTTACGAATTTTTTCAAAAAAAAAAATAAATATAAAAAAGTAAAAATATAGCGGGGCCAACTCACTTTGTATAACAATAATTGAAATGTCTTTGTATTAAACGATATTTCAACAATTTTGTTGACGGATGATAAAAAATAGTTATGTCACAATAATACTATGACCAAATATAGATGCTCTGGTAAAAAAGATTAAAAGTGGACTGACACCTATAAATTTAGTACCAAAAGTGGAATTAACTCTTTTTTTTTTTGTTATGACTACAATCTAACTTATCTAAAGTAAGTGTTTGGAATATTAATAGTGATACTATCAAACTACAAGGGACTCTACATTCCATTTTATTATATTAGTATTAAATATTATAAATTATAAATTTAAATTAAACAAAATGAGTGTTTATATGAAAATTTAGGAAAGTATTATGTGGAAATGATTCCTGGGACATGTGTGTGCGCTATACAATATAAATAAAATATTGTAAATTTAGTTTATATATATATATATATATATATATATATATATATATATATATATATATATATATATGTGGAGAGAGAGAGAGAAATCAGCCAATGATCTAGACAAAATCAACAACCCAGATTGAAGAAATTTTTTTAAAAAACGCAATGACAATTTGATCTTTTTGCGTATTGGTCAAACTTAAGATGTGTGGTTTCTGTGCTTAAGGTACATAAGTTATTCAGTTGAAAACTTAATATGTGTTTTTAGAAAAAAAAAAAAAAAAAAAAAAAAACTTTAAGGTGCGTCTTTCATAGTTTTAAGTGCGTCACATTTCTAGTTTAAGGTGCATCAGTTTAAACTTAATGTGCATGATTTTATAACTTAAGATGCATAAGTTCTTCGAGTGTTACTCAACATACGTGTTCTCTTCTAGACCTACACAATTTAAATTAATTAATTACTAATATATATATATATATATATATATATATATATATATATATATATATATATATAAAATAAGCATGAAGACGTAGGTTGGGGTTAAATCTTTTGGGAGAAGTTTTATATATGCAAAACTATGTCAAATACTCCGTAATTTATTTAACTGTTTGCTTTATATATACTGAAATAATAATTTCGTTTCTTCATATAATAACCATGCATGTGTGATACTTCTCGATTGCATAACGCCCTGCAATATAATAGAATTATATTACAATACAATCAAGATAAATAAAGGCACATACATTGTAAACCTATGTTCAAGAAAACTTACAATGGGCGAAAGATTAGTGGTATCGGCATATCCTTTTAAGAGTTGGCAACTTTTGTCTCGTGATTCACACAATCACATCATTATACATATTTACTATTACAAAATAAATTTTTGACACTTGAAAATATTAATATCAGATCATGATCTCAAAAGCTTTTTCTATACTTTTTAATTAAAAAAATTATTATGATGATATTTTGTCACCTTCATTCCAACATATGCACGGATCTTGTTTTTAAATAATAATTTATAATAAAATATACTTAATCAAGAAAATGTTAACAAATTTTTTATATCAATTCTTTTTTTAAATTTTAATATTCTCCCTACCAAAAATTCCATCAACGCAAGTTTTTGCATGATTTTCATGCCACATAAGGAGAGAGGGAGAAAAAAAGGGGGATTTTTTTTTTAAACAATGCTATCATACATACATACATATATACATACATACATATATACATATATATATATATATATATATATATATATATATATATATATATATATATATATATATATATGGGACATGATCAAATGAGAACAATGTCTTTTAAAAAGTGACGACGATCATAGTTGGTCATTAGAATTTATAAATAGTTGAAAATTTTAATAGAAAACATATAGGGTCAATTTACTATTTTTTTTTTCTCTTTCTAACGTTTTTTTCTATCCAACTCAATCTCTTTTTCATCAAATCACAAAATTAAAAACCTCTCAAAAATCATTGTTGGGTCTCTTGGGATTAAGCTAAATTTATCCCTGAAATTTAGACATTTGCAATATGACATGACATATTGAGAAGCAATTTTTTTTAAATGATGACATGGGTTGCAAACTTGCAACTGCAGCGGTTGCAAGTTTGCAACTCTGACAAAAGGTTGCGTAGCTGCTTAATTTGGTGATTGAGAGTATCCACTTTTAAAAATGAAAGTGTTTGCATAGATAAATAGTTAAATATATACATGCAGCCTTACTCAAAATAATTTATTAAGTGCCTGCTAACTTTAATGTTGATCTTACGTTAAGTACAATTCTACCCATGATCACTGTCGCAACAAGGTCAATGTTTCAACAACAATAACGACAAAGGCAAACATTTAATTTGTAGACCGATGACTATAGTGATTGTCAATTAGAGGTAAAATTAATGCTATACATACACCCTCACCCTCTTAATTTTTAATTTTATTTTTCAAAATATTCGTCTCTTGTTATATTATATGATCATTTAATTTAAAAAAAACATTTTTAAATTCAAAATGGAGTTGATTAATTAATGCACTAAATGAATACAATTTTTTTTTTTTATTAAATTGTCACGCTAGAAGGTAAACTTAGTGAGAGCTATGGAGTACGTACCGTTTTGTTTCTTAATTTTTTTTTTTTATTTTGTTTAGTAAAAAATTTAACTATAAAATTCTTATATTAAGCCCCTGTCAAATCGTAGGGTAGAGAAATAATTTTCATGCTTCCCAATTTGCAACCTTCTTTGACAACTTTTGGAACCTTAAAACATTTTTTTTTTTATAATAAAATTAAAGTTGTTATATACTTGCATAAGAACAATTAATTAATATTCTGAAACTGGGGAAGGGGAAAAAGCATGTAAATTACTTAATTGCTCCCATATTTGAATGGTTAAAATATATAAGAATTTTATAGTTAATTAAGACTTCACGAAGAAAAATAAACAATTGAGAATCAAAATTATAAAATCAGTATAGTCGAGAGATTAATTTGGATCCTGAGTCTTTTCAATTAATTATTAGGGATTTAAATAAAATTAAAAGCATTAATTAATCGGTGGAAGATGTAGAAAATACTGGAGCAAATCTTTGGAACAAATGGACCTTCCACTAACATGCATGGTTGACACTAATGTGGCATATATATACTTTTCTTCTCAACCACGCAATTATAAATATCTAGTGGCAAAAGTAATTTCATGGCAATACTCCCATGATCATATGCAACTATTGCCACTGTTTCTACGCACTTCCTCAACTCATGGACAAGATTTTTTGAGTTTTTTCTTTTTTGGCAAAACGAAAACATATCATTCAGTCAAATCCATATATATACAAAGCATTACAAATAAAGTCTGGAACGTACCTAGCTACAGTTGGATTGTATTATTCGCAGATCGCCTAATAAATTAAACCTAACGAAAAAGTGATTAAAAGTATTCATTGCCTAATAAATCTAGAGTATGGGTTTTTTGGTTTCTTGCATACCAAAGCTTCCAAGTTCCAACATATCAAAATGAGTAGGCATTGATGTTCCAACTCCAACGCAGTGAAAGCAGTAGAAACCCAATCTGAAAAGGATTAATAACCACCAGTATTAAATAAAATACCAACAAGATTTGGCTGTCTCACACTCAACAAGTAAATGCAAAGTGGATTCATTAGCAGTTAATTAGCATAAAGGGCAAGTGATGATGGGGCAGTCTACTCTTTTAGCATTTAGAAGGTCTACCAAAAGAAATTTTTGGCTTTTAATTTGCAGGGATCCACAAATTCCACATGGAGGTCCAGGGTTCAATCTCACTTATACCAGCTTCCCCGGTCAACATGGAGGTCCAGGGTTGCAGGTCTAGATACTTAATTTAAGCTATTCAGCCATAGCAACAAATTTTCTTTTAAAAGAAAAGTGTAATCCTCCGCTCAAAAAGTTAACTTTTGATACCCTTTCCATATCGAGAAATTAAATTTGATTAGATATATGTGATATTGTGATTTCATCAAACTTTTTATATCAAAATGATCACTTATATTAAACCTGTAAGTCACTGAACTAAACTATTCAATCTTACAAGACTAAGCATTTCGTATTCAGAAATTGTCAATGAAAAAGATTTGAACCTCTAATACTAAAGTCGAGAGCTAAGATAATTGGGGGCAATCCCAATCGAGTTTGTTACTTTGTTAGGCAGTTGATGGTTTGATAACAACAAGATTCTAAGTTTCTAAGTTCGCATTGACCTTATCAGTTATGAACAACCTAAATTGGTTTACCTTCGTGTACCTAAATTGGTTTACCTTCGTGTAGTCTTTTATCGACTCGGACCACAGGATATGTTTTATCCAAAGTGCAACTTTCCCATAAATCAAAGAAAGCTAATATAGTTGGAGTCAATCTCAATTCTCAGCCAAGTTTGTCAAGCAATTGACTTGGTAAGTACAAAATTTCAAGTTCATATTGAGCTGGTTAGCTATGAACAACTTATGCTGATTTACCTCCCTTTACCTTTTTGCCGACTAGAGCCACAAGATAAGTTTCATCCAAAGCGTAACTTTTTCATAAATAAAAAAGAATTAAAATAATTAGAAAATGTCTAAAGTTAACATACTATAAGATAGTGATTAACCTGTAATACTCATTTTTTTAAAGAAAAAAGTATAATCACTCCAAAGAGTTTGGATCTTAGCATTTTGATTTTATTCGATCCCTACGTCCGGACAAAAGCTCCAAAAACGTATAAATTAAAGATGACAAACCAAAGAATTGGAAGGAGGGATGATGGCCAAAACTTTGGTGTGGGATCCTCAACTCATTATGATATGATCTTGTAGTGATGAAGTGGACGGGTGGGGTTCAGTTGGTTGCACATTCAATTCAAATTCTCTCCAATGACTGAGGGAGATTGAGCATTGCATGTGGTGGGGAAAGAGATTGACAATCACTACTAGAAATTATGGAATTTTCGACCACTTGAAAGTGATCTTAAATCAAGTTGATACCAAAAAATGGTCGAAAATAGCAACAATGATTTTTCCGGATACCAAAAGTGGTCGGAAATAGCAACAATGGTTTTTCCAGATACCAAAAGTGGTCGGAACAAGGCTTTCAACTTTATTTAAGATCACTTTCAGGTGGTCGGAAATTTCATAATTTCCAGTAATGAATAATGCATACCACATTTGATATTTTTATTATGATGGTGTCAATCTGAATTTATTTTGAATCACATTCAAAGAGTTTGACTCTTAATTTTAGAGAAAACTTCACTCAAAATCTCATTAATAAACGTATAATTAGAGAAAAATAAACTTAGTTGTACGATTACTAACTATTAATATCAAATATATTTATAAAAAGATTAGCTTTTATATAATTAATTGGTAATAGATCGTTGTTGTTATTAAATTAAATTGATTTTTTTTTGTCCTTAATAGTTATCATTCTTCACATTTAGTGGATGTTATCAGTATTGCATGACCTAAATTTACGTGGTCGACATTTTTTTTTCCTTTCTTTTATATAAATATAATATAAAGAATATAAATATGTAAGCGTGAAAGAGATAGAATAGAGCAAGCCAAAGATGTTGAGAGGACAATTCCATCACCCCGTAATGGGCGGATACTCCTGTTTGGCCAGTATGGCCAAAACGTGGCACGCACCTTTAAAAAAAACAAAAACAAAAAGATTTTTTTTAAAATAAAAATAAAAATAAACCGCATTCATTTTTGCCTCAATTAATTATATAATTATTATTTTTTGTACTTTTTCCCGGAACAAAGAAAAAATAAAAAAAGAATACTCCACACCAAATTTGTTCAATCCTTATACCATGAACTAGGGTTTACAGGCACTATGGACCCTAGTGCATTTGTATGTATTTTATATTGTTAATTTTTGTATTTTGTTTATAAAATTTTGTACCTTAAAAGTATAAATTTTGTACTTTAAACAAATAAGTAATTGTGTCTTATATTATGAATTTAGTGTCTTGTGTTGTGAAATTATATGTCTATAAACACAAATTTTGTATTTAAATCAAATGTGAAAAATAAGTAAATATATAACATGTGTTATATGTCTTGTTGTTGTGATTTTTTGTTTTTTGTATTATGAAATTCTGTACATTAAATCATCATTTTGATCAAGGGTCCACAATACCCCAATCGTTATGCGTTGGACCCCTGTCCAGCATGCTTGCTGGACACGGGTAACAGTGCCGTTAGGCACTGTTATCTCCCTTTTTTTTATTATTATTATTATTATAAATTTCAGACCGCTTTGTTATAGGAGTATATATTCATAATTTTATTACTATATTATTAATAACTGTACATTCATAACTCCATAACTGTACGTTCATAACTCTATAACTGTACATTCATAACTCCATAAATGTACATTCATAACTCTATAATTGTACATTCATAATTTTCGAAACTCTATGTTCACAATTTTAGAGCTTTATGTTCATAATTTTATCACTATATGTTCATAATTGTAAGTTCATAATGTTAGAGCTCTTTGTTCATAATTCGATCAATAACTGTACATTCATAATTCCATAACTGTAGATTCATAATCTCATAACTGTAGATTTATAACTCCATAACTGTAGATTCATAACTCCATAACTGTACATTCATAATCTTCGAAGCTCTATATTCACAATTTTAAAGCTCCATGGTCATAATTTTATCACTATATATGTTCATAATTGTAAGTTCATAATGTTAGAGCTCTGTGTTCATAATTTCATAATTGCATAACTGTACATTCATAACGGCATAACTGTACATTCATAATCCAAAAAAAAAATAACGCCGTTAACGGCAAAACGCGCGCGATTTTTTTTTTTTTTTTTTTATAACTAAATGACGCGTTTTTTTTGAAAAACGACGTCGTTTTGGGCCCGTGTCCACAATTCACTGTGGACACGAGTCCAGGGCATAATTTGCCACAATACCCTAGTCCATGATATAAATTGCCAAATTTGTTGGGTTTTGAAGTTTTAGACCTTAGTGGGCTATAATATATATTTGAGCCACTTTATTATTGGGCCATATATGTATGTGAAGCGGCCCATTGTTGCTTACGATTTTTTTAGGAGAAATAATACTAAAAATCTAAAATGCTAAATATGTTTTATTCAGTTTTGATAGAAATATTTCAAAAGAAAATTTACTTTTTATAACCCATCAAAGGCTATATGATCAAGTGGCATACTTGTGACCCCTCAAATGAGAAGTAAATGACCAAAGAATCTCGGGACATTGACTCTTTGTGCTTCAGTAGGTTACTTGAGGACCATGTAAATGCACCATAAAGAATTGAAGTCCACAAAGAACCAACCAATGCCACATAAACGCCACGCTCGCGGGAGAGACCTTTCGTGCCCACTAAAAGAAAAACGATTCGAAAAACTCCGTCACTCCTAAAATCAAAGTTTTCAATGTGATGTTTGCAAGTTGCCACCACTCAATATTTTTTAAAGCTCCCTCAACCTAGGATCCTTTTGACATTCCTATCTAAATTTATTTTCACATATGGGTGTGGGCAAAACTTAAACTACCTTGCTTGAAAAAAAATGTTATTTTATTTTCTTAAACTTACAAAGTAACATGGTGGGTTGAATGGGGTTTTATGCGAGTTTTGTATATAAACTTACATCCAACCCAATCCATACTAAGATTAGTTTTGAAATTTCACCACACCCATCATCCACTATTACCTAAAAAATATAATCTGTGTAAAATGAATTTGAATTAATATTCACTGGGTGAATTGGAATTTTCATTCCTACACAATAAATTCTCATATGTAATTTTACGAAGGTATTTAGGATGGAGATATATTCTCATTGCTTATATTCTTCAATCATATCATATATAGTATGACTGGAGTTGTGAAGAAAGACCTATCTATCTATAAAAATTAAGTTGAGGTCCCTCCCATGATTCTCTAGTGCAATTTGTGGCGGAAACGGCCGCGGAAATCCTAAGGGACAATCTCCATCACTTCTCTAAAGTATCTTATCTTTTTCTTCAAAATGCATCTATGTATTTATGTCCCATTCTTAATCCTTATATTATTATATAAAACTGTAAATTAAAGTTTGTCTATGGATTTATGAGATATAATTATTATACTGCCGAAATATTTGATGGGTTTTAGTACAACTTCAATGAAAGAATAATTATTTAAATATAGATCACACTTCTTTTAACGAGATTAAAAAATAATGGCTTCAAATTATTGGAAGATTGATTGAATACATAAAAAACATAGGAAATATTATGATTATTTGAGTCAACTCGTCTATTCATTGATTTGCTTCTCTATGAATGTGTTAGATAGATATTAGAGAGGTTTTTTTTTTTTTTTTTTTTTTTTTTTTTAAAGCATAAATGCTCGATTTTAATGATGAGGTTAGCCTAAAATGTGAGATCGATCAATGGTAATTGATTAGCCAAGGGTAAGAGGCCTAAGTTGGCTCAAACTAAAACGAATGACATTTGATCATAATCGCACTTTGTAATGTTCAAACAAGTCACCTCTTATACTCAATATATAAAGTATACATTGAGGTTGGGGATGGGGACCCTTGCGGATGGCGATTCAACTTTTTGGATTGGGTCGGGGTGTGGGGCCATTGAGGTTGGAGATTCAAACTTTTGGGAAGAATATATAAAGTATACATTAGTAAATTTGCACTAGAAAGATTTTGTGCCACAAGTTTAACTAAAAAAGATGATGATAATGAATGATTATTTATTTTTATCCCGTGGGTCTCTAGAAAAATGTCAACATCTAAATTTGGTGAGAGAAAGTAAAAGTTGGAAGTAGATGTAGTATTTTATTTTTATTCTTCCTAAATTGTTGAATTTCCAATCTCAAGGGCCCCGCTCTCTCACTTTGAAAATTGCTTCCAGGGCCTCCCTCTCTCACTTTGAAAAGTTGCTCCCAGAGCCCACACTCGAACCAGCAGAGCTGCCCTCATTGCTGTTAACACTCACCCGTGACTCAATTCCAGGTCATTCTTCTCAAACTTCACCCCTGTGACCAACTTAGCTGTGCACGCGAAAAGTATTTTATTTTTATTAAACATGAAAAGTGATACCTAGGTGAAAGTTTTAACTGGAATAGGATACGCCACATAGGATAGTTGCGTACATATCTTTTTTCTTATGTAGAGATGTTGATGGACCCACAAAGCTGCTAGAAGATCTTCCAAGGCGTTTGGTAGTGGCGAGTGTGGATAGAACGGGTAAACCATCCCCCAATCAGAATTCTGAGAAATCCCAAACGCCAAAAAGCTTAGCTCAATCACCAATAATGGTCGCATCAAAAATACAAAGGGGTCCAACCTGGACAACCATGCTTGCATCTCCTCTCGCCACTTCACACAATAGAAAATTCTCTCCGTTGATCGCCACACGCCCCTTCCGCTCCCCACCCCGGCCGGCAAAACCCAATTATCTCCGTTGAAATTAGCGTCGTCGGGAATGGCTGTGTTGAACGCTTTTACGGGACCCAAGCTCGAGTCTTTGCCGCTTCGCAATGCCGGGGCTTCCACTTCCGCGCCTATTGCCGTGTTCTGCAATCCGGGTCGAGGTAGAATGGCTTTAATCCAGAAGGGTTCGCTCAATTTCGCCGTCAGATGTGAATCGGCGACGTCGGACGTTGTGGCTCCGACGGAATCCACGCCCGACTCTGCCAATGTGGCTTTGGCTTCCAGCCTTTCTGCTCTTCAACAGCTCAAGACATCAGCTGCTGACAGTATGTATAGCTTCATAAGAGTTTAATCAGTGATTTTTTTTCTTTATTTTTTGCTCCCTATTTTCTGCATTTAATTTCATCATATTATTGTTGATTAGTTTCTGTAAGCTCTTTACCGGCTGCAAGTTCTCGAGCATATAGCCATTAATGTGCAATCAACTATTAGCTTAAGTTTTTAGTTGAGATGAAGCTTTAATTTGGTATCAGAGCTAGACCAAATGTCATGGGTTCGAATTGAGGGGACTTTTAGTTGAGATGGAGCACATGCTTCAATTCTCAGCAATTGAAAATTAAATGTAACATAATAATATTTTCATACAAATGAATAAAAAGAATATGAAATAGTACTTATGATGATGATTTTTATGAGAGGAACATATTATAGTGCAACTACTTACTAAGAGAATGTGTACTTTCTATTTTTCTAGGTATGACAGTAGAACCATATTTGTTTCCCTTTCTTACAAAATTTGAAGGCTTAATTTAAGTTTGAGACTCTCATAGTGTTTTTTCTCTAATTTTCCTTGAATGGTTGCATATTCTTAAATACATGTGTAAGTTAATAGAACTGATAGTGATGATTGATTTGTTTCAGGATATACGAAAGAAAGGAGTAGTATCGTTGTTATAGGGCTCAGTATCCACACTACACCAGTAGAAATCCGGGAAAAGCTTGCTATCCCTGAAGCGGAGTGGTCTAGAGCGATCGGGGAACTCTGCAATTTGAACCACATTGAAGAGGCTGCTGTTCTTAGTACCTGTAACAGGATGGAGATATATGTTGTAGCGCTTTCTCTGCATCGTGGTGTTAAAGAAGTCACTGAATGGATGTCAAAGGTAATGTTTTCCTGTCTTTCCTTTCGGCTGCTATTCAGTGTGTTATATGTGGCCATATCTTTTGCTTATGGAATGATTAAAGGATCAAATTGAACACAAAGTTTTATATATTTACTTATTTTTTCGACAGATCAGTGGAGTTCCTGTTTCGGAGATTTGCAAGCACCGGTTTTTGCTGTATAACAAAGATGCAACGCAGCACCTATTCGAGGTATCAGCTGGGCTGGACTCGTTGGTTTTGGGAGAAGGTCAAATCCTTGCACAGGTGAAGCAAGTGGTGAAGGTTGGGCAAGGGGTGACCGGTTTTGGAAGGAACATTAGTGGACTGTTCAAACACGCAATCACTGTGGGAAAGCGGGTTAGAACTGAAACGAACATTGCAGCTGGGGCGGTTTCTGTTAGTTCTGCTGCTGTTGAACTGGCGTTAATGAAGCTCCCCGAGGCCTCTCATGGTAGCGCTAGGATGTTGGTGATCGGAGCGGGCAAGATGGGCAAGCTCGTGATCAAGCACTTGGTGGCAAAGGGGTGTACGAAGATGGTGGTTGTAAATAGAAGCGAGGATAGAGTTGTCGCGATTCAGGAGGAGATGAAAGATGCCGAGATAATCTATAAGCCCATGTCCGAGATGCTAAACTGTGCTGCAGACTCAGATGTGATCTTTACAAGCACGGCTTCAGAAACCGCCTTGTTTGTAAGAGAGAACGTGATTGGCCTTCCGCCTGTAGGCCCTAGCGTCGGGGGGCTAAGGCTTTTCGTGGACATTTCCGTCCCTAGGAATGTGGGTGCCTGTGTCGACGCTCTCGACACTGCACGAGTGTACAACGTGGACGATCTCAAGGAGGTCGTCGCTGCAAACAAGGAGGACCGCCTTCGCAAAGCAATGGAAGCACAGGCAATTATCTCCGAGGAGTCCAGCCAATTCGAAGCCTGGAGGGATTCACTGGAAACCGTCCCGACCATCAAGAAACTGAGAGCCTATGCAGAGCGAATACGAGTTGCAGAGCTCGAGAAATGCATGTCGAAAATGGGCGATGACATCACAAAGAAGGCGAGGAAAGCGGTGGATGATCTCAGCAGAGGGATAGTAAACAAGATCCTCCATGGTCCTATGCAGCATTTAAGGTGCGATGGGAGCGATAGCCGGACTCTAAGCGAAACCCTCGAAAACATGCATGCCCTTAACAGGATGTTCAGCCTGGAAACTGAGATATCAGTGCTGGAACAGAAGATTAGAGCTAAGGTTGAGCAATCACAGAATTGAACACTAAACTTACTCAAATCTGTTTTCTCCATTTTCCTCTTCTGCAGTTATTAGCTTCTTCCAATTCATCAATGTCCCTGTCAACTATGATGTTTCAAACACAGCAGTAAATAGTGTACTGTCTTTCATGGATTACATCAAATAGTAGTTATTACATGTGGGTTAAGACTTTTAGGCAACAATAATGCCATAGCTTTTTGTCTGCATGCATGAAACTAACCAAGAAAAGATTCATTTCTATAGATTCTATCACTGTTTCGTATCAAAATCAGTCTCCCAACGTACAACTGCTCGGTGAAGTTGCTTGAGAAAATGGGGCCAATGGGGTAGAAACTCGACAGGTGGCTTTTGATGAAGGGTTAAAGTTCTTGGACTGTTTTCCCAATTCACATATGACGTACAATATCGGCTTTATTGACATCCTCAAAAGCTTTGTACACTGACGTAGACCACGGGACCACTGAGCTGAGGTTGTTTTGTGTTGTCACATTGGAAGTACTGTAAGTCTGTAACAGGTCGGCTGGTTCAGTGGTTCATAGGACATTTTGTTGGAAGGAGAGAACTATTGAAAAAAAAAATTGTAATTTTATAGAAAAAGAATAAGGTGAAAATAAGGTAGGATTTCAAATTTCATTATTTGATATGCAGTCATTAAAATATCTTGTGTAATAATATTAATTAGTATGTGATGTAGTAATAGTAACATATATTCAATAATTATAAGGAGTATTATTTATCAAATTTAAATAGTGAAATTAAATAAATAAATACTCAAAATATCTTATTATAATAAAGTATGTACACTACATAATATCAAATTTTGCTTTATAATGACTTAGTGTAAGAATTAAATAAATAAAAAAGGTACATAGAAATTGCTAATCGATTAACTATGACTCTAAGCCTCTAAGAACATCCCCATTAGGGGGTTGTTCACGGTATTTGAGAAAAAAATGTCACCATTGATGAAAGAAAAACAGTAGAGAGAATGGAAGAGTTGCTTCTGATATTTTGGAGATTTTGTCAGTTGGTGGGATCCAACCAATGGAAAAAACAATTGCAGCGTAGGCTGCGTGAAGGCCAACCTGCGCCCAGCTTGGCGCATGCCAGCTGGGCGCGTTAATTCCTAGCTTTCTGTTTTTTTTTTTTTTAACATTTTGTAAATTCAGCTTTTTTTTTTTTCTCCATTTTTTCTTCTCATTTTCTTTTTCATCATCACACATACAAAAATTACTCAAAATCACCAAAATCTCCACTATTGAGGATGCTCTAAGGACACCCACATTAGTGGTTCTTGTGAGGTTTTTGAGGAAGAGTGGCTGATGTGGAAGAGAGAAGGTGAGGAGAGAGAAGAAATAAGGTGCTTGCAGGAGAAGAGGTTTTTGGTCAGAAATGATGAGCCCCGCATGCTAGTTAAAATTGTGCACTCCGAACGTGTAAATAGTCGTTTTTTTTGTGTGGTCAGACTTTTATTTTTATTTTTTTTCTCATATTTCTCTCATAATTACATTTGTAAAATTACTCAAAAACCTCACTATTAAAGTCTGAAATTGCTGGTCGGGAATAGATGTATGTCATTAATACTTAATAAAATCAACCAAAACTTTTGATATAATAAATATATAAAATGGAATATCAACATATTTTAGGATGATAAAATTCACAAAAATTAACTACAACGTCAGCTCTCTCGAAAACCTCCATGTCTTGTCAAACAAGATCCAGAGACTATCCTCACTTTCCTCTATTTTGATATTTTCTTTTAGAAACACTTCCCTCCATATCCAGCATTTCTATACAGTGCCTGCCTTATGTCTTCTGAACTTAGGACTTCCCTTTGCTCCAACTCCTATCACCATCACAAAAAATATCGAGTTAAAAGGAGAAAACATCTAGCATATGCTTGATAAACTTTATGTTGAAATAACATTAAGAAATCTATTTTAGCCAATGTTATAGATTAGAGAAATTTTATAACGTTACACCACCACAAATAAAAATAGTGCCAAAACGGTAAATGATATTGTTTGATTTGTATGTGTTTAGTTAATAATTATATTATTAATTTTAGATGACGAGAAAAACATGTAACCACTATTTATGGGTGTGCACTAGTAAATCTTGCTATGTGTAATGTGGAGTGTTTGGTAAATAACTTTTAATTCATTGAGTTAGTGGATTTGACTAGTTGATAGCATTAGATTATTGTAGAAAAATGTTTGGTAAATTAGCTATTAGCTGATTACATGCAAAATAACTTTCTTAAAAAGCTACTTGAGCAGCTTTTTTTTAATTTTAGCATTTTGGAACAATAAGTTGTTACGAAAAATTAATTAATCAAATATTATTTAACAAGTCAAACAGCTTATAATGATCAAATAAATTAAAATTAACTGATAAGCTAACTATGTTACGGAACATGGCCAGTAATTAGAATATTGCATATATGTTGTACCTTAGTGCAAGAAGCTTGCATTGCAAAATCATTGAAACAGCTAATCACACACTGTTGAATCTCAAGGCCTAGATTCTCCAGTGTAGCCACAGTTGATAGCAGAAGACCTGGCTTTGCTCCGCAGCATATCTCTATCCTCGTATCCATCTCCCCTCTGCTTTCCACATCAAACTGCAAACAAATCTTCTAAATTATACATTGACCCCCAACATTTTAAAAGTGATGTAAACTGACAACCATATAGTAATAGTTGTTTTACGAAACAACCCCTATTTCCAACCAAGTTAGTCAAATTACTGACTTAGTATTCCCAAAATTACAAATTGTCCGTTAGCTATAGACAACCTAAGATAATTTACATTATTATAATTCTTTATCAATTAGGATCACAAGACGAGATTTACGCCGTACACACTCTTCAGTACTTTTGAGTAGTGGTTGTGGATATTTTTCGTCACTCAAAAAAATAATTATATTACCTTTGGTGAATTTCTGACCACCATTTCATTGGGTTTCTCGTTCTTGAAGATGCTCATCAGGCTCAGATCATTTGTCCCCAGCTCCATTTCTTCTTGCAAGTTGTTGATTCTCTCTAGCAACTCTTTCATGTAATCTATTGTGTCCCCCAGGATAGATGTCCTGTCCATCTATCAAGGAAAAAAAAGAAGCATTTTATTGGGATGATTCGAAGAAGAAAATATTTGTGGGTAGAAATGAAATAACCAAGAAAATGAGGGGGTACCTTGCTAATTTTGGGAACAACTGATCTGAGCATGGAAAGTCTGTCGTTAAGTCTCTTTCTTCTTCGTCTTTCCGCCATCAAATTCTTTGAAGGTTGGCCATGGAGCTTCTTGGATTTGTTGGCCTTTTTCTCAGGGCCGCAAAACCCGATATTGAAAGCACTGGGCGTTTCAACGCTGGAGGATTGAACCGGCTCGAGGATGGCCGACAAGTCTTCTTGACTGCCCGGGAATGGCAATGATTCCAGCTTGGTGCTCGAAGATTCCGCCAGCTGAGGGAGCGAAAGTTCATCCCCAAACGGCACTGGCGGGATGTAGAACTCGGGGTGTAAGTAACTTTGACTTTGGTCAAATGGCAAGGAGCTCAAGAATTCATCAAAACAAAAGGCTGCGCCGCCGGAGGCGGTGGTGCAAGGTGGCGGAACGGGCATGGCGGCGCTTTCCCCGAAGGAATGAAGAGCGGTGCAATAATCACTGCTCGGCCACCCATTGTAGTTGCAGAAGAGCTCATCATTCATCATCTCCATTCCCATTCCCATGGCAATACTGTTTCCTTCCCACGACTCATTTCTCAAAGCTAATAACTCTTCCAAGAAGCCATTTCCAGAGTAATAATCCATCTCTCTCCCTCTCTCTTTGTCTTTTTCTTGAAAAAGGTTTGAAGCTGGCGATCTTTGAGAGAAGAAGCCTTGATGAGAATGAGGTTGCACCAAGTGGAGGATGGGCTTATATAGTTAACACAAATGAAAGCAATATTATTAATTAATTATTATTCTTCCAAAAGGCTGATCCCCAATCCTAAGAACCCGCACACCCCGGACAGAGCATGCATTTGGGAGGATGTAAATCATGGTAACTCACAATATTATTATTGAATATATATGAAAGCAATCTTATTGTGTATGTATTTATTATGGCCACTAGACCAATAAAAGAGTCATGAGTGTTAGCTAGGACTTAAGGAGTCCTATCTTTTTTTAAAAAAATACTCGTAAATCAATACAAAATAATTCAACAATAAAGCCCAAATAATTAATGATAATTTATTAAAAGACTTGATCTTTTTCTTAATAAAATTGAGTTTTATAGATTCAGTCATGGGTATCGAGAGATTAATCAATAACAATTAGGAATAACTTATTAGGAGCTTCTATCATATCCTTTTAAACAAAATTTTAAATTTGATGTCACAAAAGGAGTGAGAATAAGTGAAGCATAACTATATTTTTGTACTAAAAAGTCGGTTCAACTCTTACAAACACCCTTGCGGTCCAGTTTGTCGCACAAGTCTAGCTTCTTAATGCATTTACATCTCTTGTATGATTTACAAACTATTACACATGTGTAAGATTCTCGTATCAAAAGATCACATGTCAATTCTTGTCAATGCTCTTTCAGTCCATATTTTTGCACAGGCCTTCAAAATGTGGCTACTTCTCTTGTGTGGTTTGTGAATTAATACACTGGAGCGGATAGTGAGAGAGAGTTTTCCTATAGAACCCACCAACACAATCATAATTGTACCATGTAGGGGTAAAAACTAAAGTAATCGACATTATCAAACATCTTTGATCTACGTTGGCTATTACATTTGAGCGGGGGTGAGAGATGATTTTTTTTTTTTTAATAGAACCAATTCAACCACCACAACCATAATTGCACTAGGTAGGGGTAAAAACTAAAATAATCGATATTATTACACATCTCTACGTTTAAATAATGCTTATTGAATTCCTAACCATGAAGATAGTCCTAATAGATCGATAATTGATCGGAAAATTGAAAAAAAAAATTATAATTTCTTCACCAAAAAAGAATTTAAAAATTTTGAAAGGTTCAATTAATTATTCGTCATTAATTGGTTAGTACTCAATTAATCAAATTGGTGATAACTCCAGTCAAGACGATTAAAGATACAAACTTATAATATAACCACAAGAAGCCCTACCAAAAAAAAAAAATATATAACCACAAGAAGGAATCCAACTTCCTTGTGGTCCTTTGCTGGTTTGGGACTTGAGTCACAAAACATGATTGATTCAGTCCACACCCTTAGATAGTGGTAAAACTACTACTTACACAGTTACACCAGTACTAATAATATCTCATATAGCCTAAAAATAAAAAAAAAAAATCGTAATCTTATGATAGTTTAAGCCTTGCAAATTTGACGAATTCTTTCTCAAAACGCGGCCACTGGAATTTCTACTGCTTGGTGTTGCGGTTGTATATTTTAACGTCGTTTTCACCGAAATTTGCTACATAGTTAATTCATATTGAAATTTTAATTTGGAATATTCTGAAATCTTTGACCTGAATTCCTGTCTGCCCAAGGATGACGGGGTTAGTATGGTGTTCTCCATCAATTTATTGCGTATATAAACAACGTAACTAAGAGGGAATAAACTAATAATAATAAGCACTAAAAAAAAACTAATAATAATAATAAGGCACAAGTGTCAAATAGGTCCAACTACTACTGCGAAGTGCTCAATTATCACCACGAATTAAATTAAGTGTCAAATAGGTCCATCTATGAGTTAAATTCGTTCAATTGGCTTTTTTAACAGGTTACCTATTTAATTATTAAAATAAATAAATAAAATAATAATAAAAATACAGCCACCGGCTATCCTCACCGGATAGCCACGGCTGTCTTTGAAATGGTAGCCACCGGACAGCCGGTGGCTGTATTCTTTTTTTTTTTTTTTTTGTTTAATAATTTTTAAATTATTTTGAAATTATTTTTTTAATAATTGAATTGGTAACCTGCAGAAAAAAGTCAATTACCTGCAAAAGAAAAAAAAAAAAAAAAGCTAATTGAACAAATTTAGTAGGTAAGTGTGATTAATTAGCCTTTAATTTAGTTCATGGTGGGAATTGAGCACTTGACAATAGTACATGGGCTTATTTGACACTTCTCCCTAATAATAATAATAATTATTATTAATGTTAATATTATTTTCTTTTATATTACATTTTCTTTGTCACAGAAGATAAACACATGAAAAGAAGTAGGCAAATTATGCTGTGGAAACGTGTTCACCATGCGCATCGTGAACACAGGGGTAGATTCATAATTTCTATGTTATAGATCCATAATTTTTATGTGGTAGAAATTATGAACCTACAGTATAGAAATTATCAATCTACAGTATAGATATTATGAATCCGCATGGTGAACACATGGGTAGATCCATAATTTATACTTTGAGAAAACTTTACTCATGTGTAATAACTCACATAAAAGGTAAACTGAATTAGAAAGACTTTTCACTACGAGCTTTACTGATAGAATTTTAACAAAAAATAATCTTGTGACATTTTAAAAAGAAAAACATTGCCGGACTTCTCTTATGCAGGCAGGTTGTGTGATCAGTGAATGCATGGATCTTTGACGACACTTAGCTTTGAAGTAATGTCTATTAAATTTCTTCCGCGATCAGCGCGTACAATTAAGTTTACTCATGCTTTTGTTGGAGCAGCTCGTTCTCAGTCTGGTCCTTATTGGTTATCTTCTATTCATTCATGTTTTGAACATCTATTTCCATGAAGTTTTGAAGTTTTTCTCAAAAAAAAAAAAAAAAAAAAAAAAAAGAGAAACATGTTTCAGTCACTCACCAATCTTCGCCTATATACTTTAATTAGTATGGTTAGAGATCCGCAGGTCGATTATAATTATGTTTTAAAACCCTAGACCCATTTCAGCCCTGTTTGATCTGGCTTTTCTTGTCTTTAATTTACTTGTTTTGTTATTTAAAACAAGATAATACCATAGCGAAATTTCCTTTAGAATAATCACCGGATTAGTTTATCTCCGGTATACTTAATTAACCTATAATCCCCATTAATTTATATTATGCTTTCAGCTGTCAGATCTCATTTTTCAGTCTCTTTTCACCTGACAGGCAGAACTACTAATTACTAAAGCTTTTGTATATTCTTAATTAATTCCGTTTTGGCTTATGTTGTATGTCTTATTGGTTCAAGGAATATAAGGATTCTCCCTGCTTACTTTAATTGGGTAATGTGAGGAAAAAATATTGATTTGTTATGTTGATATATGGATAATAATGGGAATTAAAAAATATACTTCCCTTTTTTTTTTTTTTTTGGATAATTTAAGTGTGATTATACCATTTTTTATTTTGCTCCATATTCAAATTGAAGCATGTGTTTCATCTCAACTAAAAGTATAAACTAATAGTTGAATTACACATTTACTTTATACTCCATGTATCATATGTTCACGTGTGCGTGCCGATTATTTTTTAATAGGCTCCAAGCAACACGTGAACCATAGTCGGGTAATTCAGAGATTCGAAACGATGACCTTTGACATGGGTTGACTCTGATAACAAATTGAAGTATGTGTTCTATCTCAACTAAAAATGTAAGTTAATAGTTGAATTACACATTTACTATATATATTATATGCTCTAACAATTCATTGCTATGTTAATTGATCAATAGTTTTAAAAGATATTTCACTTTTTTTTTTTTCTTTCACTTATTCAAATACAAGTCGCGTGACCGCCTATATTACGGTATAATTAAAAATCTTCAACATAATCCTAAAAAAGAGTGATTGAATGGGTGAAGCATATGAAGTTGTCATCTTGTCATTCAACTTCTCTTGATCTGATTATGTGTGGTGCATTGGGCATATGGTTGTGCCTAAAGTGATTGATCGTTGTTTTGTTAATCCTTTATTTTTATTAAAAGAACAGTTACTTAACAAAGAATACTCGAATTTTTTAATGATCTAAAAAATTCACAATTATTATCTAATCATATTGAATGAATCAATAATTTACAAATCACAAACCATACTTGAAAACACTGTGTGACATGCTCGACTTAAAAGTATAAACAAGAATCACAGTCATTCTTCTAATACAATAATTACATTTTATCCACTCCATCAAATAATATTTCAACTTTTTTGGCACATGGGTAGGAAAAGATTTAAGCAAGTTAAAATGTGGGTCGACCTCAAAAACCGCCGACACAAAGACAGAACCTTTTCAGTTTGGTGGTTTTAAGGACAATGCCAAATCCAAATTCTTTTCATTTTAGAATGAGTTAATTTAGAAAGACGAACAAAAAATTTGATAGTAAAAGATTCAGATCAGAATACGTACTGAATAGTCAAAGCGCAGCAGCTAGTTCACGTTACCAAACTTCACAGCAGCACCGGCACCTTCACACTTCGTTCTAATCCCTGCTACGTGACTCGCCTTTTTGTACATTAGTACCACCTTAGCTCAGACGACCCACATAGTATATTGTTTGTTCACGTTATTATTTCACCATAATTCAAGAATAATAAACGTGTTTAAAATAATATATATTTCTCAACTTTATTCTTACAAAGATAGCATTTTTCATTATTAATTTTCATACAAAATGATGGTTTTTAGTCTTTTTGAATTGTTGACTGAAACATTTTTGAACTTTTAATAAGGGGGTGATTTTGATCTCTCACCAATAAATATCGTTAAAGTTAATCACTTTTGTCCCGCATGTAAGATGCATGTTAATTAGTTAATATAGAGATAAAATTATTATAATTTACAATTTAGAGTATTACAATCTCAATTAACAAGTTGAGAAAATAAAATTATTAAAACTGTCACCTCATAAAAAGAGGGATCGGATGAACGGTCACCTTGTACAAAATTAGAGGGTCAATAATGTATATGTTAATAATTGAGGTATTGATATTCCTATTTTATATAAATATAAGAATGAAAAATATTCTGCTATGACAATGATCTAATGTTGGAAATAATGGAGTGTTTGATGATAGGGAAGTGAGGAAACGAGATCTTCAGGCGTGTGATCACTTTCCTATAAGCTTTAAATCTCCCTTATATAAAGCAACAAGGTTCAATATTTAATCTTATGGGATACAAGAAGATGATGAAATTCTTAAGTTGCTTGTTTAAGAACTTCCTGTTGAAATGCAGTACTGTAACAGGAAGTTCTTGAACCTTGTTTAAGAATTTCATCATCTTCTTGTATCCCATAAGATTAAATCTTGAACCTTGTTGCTTTATATAAGGGAGATTTAAAGCTTATAGGAAAGTGATCACACACCTGAAGATCTCGTTTCCTCACTTCCCTATCATCAAACACTCCATTATTTCCAACATCTAATACTTGAGAAATTACACTTAAAACTTATTTTCAATAATAGGGTGTAGACACTATAAAAATGGGACTCAAAATTGGATTAGAACAAATTCGTGGGGTTCAAAGATTAGTTCGACGAAATCAAGATGCCTTGAGTTATACAAAAAAATGAATGAAAAATATAGGGGTTGTTTACCAAAGTGGAGAAATGGAAAATTTTCCAAAAAAACAGAAAATTGGAGAGGTAGAAAAATGGAAAATGGAAAAGTTGTTTACTAAATTTATTCCTCCAAATCCTTATTCCATCTCCATTCTCCACTCTTATTAAGGAATTTGGAGAATTGAGAATCCAACTTCTCCAAATGGAGAAATGGAAACACACGGGTGAACAGTACAAGCCAAGTGTGGCATCCCAGGTTCGAATCTTGTTGATCCCTTCTTCTTTCGATTTTGATTTTTGACACTGGCGCACACTTCTTCTTCCGATTTTGACACTGGCGTACAAGCAAAGTGTGGCATTCAGATTTTTGACACCTCTTCAGATTTATTATTATTATTATTATTATTATTATTGTTATTATTGTTATTATTATTATTATTATTAATTATTAAATTCGTATTATTATTATTATTATTAAATTCTTATCATTATTATATTACTACTATTGTTATTGCTATTATTATTATTATTAAATTATAATTATTATTATTGTTATTATTATTATTAAATTCGTATTATTATTATTATTAAATTATTAAATTAATTATTATATTACTACTATTATTATTGTTGTTATTATTATTATTAAATTATAATTATTATTATTGTTATTATTATTATTAAATTCGTATTATTATTATTATTAAATTATTAAATTAATTATTATATTACTACTATTATTATTGTTGTTATTATTATTATTAAATTATAATTATTATTATTGTTATTATTATTATTAAATTCGTATTATTATTACTATTGTTATAATAATAATAATTATTAAATTATTATTATTAATGTTGTTGTTGTTGTTATTGTTATTGTTGTTATTATTATTATTTTTATTAATTATTAATATTATTATTATTGTTATATAGGTTGATAATAAAATCAAAAAATTAGAGAAATAAAACTGGAAGAATGGAGAAATGGAAAACTAGAGGAATGGAGAAGGAAAACTGAAAAAATGGAGAAATGAAAAACTGGAAATGAAAAAACAGAGAAATGAAGTAAACGACCCCATAATTTCCCCTTAGTCTAATATATAAAATACCCCTTGCTTCGATTACTATTTCTCTTAGGAAATATAACAAATTAAAAAAAAAAAATCAATTATTGGGGACTTTGTGCAATTTTTAAAAACAAGTGGGGTCCAATCTTTATCTTCAAAAACCTCCAGGGCCCGGTTGAATTATTATTCCCCAAAAAGTTCATAATCTTTTTAGTCAATTACTACAGGCAATCGTGCATGGATGCACTAATAATAATCATTTTCTTCCTCGTAATTTATCTTTCATTTATTTAATAAATAATTTAATATTCCATGTATGCAACAAACAACGTAACATCTGTCTTAATGACAAAAAGTTCTTCTTTACAAGGCACAGAATTGTTGGAAAAGGTAAACATATGAAATGAATTGAATGCATATATAGATGCTACATATTATAATTTAATTCTTGTTGACCCTAATGGTCTTACTATAATGCAAATGGATCTATTCGTTTTTTCAAACTTTTTGGATTCATTTGTTAAAGGTAATATTAGCTGTATCATTGTTAAATACAGGAAAAAAATCTATCTATATCATTCACATAATATAATATTTTTTTGTGACAGATAATATTTCACTAGTATAATATAAACGTGTCAAATATATCACGCACATTGACCGTTTCTATCCAATTAATATCATTTCAAGATAAGCACCTATAGTAGTCTAATAATGTGGCTTTTGTTATATTTTATACATCTATTTTCAAGAATCCAATATAAAGATATAAAATTGTGTAAGATGTCAATCAACCATGGTACGGTGTTGATAATATCCAAACAATTTAGGTAAACTCTATTCATGTGTAATAGCAGACAAATTACACATGAGAGCGTATCTAGCTAATTAATAGTGTTGATATTAGTGTTGGTAGCATGCATGTCACTAGCTATTTGAATGTATGCCTAGGTGATGACCAATTTGTAACCTAAGATCAATAGACAGTTCTTGTAGAAAGAACTTTAATTTTTAGTTACCAAGTTAACTGTTGGATCAATTTAGGTGGAATGCTCATATATGTGTGTGGGGGTGGGGGGGGGGGGGGTATTGTATTGACGATATAGACACCGGTACGAGCTAATTGGACATTGATAAGATAAAAACGACCCTGTAACGTAATAATCCCAAGGGCCCACGCCCCGGTCAGACAAAGCTTCTGGGATGATGTAAATCATGGTAACTCAGCTGAACAAGGCTAAATATTTGCTTGCTACGCACAAGAAGCCCCTCACTTTGAGAGGTTGCTTCTACACTGCCGCCAATGAGACTTGATCGCGGATCATATATTGTTCCCAAATTTCACCGGGTGAACAACTGAGTTGCTTATGTGGGCCAAATAATAATATAAATGGTTATATGGGATACTCAATAAAAGTAAACCAGTAGGTGAAAGTAGTTGTGTTCGTTGTTCACCATTCATATATTTGAACCGTGAAGAATCATATCAATAGAAAGCATGGAGGGGATGATGGTGGGGGGTGGCCGGTGAAAAAAGCCAGTACGGTGGGGGCATGTTTGATCCTTTTCGAGAATACAACTACGGCAGCCCACAAGATTAGCTCAAAACCGCCATTAAAATTTCTCCCTCTCTCTCTCTAGGGTTCTCTGTCATTGTCTCCTACTAGTTTTTTGTTTTCTAGCTATGCCCTGAGGCTGAGGTTTTGAATGCAATAGTTTATAGAAACCCTATCATCACATAAAAAGTGTACTCTCTGTCTTGTTTCTCCTTTATGACAGTCTTTCTTATACCTGAAATCAACGTACACTCCACCGGCTCCATGTGATCATATACTGCACAGAACAAATTTACAGCGTACGTTCTACGTAGGTGATGAGTTCAGCTCAGACTTCAATTATTCATTGTTTTTCTTCTTTTGTAAATCTTGACCCTTAGCTTTATGCATGTATGTTTTACTATAAGGTAGAACCAAACACTGCACACACTTATTATTATTAGAAATATAAAATAATAAAGGGAAAATTGCACTTTTTCCCCCTGAGTTATATACCTATAGCACTTTTCTCCCCTCAATTATTGAAGTGGCTATTTTTCTCTCTGAAATGTTAAATGGACATATTTACCCTTAAAATAAATATTTAAAATAAATATTTTATTTATTTTTCTTCTCCAACAAATTATGACCATAATTTGATTCAAACCAAACAAACACTATAGCAACCAAACCGAAATATTCCAATTACAATTTAGAATCGAAACCCGATATTTAAAGTTTATTAAAATCGCGGACCGGAACGAACGGTTCATGTTCCGAACTGAAAAAATAAAATACATTTATTGTTGAATTTAGACTATTTTAAAATAAAAAAAAAAAACAAAATTTTAAAATAAAGACGGTTCAAAATCGCGAACTGGATCTGGAACCCCCGGTTCACGGTTCAGCCGTTCAGGATCCAATTTGTTTGATTCATAATTTTAATAAATTGAAATCCAAATGTTAGGTTATAGATCTGAATCATAACCGAAAATTTTTAATTCGATTGCTTTAGTGTCCGGTTCTGTTCGAACCAAACCGTGGTCATTCCTACGTATACGCAATAATTTGTTGGAGAAGTAAAATAAATAAAATATTTACTTTAAGGATAGAAATGTCAATTTAATATATCAGGGGGAAAAACCACCACTTTTAGAATAATTGAGGGGGCTAATGTGCTTACCTAAATAATTGAGGGGGAAAAAGTGCTATAAGTATGTAACTCAGGGGGAAAAAGTGTCATTTTCCCAATAATAAATGGATATATGTGTGTGCGCGCGAGCATGTGCTGGCGAGGATAATAACGAGGTGACTTGGAATAGCTGTTAGCTGATTATGTTAGTGAGTTTGACTAGTTAATAGCATTAGCTGATTGTAGAAAGATGTTCGGTAAATTAGTTGTTAGCTAATAGCTGATTACATACAAAATGATTTTCTCAAAAAAACTGTTTTGAGTAGCTTTTTGAATTTCAGTGTTTTAGAATAATAAGATGTTACAAAAAGATAATTAATCAAACATTCATATTGGTTATTTAACCAAATCAAATCGCTAATAGTGGTCAAACAAATCAAAGTTTTTTCCAAAAGATTGAACTCCAACCCTAAGAGCCTCCCACACTCCGGCCCGACAAAACATATTATGCGAGGATGTAAATCAAAATTAGCTGATAAGCTAACTATTTTACAAAATAAGGCCTAAATTAATATAATGACTTATCTAATATTGAAAGTAAAATAAGTGTATGGTATCCATTTCTTTAAGAGAATATAATGATAACCGGCCAAGACTATTTCTGTGCAGCAGGCCGGCTAGCTTGGACTAAGAATAGTTACAATACTAGTTTAATAGCATTTAATTTAATTTAGTTGGAAATGAAGGTGATTATGATAATTATTATATATTTTCCCATAAATTAAACAATAATTAAGAGCTTGAAATGGTATATTGATTAGTGATCTAGAAGTGAGCCAATGGTTTTGTTGCCCACATAGTTGGATGGATACTAAACTAAATAGTTCACGGTTTTGTTCTGAGATCAGAGATGACGACACACGAGGCTTGTATTTTTTAATTTTGGCATGGGGATTTCTATTTGCAGATCGGAGGCTGACGAAGAAAACGACAAGTGATTACAGACTACTAAATATATTAGCTGTCCAATCTACGAAATTATATAATTAAAATCAATTGATACAATGTAAGAATCTATAGAAGACAAAACACCACCATCCCTTCCATGACTTATTATTATTTGAATAACTCACCGAATCACAATTTTGCCAAATTAATTTCTGGACTATATAAATCTGTCTTAAAAGTTAAAATTCAATACGAAATTGTACACTAGGTACAAATTAAAATGTGTAAACAAACTCAACCCAACCAAACTCTAGGAGTCTTATTTCCAGTTTGTTTGTGACAGAATTCAAACTCTGACCCTACTGCTAGAAGTGAATTCTAAAATCTAAATGCATCTTCTCAGTCGTCACTAGACTACTATACTAAGGTCACTCAAAATGACTCACCTGAAGTGAGTTCGAACTCCCACGTCTTATTATTCACAATTATTAAATTCTGATAGATTTTTTTGAGTTTAGCGGTAATATATGTGTGTGTGCGCGTTTAGGTTTTGGGTTAATTTTGAACATTAAATACTATTAATATTGAATGTATTTATAATAAGTGTCATTTTTACTATATATATGATCTTATAAATGAATATAATAAATATATTTTCAATAAGATGAAATAAATTGATTTTCAAAAAAAAAAAGATGAAATAAATTGAATATATAGTGGTTTAGACTAAACATCGGCATAATCCCACATGTTGCCCTAGCCGAGGCATTAAAATCTATTTTGAGTGCTTAAGTTGAGAAAATGGCAAAACCAAACCCACAAAATATGTACTAATAAGGCTAGCTGGTCTTGTTGCTCAATTATATGGGGAGATATGTTTCCAAGGTGTTAGATCTCCTCTTGAAAAACCTGGGCCATTCCAGTCTTTGTTGACCAACCAATTTGTTGTTCGTGAAGAATAAAGTTTTTATTTTATTTTTCCTTAATCCTTAAAATAAACATTAATCCATCCAAATTGAACCTCATATTAAAATCATTCTTAAATATTTAACATATCATTTAATTTGTTGGGCGGGATTATGATCCTTGGGTGCATTTGCTCATTATACGCAAAGTTCACATAGACTCTAGTTTCGATCTTTCACTTTGAAATAACCTTATTAAAAGGCAAAATGAATTATCCCTATAGTTACCAGGACTATGTGGTCTAATGGTACCCGGGTTGGACTTTCATTTGGAAGGTTATGAGTTCGAGTCTCGGTGGAGGCGTTATTGGTTCTTTGTGTTTCAGTAGGTTGAGAAAGTATATGAACAGATACTACAATGTAATAGAGCCAGTAGCATTCAAAAAAAAAAGAATTATCCCTATAGTTAATTAAGGTAATTTATTACAAATTTACAATAGCACAAATTCTCCCTCATACAGCTTTATATGACAACTGATCACATTAAATGTTATATAAATATCAGGTCATTGTACTAATAATTGGTCGTCTAAACTCTACTGGTATTACTAAAACTATGGTCTCAAGTCACATCGAGTCACTATCATCTTCAGATTTTTTTGCTTTATTATTCATTAAATGCAGATTTAATTTACCAAGACTATGTGGTCTAATGATACCCGGATTAGACTTTCTTTTGGAAGATTGTGAGTTTGAGCCTCAGTAGACGCGTTATTGGTTGAGAAAGTATATGAACAAAAATGCAAAATTTAATTTTCAATATATGAGTTACGTTGATTTATATTTCAATTTTTAAGTTACTAAACATTAATATATCTCCTTTCAAAAAAAAAAAAAACTAATATATAAATACACAACTACTGTATATTAGAGACAATACTTTATTTAAATATCACTTGCTGCCGAAAACCTTATGGTCAATCTACTTAACTATGGCTTTCTCAAATGGGGTTCACAGGTTCGAATCTCAGTGAAGAAAAAATTACTACTTAAAATCCTCATTCTATGGGCTAACAAAGATCATAAAACGCTCTCAGTCAAGGCCATCACTTTGCGTTGAGAAATATATATATGTTATTTTTCTCTACCAGAGAGGTAAAGACTAAAGAAGTGACAAAAATACCTTAATCAATGCCATTTGTTCACAATCGAATTGTCTAGAAGATTTTCTTGTCCACCATCAAACTGCAACCACCATGCAAAGGTCGCTTTCGTGAAGGTTGATTTCCAGTTATTAAGGAGAGATAGCAGCCATGTTGATGTTTTTAATCACTTTTCAATGTACTCCTCAAAAGTTTTGGCTGGCATCAATATAAATTAATGGTTTATGTTCATATGTCAACATAGACAAAAGTATACATTATTCTAGGATATAATCTTGGAGAAAAGCTATATTCTACATTTTGAAAAAGCTTTGGCTGACATGAATATACATTCATCACCGTCATATATAAACTAGAGTAAAAATTAAAGTATGTATTACATCTTGTCTAAAACACTAAACTTATAGTCAGACTATATAATCTTAATATACACATCACGTGTGTGAGTTGATTAATTTTTTATGGGTCAAAGTAACAAATGGACATAGAGTTGAAAAATATTCTTTGTTTCAACTTTCAACTAAAATAACTAAATTGATAGTTAATTAGACTACACATTCTCAACGAATCAGATTAATTACCATATATTAGAATATCAAATCAATATTAACAATGCCTAAAACTTACAATCTAATAATAATACGAATTAAAGGTGGTATGAAATTCTAACCACCTAAAAACTGATCAAAATTAAAAAAAAAAAAAATTATAAATTTTAGTTTACTTTTCGAGTATGTGAAGATACACACTTTTTAAATTGTAATAAGAGTTCCTATTTAAGTACCATTTCTTGTCATTTGTACAAAAATACCAATAATATGCACGTATTGAAATGGATATTAGTCAAGTGGCATGGCCGGTGGAACATTACTCTCGTATAGTTCGATCGATACTTAATAACACCCTTTAGATCGAGTCCGTCACGTAAAAATCTTCTTAATACAATTACCGGTCACTTTACCTCTGATCTCATGTATAATTTGCAGACTATGATTGGATGGTGTAGCTAGCTACTAAAAGACATACGCAACAAGACACCAAAATACGAGGAGAAAATCCAACGATCATCACCAACCTCTAAAATATTTCCCAAAGCTCTCAAAATACAAAAGTTTGTTCAAGGGTATCGGCTGCCTGTTCCATAGTCCAACTACACTCAAATCCAACCACAATCATTTCAAAGATCCCAAACACCTTATTAATTATAAACAATATTATTGTGCGTTATTAGGGTTTCGTACGTATATATAGTGGCTTTCGAATACGGACAAAATTGCACTCGTTTGGCTCCTAGCTAGAATCTAAGCTATGCCTATAATTATCAATATTAGGTTGGTTGGTTATGAGTTATGACAACGTTGTTGTTGTGTTATATATATTCAAAGAGAGTATAGAGAGATAGTTGGTGCAAATCCTCCAAATTTGGAGCCACCAAACATCATCAGTTTGTTTAATTTTTTTCAAACCCACAATTTGCATCAACAAATTTCAATTTGCTTCACCTAACGAAATCGGATTTCTTTGGCTGTACTCACAGGATTTTCCATACTTTTGAAAATCATACCACGTACAGTACTGTCTTCCTACAAAATTGGCTGGCTTAGGTAAAGTCTCCTAGTAGGATTATTTGTATGTTTTTTAAAGTTTACTTTGCAATAATCACGCATAACATGGTCAAGTGCAAGCTTAATTAGTCACATTAAGTGTGTGTTTGGTTTAGATTATGTGGTTGATAATCTTACATACATTAATTACCTATGTCAACGTTATATGTGTTCTTTGGTTTATGGGCATCTCTTAGAGGTAATGCGAAAGTTTCAGTAATGATTTTATAGCTAGTTCATCTTTGTCATGTTTTCAAGAATCTTGTATTTTTAACATTTCAAGTAATATGAGTTTTCTAATAAGAATGTAAAATGGGAAATATTATAACCGAAACTAAATGTGCCCTAGAAATTTATGATAAATGTTAAATAATAAATGCTTACTCTTTTCTTTTTTTTTTTTTTTGAAAAAAAAAATAGTAGTAGAAGAAGATTTTAGACAACTAATCAGAACTCCACGAACAAGCCCAATGAGCTAACCATCCGAGTTTCTCAGTGACATTTTTTTGCTGATAGGTTACCAACCCGTTTTGACGGGTGGTTAGTAATTGCGAAGGATTTTTCAAATTCTCAATGTGGTTGAAAAATTGGTCGGAATGGGTATTTTTTGATATGAAGTCTTAAGTTATACATGAATTGATTACTATCAGTAGTATAGGTAAAATGAATAATCATTGATTACTAACTTGAATTGATTAATTTTAACTGACGAGTTAAATCTTTAATGAAGGTGAAACTTATACATGCATTAATAATAATGTGTATTATACATGAGGTAGATAGGTTGGTTGCATTCACAAGATTTTCCATGAAGACTTGTTGCTTGTTTAATTAGCTTTCCATGAGTGTTAAGTTAATATAATGAAATGAAGAAGAGTAATGGCAAATTGCACCTTTAATAATATGAATTGCACATTCATAAGACGGTCTATTATATTGTTGCGATGATCGATGAGCACAAGTGGAAGCAACTTGGAAACCAATTAAGTTGGTAATTAGATGCAAATTATATATACAAAAAAGATATTCTCAAAGTCACCAGCTAATTTATATCAATGGGTTGTGCATGTTAGAAAATAATTGACAATTTTATAAATGATAGCATAAGCCAATTATCACCTAATTAAATAATTATTTAGCACATGTATTTTGGTATAGAAAACCCACAAATTGGATATATATATTTGCCTTTACTCCACTTAGCAAAATATTGCAGTTGAGCCTAAAAGAATGGCAAGTGAATGGAGTATGATTCTCGTATCTAAAAATTATGAGTTTGATTTTTTGTCAATACCTTCTCAAGCAAGCTTGTTACACAATGTCTTCGATTTACTTCTCTTATGTGATTTTTTTCAAAGGGAGTCTATCAGCTACCAATTTCGAATCAATTGAAATTCAACATTGCCATTTGATATTGAGGATCATGATGTCAAAAATTATACTTCTATTTCATTTTATGTGTCTGATTGAATTGACTAAATTAATAAAAAAGGTAAATAACACTTTTATTATTTGAATTATAAGAAAAATAATAATTTCCGTCCTTCTTGTAACATGACTTTTTCCTCCCTTAATTATTTGTGAAGTGACTTTTTTAACACAATTCTAACAAAATTAGGGGATGAAAAAGTCACTTCACAAATAATTAATAGACTAAAAGTAATGGAAGAAAGAAATGTGATATTTTCATATAATTCTCATAGGCCATGGCTTTCATGGGAAGTTGGAAATTGAAAGCTGAAATGGATTGTTCTAGTAGGCCCATATAGCAAGAAATTGGGCTAGAAGAATCTAATAATGAGGCCCAAATCGTTCTCCTAACTGAAAAAACAGAAAGGTATAGCGGAATATCCGTGGAGGGATGCGCGGAGACTAAACTGAGACAAAAACTGAAACGCAGATCCGGCTGCCGCTATGACAGATAGTGTCGCCAATTGTTTATTATATTTTCAATTTGGAAAAGTGCAATTCCTATTCCGGAACTATTCTGATTCTACCGCTATTGCTCTCACTCCGAACCTCCGCTCCAGAACGTCAACGCACCTCCACCTCCAACTCCGACGCTCCTCTTCTCCGGTAGTTTCTCTTCCGTCTCGCTCTCGCTCCGCCGCCTCTCGCTGCTCTTCTTCTCTCTTCTCTGGTAACTCTCTGTCTCTAAGGACTTGTAGATGGCTAGATGCGGTTCATAACGCGAATTATTGATTTGATCAACACGAATGATTGTGATTGATGTGTGTATGTATATATATGTACGTATGTAGATTTTTTGCAGTAATCCTTTATTGTTCTATCATTTTCTTCTGATCTGTGGTTAGAAGTTCTATTTTGTTACTCCGTATAAGTTTATCGAATGTTTGCGATTGAACTGTTTTTTCGCCTTTAAAAGTAATTTCGAGTGGTATATCAAGGCATTAAATTTTGTTATATGTAAATATATGCATTTCCATGTGTGCATGAATTAGTAGCTGTTTTCTGATCACTATGACTTGAGGTATTTTACTCTTTATTCCTGGTATATTCTTTTGAGAACTTTCAAGTTGCGTAAGGTTCAGCTTTTGTGGATGGATCTTATGTTACAACCTGACGTGTCTTTACAGGTTTTTAACTAAGAGGCGGCAAGGACTGTAAAAATTAAACAAACGGATTGTTGTCTAACTGAATAGTTGACAGTGTAAAAATTATTCAGAAACCAGGAACCTTTTTTTTTTAATTTTTTTTTATTGATTTTGCAGACAGTTGAATTTGATGGGAAGCACTTTCACTTTCAAACTTAACCATCAGCAGATAGGAGGCTGAATAAGTCTGCTAAGAATTTTCCATTTGATAAACAAGTATTTTGAGTGTTAGATTTTTTATAGCTATATACGAATTCATTCACATGCTTGCACCAGAAACTTGCTGCCTTTGTTTTTGCCCAGTTAAATTTTTTAAGCCATTTGACAATTCGCTATATTGTTTTTTGTAGTGAATTAGTGATACATATATCTTTTGCTTTCCTGTCTCAGATATGGATGCCTCCGGGGGTCAGAGTGTCTATCCTCTGCACAGATGTAAAACGATCCACCTGGTTATCTTCTTTCCTCTCTCATTAGTTGTACACTTCTGTTATAACCATACTTAAAATAATGTTTTATTTTTAGTGAATTTTCTTCAGTTTCTACTATCTGCTCAATGGCCTTTTTCTTCACATTTTTCTTAGGTGAGGCATGCTCAGGGATTTCACAATGTAGAAGGAGAAAAGGACAACAATGCATACCTCTTACCACACCTTTTTGATGCAAATCTTACCCCTCTTGGTTGGCAGCAGGTAACAAATAGATAGTTTAATTTTTTGTTGCTTGACATAATATGCAATTCTTTGCTAATTTAATTGTTATGGCCTTAGTTGAACTTTTATTTGCACCTTATTTAACCAACCATTAAGGTTTCCTGATTAGATAGAACCATCTGAAGTTGTATTGCCATTATAGGTGGATAATCTACGCAAACATGTTAACTCATCCGGTCTTTCTAAGAGGGTCGAATTGGTTGTCACTTCCCCATTGTTGAGGTATGAGTTTGTGTTTCTAACAAGTTATGAAGCTCTTGCAGCAAGTATTTTACTTATCTGAAAAAACTAAAGATTTTTTGTCTTCTTCCCCCCTTCTCAAACCCTCTCCTAATTTGCTCATAGTGACTGATATTTAGTTTTAAGTTTAATATGACAGATCAATACCTGAGCTGAAGGTAAATGGATATATTTGTTGCTTTACAGACTTACAGTACTGCATGAACACCCTCTTCTATTAACTTTCCATTTAGAGCAAATAATGAGTACATGGGGATAGGAGCTTCAGATAGATTGACTGAATTGTATCTAGAAATCCAAAAGAATTAGTGGATGTTGTTATTTGGCACAAGCTAGGATTACTTCTTCCAAGAGGAGTGGATATCTAGGAATTATTTGTTATACTGGATTTGAAAAATAGATATATAGAATCCTTGATCCCTGAGCTATCATTTATTTTTGTATTTATATTTAAGGACTATACAAACAGCAGTTGGTGTCTTTGGGGGAGAAGGCTATGCTGATGACATACAAGGTCTTCCGTTAATGGTGACAAATGCTGGAAACAGTAGTCGACCTGCAATTTCAAGTCTAAATTGCCCTCCATTCCTGGCTATGGAGTTGTGCCGAGAACATACAGTAAGTCATAACCTATAGGTGTATATATGTCTTTCTATTAGTCCTTACCTCTCCTATTTTCTCATGCATATGTTCTCTCTTTTATACAAACTTTTGCATTTTATGGTTCATTCTAAAGAGCTCAGTAGCTCACACCCTTATCCTTTCTTGATCCTCTGCATTTGCTTTAGTTATAGAGTTCGTATACCTTTCTTTTGGATGCTAATTAACTTATTTTCATTGTCTCTTTGATTTCTGCCCATGCTGTTGTTCCTTTTGTAATCCAATTATTTTGCTTCAATAATAAACTTGTAATGGAATATTTTCCATGTAGTCTTTACTCATTTCTAATTGACTCCATGATGCCCACGTGGTAAAGCATAACTACTGGGTAATTTTTAATCTCAAATGAATATCTCATTTATCTCACATAATGCAGGGGGTTCATTGGTGTGATAAAAGAAGAAACATCAGCGAGTATAAGCCTCAATTTCCAGCAATTGATTTCTCATTGGCAAGTACATTTGCATGACTTTGAATTTCTTATCATTACATTCTTCTGATTATATGATTTTACCACCTCCCTCCCTTGAAAAAGAAAATTCCACTTGCTAATTATCATTCTTCTTAATATTGCCAAGCCATGGCCATGGTTATGGTTTGCCTCATTGTCATTGTCACTGTGTTTTTTTTATAGATTGAACATAATGATGACATTCTGTGGAAGGAGGACATTAGGGAGACAGATGAAGAACTTGCTACAAGGGGGATGAAGTTTTTAAACTGGTAATGTTATATGTGCCAACACTTCCAAGAGATGTGTTTTCAATTCATAGTTTGAAAAAACTTATAAAGGGTTTTTACTACTACATTATAGTACATTCCATGTAAATTTGTTTTATAAGATATCAAATAGTTTTTGAACTTGAACCAGTTTCATTTGCTAAGCTCTTTTTATGTATAGGTCATAGGTTGCTTCAGATGCCCCTCTATAATAACTTGATTATATAACATTTTAGACAATTATATTGATGTTTGTACCATAAGCAGCACCTGATGTCTTATTGATTCTTAGTTTTCCTGCTTTTGATTAATTTGTGGTACAGGTTGTTGACGCGGAAGGAGAAGGAAATTGCAGTTGTTACTCACAGTGGATTCTTAATTCATACTCTAAGACAATTTGGAAATGACTGCAATCCAAATGTGAAGAATGAAATTTGCAGACCGTAAGTTTTAGAGTAAATATATGCGCAAAGGATAAAAGACGTATCCGTTCGTACTTTTCCTTTATTTTTATTTTTTTACAAAGTGAAAATAGGTTAACTTTCGATTAAGTGATTTTAACTGTTCGTAGTTTTCCATTTTTGCAGATTTAACAATTGTGAACTTCGGTCAATGGTTATTGTTGACAGATGGTAAAATTGTATCCCTCTCTTCAGTTTACTGTGTTCTTTCTCTTAATCCTACCACGTCTCCCTCGTGCCATTTTAAATTAAATTGGTATTTTTGAATTTGCAGTATGATTGGATCAGATACCCCCACAACCGACTATCCCGGTAAAATTCCCAGTGGATCAGACGTCCCAAGCGAATGAAGCTATGATGCAGCTCAGCTCTGAAGCATCCAGATGATCTGCCTAGATGATTTGAACTGCAGCAAACAGAGATTTTTTGGCTTTAGAGGCTTCGTTCGATTCATTTGGAGCATCATGTTTCTGTATCTCCCAACATGATTTTAAAAACAATTGAGATTTGTCAATCTAGAAGCACGCACGCACCCATCAAAACTATATACCAGTGGCGTAATAAATCGTGCTGCCTATTACAAATTGCCTTCCTTTGTAATTTTTTTTCCTCATTCCTAAATGAGTAAAGACGAACTGTGGGGATTGGGTAAAAGCATAACCATGCTGTGTATTTTACACAAGAGCAGTTATTATTCAAGTTTGGGAAAAGGGTCAAATAAGCCTCCTAAACTTTACCTAAAAAGTCTATTAGTCTCCTAAACTTTTAAAAAGTATAATTATACCCTTTTAACATATTATATTGAGGCAATAAAGTCCAACAATCAGTAGCAGGTCATTAGGGTTCTGACATCAATTTTATCCATCACTGACAATAATTCGGCGCCCACCAAACCGATGTTGATCGTCGTCTACCAGATAAGGCGACTAGTTGGTCGCCTCCTCAGATGGAAGGTGACCAATCGGTTGCCTTCCGCCAAAGAAGTAGACGGCGATCGGCAACAATTCGTCGGAGATGGATAAAATTGATGCCAGAACCCTAATTACCTGTAATAACATGTCATTTATCGGTTTTTGGATCTCATTGCCTCAATATAACATGTTAAAGGGTGTAATTGCACTTTTTAAAAGTTGAAGGAGCTAATTGACTTTTCAGGTAAAGTTAAGAGGCTTATTTGACTCTTTTCCCTTCAAGTTTTAGTCGTCGAAAAAAGGCACCTCAACTCTTTAACTAAATGTCATTCCTACTCCAATAAGTTTAATGATAAAGGACTGTTAAGACAAGAATCAATTCAAGTTTCAGAGTGACTTCATTTTAAAAGTAATCTACACATGGCTGAAGGCCATGGATTTCACAATCCTCAAAAGGATATTCTCATATAAGTAAATCTCTATTGGAAGAAAAAGATTATACCTGATGGGCAAACTTGGTAACTCTTCACGATTGCATTATGATGACCTCATTGCAAATGTTACCACTCCCACTATGAGTGACAGAATAAGAACCAAAAATGGTATCAGCATGTAAAAGCCTGCTGAGTTTTTAGATTTCTGGTCACTTCTCAAGCTTTTTGTCTCTTCATGCTTTGAGAGGTCTGGCTTTGCCGACAAGGAATGTTGTTTCAACATTTCCCAAAAAGACTGGGTGGTTGCAGATATAGGAGCTTCTGATTCAGGCTCCAGAATTCTTGAAGGATCAATCGGAACTTCTATGGACATCAACTCAGCACAATGATCATTAAGAACCTGTAGTTCAGAAAAAGTTCAAGTTATAGTTGAATAATTTCAATCTCAAAATCACCAAACTTCACTCACATGCAATATGATACAAAGATGTTCAAAGGATTTTAACTGTCAACTCTAAGGGGATTAACTTGAAAATACAATGGTTACAGGGATTATGTTTTCCTTTACCATAATTAAACACAATGCAATGATGAGCACTACATGCTATGACAGCTGAAATGAAACATGGAACTTACTTTTAACCCAAAAATAAATAAATAAATGCAACATACCTCAACTGTTTCAGATGGTTGTATGTAGTCACAGACATATGTATTAGCTAACCATGGAATAAATACTCTTCGAGGAAACAATAGGCTGCAATTTTTCCTGACAAAAGCACAATTTAAAAAAAAAAAAAAAAAAAAAAAAAAAAAATCTTCGTCAGCCAAGACCAACTGCTGCCTTCCATCAACAACGACAGCATAAATCATGTAGCTCAAATGGCAAGGTTGCAGGTTCAAGACAGTTTAAATTCTGTAATGAGAATAGGATGTTGAGAGCATGGAGTTGAGAGTTCCATGAGTAGCTTACCTTTGCAATTGTAAATCAAGTAGTGGAACTGGTTCTTCTGCTGATATTTGATCCCTTGCTTCTTCAAGGCTTCCATCAATAGCATCTGATCCCCTCTCTGTGGCATCACATATGATGTCTAATCTACTCTTCAAACTCAATATTATATCTTCCTATGCAAAAGAAAACGAGTTCACTTACTTTACTGCAAAAAATGAAGGATTAGGTATTCCACTACCAACACAATGATGTAGTATACATATTTAATATCAACATAAAGCTCTCTGTTCTTCAATGTGCCAATTGATAAAAGCTTTTCTTGGAACCAGATGAAACAACAGCCATCTGTCAGCAATACTAATTATATTTTGAATGAGAAATGGAAGCCCTTGCCAGGTGCAAGCAAGGCCTGCTGTTCGATACCTTTATATCAGTCATAGCTTGTGAAAGTTGCTCCTTTGCAGTCAAGTAAGCATAAGAGCAGACGGCACCAGCAAAGACAAGAACACCAATAATGTCTTTTTGGCTGCATGCTTCACAATAAAGATTTAAAAATTAATTAATTAATTAAAAAGTAGTCACATTAATGAATTCATAATCTTAAAAGAGTTTCAACCCAAATCAAGAATATTAGTCCGCACCATCAAACTTATCTTGCATGAAAGGTAGGAGGAATTCAACATCATGTACACCGCCTGATGCAACTTGCTCATCCCCAATTGCCTAAAAATGTTAAGAAATATTCCAAGACAAGAAAAGCTATCAGTAAAAATTGTTGGTTCACAGCACAACTCAACTAGGCTTATCCCAATCTGATTGGATTTGCATACATGGGTTCTATAACTCTATCCAGTTGCCTTTTCTATATTCATTGTACTTGTATCCAAGTAAATTCAGGTCCAAATCTTCCTCTCCCATCTCATATTTTACCTTATCATCACTCTTTCTTCCTAGGGCATCTAATAAAACCCTGTCAAATATGTTGAAACTATCTTTAGCCCACTTCCTGTCAATTAGTCTACAATACAAATCAAATATGTTTTATTTTCAATTAAATTGTGGCAATTGTGCAGAAATGGCTACTGGGGCACTAGTAAAGTAATGTATCATAGAAAAATTAATTTTGGGCAAATTTCACTTTTACCCCCCTAAACTATACTATATGCAACACTCGACCCCCAAGAATAATTACAGGGCAGTTAACAGGATTTTCAGCTAGCAACTTGATTAATAGTTAAGATAGAACTAAACCTACATGCCTGAATCAATATACTGTCTTGAACTGTAAAGTAGTCAAGTTTCTTACCAATTTTCCATCAATTAAAGCCGTGGCACATTTTAGCTCTTTTGCATGAAGAGAAATACAATGGTGAAGAATGTCAGCCAATCTTGTGATACTCGACTCATCCCCACAGCATATTGGCACTCTGGAAATGTATAGCACCTATAATCAGCTTCACAGTTTTTGCAGAAGGGGAGTGTTCATTTTGTAAATTCATAGGATACATAGAGGGAAAACAAATGCAGAGTTGTATAAATGGTGGCTAAGCCAAGAGTCAACAAACATCAACTCATCAATTTGAATCTAACCAATTCCTATAGCACCATTCATCTTTTTACATGATTTATGGATAATAGAAGAGCAGCTTGAGTTAGAGCACTCAAGTAACTATACTATTCAAATCATCAAACATTGCATATATGAAAAAATAAAAATAAGTAAATAATCTGCAAAACAACCTAAGTAAAATGTTGCTCAACTATAGTTATATCCCATTTTGTTAGAAATTAAAATAATTATAATCACAAATAAAGATCAACAGTTTTCAATAATGAAAGGTATCTTAAATGAAATTTATATAAGGGGGGAAAGCAAAAGAAGTGACATATTACCTAAAATCAAAAGCATATGTGCATCTGAATGCCTGGAGGGAAGTAAGAATTTTCCCCATTTTGAAATCACAAGGTCGTAGGCTGCTTGATGTGATATTAGAAGCCAATGAGCAATTCCGAGTTGTCCACCTGAAATGAAAATGTCAGATACCTATAACTAATAAGAATTAATATATAAGTAATAAGAAATAAGAATAACAAGAATGAAGCCTTCTTTCGCAGAAAGCTACCTCATGGGACTGTAACAAATATGAACAAGTAGCCGCTCATCACTGTCAGCATCTATAAAGGGGGTAGCCTTGGCAACGGCTTTTACAGTCTGTAAAAATGATCCAAACAATAAGTTGACAATTAAAATAGATGTGAGATAGTGACCACACCCAAGTTTCTAGAATACTATATTTCAAAATTTTCTAATTCTAAGAAAAAGAATTTAAATAAGAATTAAAAAGAAGAAAGAGCACCTTAAAAGAATAACAAGAGCAGGAATGAGAAAATTTTCAATTTTAGAAGTCATAAAATATTATTGCTTTTGAGCTACTCTTTATATTGAATAACAATAAAGAGGAGATCATTTGTGATATATCCACGAAAGATTATAAAAATAAATAAATAGTAGTAGTAGTGATATAACAATTATGATATAGTCACAACATGCTTACAGAAAGAAGTGTCAATGATAGAATTGATTTTAGAGTATCTAGTTCTACTGTATAGAATACTTTAAATTGAGAAACTCAGTAGTAAATTCTCCTCTTACCACTCTCACTTGCCAAAAGAAAACTATATTACAGAGTGAAACAAACCTGACACATGGTTATTGTTGAGTTCTTAAATGAGCTCTCACTAGCCCATATATAGATGCCAATCACTTTAATTCCACCCAATAGCATTCTTCCAACCTGAAAAATGGTATTATGCATTGTCACATTCAAACCATCAATCATAGATTCCCTAACTAGGCATTTGCCTTACATCTTAACACCTGACAGATGAAGTATAATTTAAGAGATCATCAAGGTAAACAAGCACTTGTCAAGGTCAGGGAGGTAGAGACTAGAGAGCTTCCTCTTCTCTTAAGCTGCTAGCATAAATTTCCTAAATATAATTCAAACTCATGCAATCAAGTTCACAGAGTAAAACAACACACACACACACACACTATCCAAACAAACACATAGTCATTACAAACTTTTAAAAGTACTTTTATGCATCCATAACAATTAAAAAGCACACAGAACGTATTTCATTACTCCGTACATATTAAGCACTCATTGATAATGCTGATGATCCTCTACTGCTACGCAAAACTAAATGACTGGCAATAAAATTCAAACGAAAAGCAAACTGCATAGCGAATGAAGGAAACTGATATTGAAATCCAGAAATTCGAATCAAATTGAACCTGGCGAGCGTGTTCAGCAATCCAATCCTGATCAATGAATAAAGCCGAAGAGTCGGCCTGCGTTTTTCCCTTCCCTCCTTTCTTCCGATCGTCATTCGCGCCACCGACAATCGAGCAAGCCGGCTCGCCGGCATCGTTCAGCGGCGTCGGTACCAAGTCGAATATGAACCCGCGATCTAAGCTCGAGCTCAGCTTCCCTATCACAAGCCCTATCTGAGCGGCTGGCCCCGATTTGGTAAGCCGCTCTTCCGCAAGTTTCAGCTGCGCTTCCTCTCCCACTACTGCTTTCACCATCGTCGTGTTTATTCGTTTACTTCTGTTAACACAGTTCTGCAGGCTTTTAGTGAGATTTAACAAAATTCTACTTTTCTAGCTAGTTTCATACTTTCATTAGGCCCATTTCGCTTATAACAGATATGTCCATAAAAGAACACTGGGCTTTAATGTTATCTTTCTCAACTAAGGCCATATTAGCCCAATCAAATTAGGCCCATCTTTATTATGGTTAATTCTTTACCACAACCTTAAGCAGTACTTATACCATGGATTAGAGTTCACAATGCACTTTGGACCCTGATGCATGTGTATGTATCTTATATTATGATTTTTTGTGTCTTGTGTCATAAAATTTTGTATCTTAAGAGTATGAATTATGTACTTGAAATAAATTAGTAAGTGTATCCTGTGTTGTGAAATTATGTGCTTATCAACACACATTATGTACTTAAATCATATTTGAAAAATAAGTAAATATATAATATGTGTATGTTTATTGTGTTGTGATTTTTTGTGTCTTGTGTTATATATGAAATTTTGTACTTTATAAGTATGAATTTTGTACCTTGTCGTTTCGATCCAGGATCCATAATGCTACGTGGATTCTGGTCTATGATATAAATTGTCACCTTAAGGGAGTGTTTGGTTGGGATTGTAATTCTTATGAAAACCCTTGGAATTGTAATTCTTATGAGAACCCTACGGGTGTTTGGTTGGAATTGCTAACACCAAACATGAATTCTACCATTAAGAGTTCATATAATAAGGATTAGACCAGTTGAGTTAATCATGTAGTCAACTTTGTAATTACAAAGCAGCCTGTTAACCTTCTCGATCAATTAACCTTTCATGTTCATATGAGAGGGTCAACACGCAATGCACAATATCATACTAATAACGAATCACACTTCCCTCACGTATTTGAAGTTGACTTTCTTAAGATCATTTTAGCGCAAGTGGCACGCAACTATGTGGTCCTCCAACGTCAGTCCCAGAAAGGGGCAGCAAATTAGTTGCAGTTTTAAGGTTTTGATTTTTCTTAGCCTTTGTTTTTTATTAGGTAATGCATCATTGTTATGTGTCAACATCTATGCAGCTTTATGTTTCCTCATACAATTGGAGAGAGTGGTTGGTTGGGGACTACTTGGGGCTACACTTTTTGTTAACCTATAGCGATGGGACTACGCATGGTCGCCGGGTTAATTGCATCAATAATAGTTTGCACGGTGGCAACATTAACCCCTCCACTAATCTTCCACTGTATAGATAGGCAAGAATGATGACTTATTTGTGAGCCACACATTATTAATCTTATGTTTGACAACATTTTCAAACTTACATTACGTTTACCTACTCCACAACTTCATTTTTAATTTTCAAACTATTCTTCACTATATACATTTTTTTTTTTTTGGTAGAGAATTCTTCACTATACATTAATGATGTATAATCTATAAAACATTCAACTGAAACTTTTTAAAAATAATTTTGAACTACAAACGTTAGACGTAAGAGCAAGACCATCAATGTTGCTGGAGGAGGTAATCACGATATGTCTCAATTGGCCAAGAGTAAGACCATCAATGTTTTTTTGGTCTATAATATGGAGGAGAGAGATGGTGAGATGAGAGAGATAGAGTGTGTACGGAAGCAAAGAATGAAAATGATCTTGCACTAAGTATAGTTTTTTGTGGGCTCCACAATTTTTTTCAAGTTCGCGCAGGTATTGTTTCGCACACCAATGCACCTAACAGGCTAATAAGGTTGCTCTAAATGTTTATACATTAGTGTACACAATAAGAATAAATTCATACCTCCATTTTTAAAAGATTTGTAATACTTAATTTACTATTGTTTATCACGTCAAAAAACAAATCGCAAGAAAGAAGGTACCAAACATTACTCTTAATTTGCTCCCAATTCAACCATCATCCTATTAAAAATTTAAGATTTTCAATTACCACAAAGTAATTGAAAACATTATAACCACTTTAAGAATTTAAAAGATCATTTACCACTATTATTTATTACCAGTTGAAAGTGATCGATAATACCAATTTGATCGTATAGGTCATCACAATGGTTCATACATTTCCTAATAAAATTAGTTAATTTATTATTTTTATTTTTTGAGTTTTATATATATATATATATATATATATATATATATATATATATATATAGTATGGTAGGAAGAAGGTACAATTAAATATCTTAACATTTGGTCATTTCACCAATCATATCTTTTTTACAAGTGATCGAAAATATTTTTACATATTTTAAATCAGATTTAATCGGTTAGAAAAGTAAGAGAATTAAATATGATTAAATTAACAATTAAAGATTAAAATAGTGAAATAGCACTATAGTGGAGACTAAATACAATATAGTAATATACAATTCCTTGTACTACTTGCAATATAATGAATGAGTAGACTAATTCAAATGGCAAAACTTTGTCCAATCGCCCACTAAGATGCCGCCTTGGTGGTGACTAGTGAGAAGTTGATCCGCAATGTTGTTTAATAATAAACCACATTAGTCCTGAATACGTAATTGGTGAAATAATTTAAAATAAATTTATAAACTTTATTTTAGTAGTAGCTACATGGTGCATGTTTTGAATTTTATTATCTCATAATTTATATATTCTATCCGTCTAGAACAAGAGCGATGAAAGTCTTTAAATTTTAGATTATCTAAAGCTTAACGTGGATGTAACTATTAATGGGAAAGAAAGATCATTAACGGGTTTTGATTGGTTTATAATTAAGAGATGACTTGTGAAGTTTCTTGGCTACTAAAAATGGCTCTTTGAAGGACTTGTTTTCTCCTAAGGCAGGCAAAACAATGTCAATTCGGGAAGCTTTAACTTGGTTAAAGGACAAAGCTAAGGTTTAAATAATATTTTTGTTGAGACCAATGTTTTGCTAATCATATATAAAGTGTTGCTAGATGGTCCCACCAATGTGGGTAGGGTGGTGACCAAAAGCTTAACAATTTTAAGTTTGGAAGATGAAGAGAAAGATTTTTTGATTAATGACTTCATTTATGTCCACTTAATGGAAGATTAAAGTGGACAAATGAAAAGACAAAAGAGTTGGCTTTGTAAAGCCTATATAAAGGCCATGGATTTGGCTACCTTAGATATGAGAGAGTTCAAGAAGAAGAAAAAGAGAGGAGAGAAAATTTGTGTGAGATATACAAGTGTGAGAAAATTAGCTAAGAAGAAGTTGGTGGATTTTGTAGAAATTCTTGTGCCTCGGGGGGTATGTTATTTTCTTTTGTATTTTGTGTTGCCTCTAATTGTTGAATAGAGAAGCCTCATCTGTTGTACCCATTATCTATATAGTGGAAGGTTTACTGGCTTGTGCCTGTGGTTTTTTACTCCTTGCCTTGAGGAAGTTTTTCCACGTTAAAATTCTTGGTGTTCTTTTAGTGTTGTTTATTTATTTTATTGTGTTATTCATATATTCTTGCGAGCTTTCTTCCTAACATAAAGAGGTTGAATTCCATGCTTGGGGTTTCTTATTTTGATCTAGTTCCTCTAGATATTAAAGATTTAAAGATTTGTTAGCTCAATTTTATGGGAGATAATTATTTTGTACGTCATTTTGTACGTCATTTTGTAATGATAATTATTGGGAGAAGAAGTTAATATCATTAGCATGTTGGAGGAAAACAAAAAAGAGTTCTACTATATGTACTTCTTATTTTTACTTACTCATTTTTATTTCGATATGGCAATTGAAGATTAGTTATTTTTTCTTGATGAAAATGTCAACATTAAAATTTTGTGAGAGAAAATAAAAGTTTAAAGTAGAAATTACGAATAAGAGTAATATTTTTCGAAGAAAAAAAAATTTGTTGATCTTGTAGTAGGATGGATAATTGTTTGGGTGTTTATTGATGGAGAATGATATATCTCATAATAATAACTAACATTGTTTACCTTTCAATTATCCCATTCCCTTTGATATTCTTTAAAAAATTTGTATATATGATGCGATAATAAGATAAAGATATTGATGGCATTATTCGTCAAACAGAAATTGACAAAATCCGATAAACAAGTCATTCCTGTAACAATTGCAAATGACATGACCTTCAAAGATTAACATATATTGTAATTGACATGAGCTGCTAGTGCCGCACCACTACATTATTAGAACCCTCAACGAGAACCTGTCATATGCTCTACTTCGACACTATAGATAGAGACATCTTTCAGCCAGTAAAAGGACATGATTTCTTAGATTTAGTATACTTTCCGACCATTATATAACCTTTCAAACTCTTTTTATACTCTACTTGGACATTATTAAGATTATATTATTAATACAATACTCATCACTCTACTTACATGTCCATTATTGTATCTTTAAATACGTAACATATAGGTTTAATACCTATTAATGCTATCAATATATTTTATGATTTACATATAATATTTTGTTAATCTATTCACTTATTTGACTAGCATGATTTAAATACCAATATCACTATAATCTACATTTTCCCATACTTATCTTACCTATTGTTAAGTAACAAAATAAATGCAAATTGCCATCCTTAAAATATCTTATTTAGTCACTTTGACCTTTATTGCCATCATCATTGTTCACTTGGAGATAAGATATTGAATTAGATGTGTTTCTATTTGCAATAAATTTTTCTGATTAATATAAATGTACCTGGCCAAATACATCAAAAATGAAATAGACTAAACAAACCATATCCCCTCACATAGTTATATGGGGGGAGTACAAATTATGTAAGAACTAGTCCATGTGTTAATGCACTAATTTTTTACACATTACCATCTACCAAATGAGAGATGGAAGGACCAAACGAGTCACAAGTGTGCCACTGGGGTTTTGGAGAAGTATTTAGAATGGTTACCTAGACGTGTTAGTGAGAAAAAGGATCGATCAAGAAATAATAGAATGTCATAATAATGCATATTCATAGAGAACAAAACAAAACAATAAATATGTTTACCAAAATTTCTCTTCGGTTCAATAAGAACAAATAGTTATTTGAACAATCTCATTTAACATTTATTAAATTATAGCGGAATATAAGTTTAATTTTTTTTCGTCCATTAATACTTACATGATTTTTTTCTTTGAATGACTGATATTAAATTAAAAAGAAAACAATAATACATATACATTGCATCTCCAATTTACAGAAGTCAAAAGGAAAAAGAGGAGATTAGTGTAATACCTTAGACCATTAATAAAATGAGGAGGAATAACTTGTCATTCTTCTTCACGTTCAGACATAAAAGCCGTCTGCCAGCAATAGATATGAAAGAGTAAAGATATGGGAGAAGCAATAGATATGAAAGAGTAGAGGGCTTAATCCATTACTTTTACGCCTCAATAGCTTGCTGTTCTTGTTTTATCCGAACTACAGTGCCACTCTCTACTTTACCAAACTTTTAAATTCCTAATCACTTCCCTTTCTCCGATCAATTACAGCGTTCCCAGACACCCTTTTAAAGAATTTCCGTTCCGTTTTCCACATCCCCAATCAAATCACCTTTCCAGTTTCCAGTCGCCGGAATATTTGATTCTGTACTCCAAAAATTTCCCAAAGAGAACAGCCGAAGAAAGCTTTATCCCATAAGCTTGACTTTGTTTTTGTTTTTTGGTTTTGGGAAAAGATTTGAGAATAACAAATGCCTCCATGGAAATTGGTTAAATAAATACAGGGGAAAAGAGAAATAGTTTGTGTTCTGAGAGAGAGTGGGGGGAGTTGCTTAAAGATGGTGGTGAGGAAGGTTGGGAAGTATGAAGTGGGGAGGACGATAGGGGAAGGAACATTCGCGAAGGTGAAGTTCGCGCAAAACACGGAGACCGGCGAGAGCGTCGCGATGAAGGTCATCGATCGTAGCGCCATCATCAAGCACAAGATGGTCGACCAGGTGATTCAGCTAAATACCTATGCACAGATGCTTGTGTGCTTACTTTTTTCGCTTTTTTCAGAGTTGCGTTGCTTAACGAATTTCTACATATAGTAATTTGTGGTTGAAGTTGTGATCACTGAGATTTTCCCTAGAATTAGTGGAAGGCGGCTAAGATGTTAATTTATGCCAGATGAAATGGAAATGAATGCAGAAAAAGAATGATAAACAATTGACTTGCTTAGCACCATTTTTCTTCTCTTGTTACAAGTTAACTGGAATGGAACTGAAAATACAGTTGGGCTGTGAATTTGTGCCTGCTCCAAAGATGTAGCTTGCACTTTGCTTAGGTATGCTTAATATCTGCAGAAAAGCAGAAAGAGATTTTAGTTTTGCCTATCAGAAAGCTTAACTATGCCTTCAAGAAGATGCATTCGGGCATGACTTTGCAGCTCTTCTGTTGATTAGTGATGATTTATCCTCCACTAACAGTTTTCTGCATTTTCTTCTTGCAGATTAAGAGAGAGATATCTATAATGAAGCTTGTCAGGCATCCATATGTTGTTCGTTTACATGAGGCATGAGCTAAAATAAGAGTATATGCCTTTTATTTACCCAAAAAGGGAGATTTTTCCAGTCACTTCAGGCTTTTCTCGTTTCAGAGTTTTTTTAATACTTCAGTTCAAACTTTCTGCTGGCTAAAAATCATGTGTTTTTGTCAGGTTATAGCAAGCCGCACAAAGATTTATATTATTTTGGAATTCATAACAGGGGGAGAACTTTTTGACAAAATAGTGAGCCCTTCAACTTTGAAGATTGTAGCTTAAAATAGGTGAATATTATTCTAGTTCAGCATATTTAGAGAGACCATGATGTTTTCCACCTGTTTCCAGATCCACCATGGGCGACTTAGTGAAGCTGAGTCTCGTAGATACTTCCAACAGCTCATTGATGGTGTGGATTATTGTCATAGTAAGGGAGTTTATCATAGAGATTTGAAGGTGAATATTGGCCAACCTGTATAAATATAAGACAATGATATGTTGTTATGCATTTCCATACAATTCTTAGTGTTGTTTCTTCGTCATGCAGCCTGAAAATCTTCTACTAGATTCCCAAGGGAATTTGAAAATTTCAGATTTTGGACTTAGTGCATTTCCTGATCCGGTAGGGTTCTAAAGAACATTACTAGGCTACTAGCTTTGTCTGCTTATCTCATTTTATGGAAGTCAGTATGTTGTTAACTTTTAATAGTTGTGCACAGGGTGTTTCTCTTCTCAAGACAACATGTGGGACCCCTAACTATGTCGCACCAGAGGTAATAGAAGGCTAACTTCTGGTTCAAATTTATTTCCATGCATTTGTGATTTGTTCTGGAAACTACCATTGTTGATTATGCCTGTGTCTTTAACTTTTCCCTTTTGCCTTCATTTTATTACATAGGTTCTCAGTCACAAAGGTTATAACGGGGCTCTGGCAGATGTCTGGTCCTGTGGTGTCATCCTTTATGTTCTAATGGCAGGCTATCTCCCATTTGATGAGGTTGATCTCACTACATTGTATGGCAAGGTACTAGACAACTGGATGCTAGAAATGCATAACCTTCTAATTGCTTAAATAACTTGTTTTCAGTTGCTTGCTTATTGAGGAAGGTTCTGCTTTAATTAAGATTTAGTTACTAATTTGCACCTTTTCTGCAGATTGAGAGAGCAGAATTTTCTTGCCCATCATGGTTCCCAGTGGGAGCAAAATCATTGATTCATAAAATTTTAGACCCTAACCCTGAGACAGTAAGTACTTTGGCTTGTAAGTTACATGCACACATGTATTATGGCTGCATATGGGCCAATGGAAATCCTTATAGAGTCTAATATTGCCGTTGCATAGCATTTTGTGTGATCTGTACATTCTGGACCATAATATTTTCTTATTTGAAAAATGTGTGGTAACTTACCAATAAAGTACCATAATTCTTGGGACTCTTGACTCTTAGAAAATGTACTCTTTATTTTGGTGTTCAATCACAGTAGAGGCATAGTAATCAACGGTGATCAATTTTTCTGTTTATAGTTGGATATTTTAGAATAATATACATCTTGAAGAAAGCCTTGGCATTTTACAATTGTTAGACAAACTTTGCCCTTTTTTCTATGAACTCTTTCTGGTTCTCACCTAGTCACCTCTGCTACATTGAACAGCGCATTCGGATTGAAGAGATCAGGAATGATGAGTGGTTTAAGAAGGGTTATATTCCTGTGAAGATCATAGAGTATGAAGATGTTAATTTAGATGACATTAATGCAGCTTTTGATGATACTGAGGTTGGTAATTCGTTCATGTCTTAGTCTTTCTAATTTATAGCACTTCATCTGAGATTAAGTTCTGCATGAAAACTAGAAGAGTGCATACATTTTATACTTGCTTGCTGGACAGTTGGTATGAGGATTAGCTGAAGCATTAATTAGCCTATGGTGTGAAGGCTGGATGGTTCTTATCTTATAGCACCTGCATTACTGATGCTGTGTATCAGTTCATATGGTTCATATGGCAAATAGTTCCTCTCAAACCACAGTTTTCCCCCACATTTGGTGATCCATGCTGTGATTTATAGAGTGAACCTTATCACTACAAGAAAGTCATATATTGTTGACTCATGACTGCTTAATCTCCTTCTTACATGCCCTTACAAAGTAAAATGTTTTGTAGGAAGAAGTGCCAAATGAGCAATGCAACAATGAGGATTTTGGGCCTCTAGCTCTTAATGCATTTGATCTAATCATCCTTTCTGAAGGATTAAACCTTTCAGTCTTGTTTGATCGTGGACAGGTATACATTGCTGATTGCTTACATCCTTTAAAGTGAACTATTTTTTGAAATTCTCTTTCATCTACTCTTCTTCATTGTTTGAGGGGGGAGAGGTTACACTGGAGAGAAGAATGGAATTTCAAGCTTGTGATCTCAATAACAACAATATGATTGCTTCTATAAAAAACCATTCAAATATTTCTTACAATTTTTATATTCAATGCCTTTGACATCTAAATGACCAAAAGAAGAATGCAATGCTTTTTTTTTTTTTTTTTTGCACTATTCCATTTAGATTAGATTAAGGCTTTAGTTGAGTAGACTAGTAGAGTTGGGTGTCGGTATTTGTTACTTCGAATTCGGAAAATGTTTTACTAACACAATTAACATTTTGTGATAGAATTTTATTACTCCGTAATATAAATGGATTTTGTCCATTCCTTGATAAGTGGATTCTGGCCTTCACAGGATTCTGCAACGCACCAGACACGCTTTCTTACACAAAAACCCGCAAAGGTTGCCTTATCAACTATGGAAGTGGTTGCCCAATCAATGGGGTTCAAGACACACATTCGTAACTACAAGGTGGACAAATGAACTTCATTACTTATGAATGCATTTGTTTTTGTTGGAAACCTGTGCTGGTTTATGGTTGCTTACATTTGGACTCTCACTATGTCTCAGATGAGGGTGGAAGGTCTATCTGCAGATAAGATCTCACACTTCTCCGTAATTTTGGAGGTACATTCATTGTTTTTTAAATCTCAAGCTCACTTTGACACTACGAATATTAGTTAAATTAAATACTGTGTGTGTAGATTTTCCAAGTAGCTCCAACATTTTTCATGGTGGACATTCAGAAAGCTGCTGGAGATTCTACTGAATTTCTCAAGGTTAGTTTCCTAGGCTAAGCCTTCCCTCGAGTAAGAATGAAACTCTGCGGCTACTGACCGAATCTGGATTAGTTTCACCCTGATAGGAATACCGGATGTTGTATTAAAAAAATTATGAATCTATTTCCCATATTAGAATTGCTGACTAAATTTGCTGTTTTGCAGTTTTATAAGAACTTCTGTGGCAATCTTGAGGATCTGATCTGGAAACCACCGGATGAATTATGCAAATCAAGAATTACGAAAGCAAAGAGTAAAAAGCGTTGATTTTCATGTTATAGAATCAGCTTGTGGTTTCTCCAAAAAAAAAAAAAAAAAAAAAAAAGAGAGAGAGAAAAAAGAGAAAAGAATCAGCTTGTGGTTGTGTCTAATAATCAAGGCCTGCAGCAGCTGGATCCATATGATTTTTCACAAGGTGTATGTGTATTACATCTTTGTGGGTTTATTTTTCTTCTTTCAAGAATGATTCTCAATCCTATTATCTCACCAAAATATGTACCCCAGACGTTTCAGTTTGGCACCCTAGCCTGGGTGGACATGAAACTTGAAACTCCATTTTTGTACCATTAACCATTTCTACTATCTATTTCTTATAAATTATTGGTCTTACTCAGATTTAGATATGAATGATGACTATTATTTGATCCTCGAGCACAGCTTAATTGGTTAAACAACCTAAAATAAGTTGGGAGGCTTTGTTTTTGCTAATTGAGGTACATCCTGCAATTGATCTCCTTCGCTTTTCTAACAATATTTGTTCTTCTTCTCCCAAAAGGTTGAATCCCTAACCTTAAGTGCTTTCAAACTCTTGCCCTACAAAGTATTTGGGAGGATGTAAATCATGGTGACTCAATGAATCAGTAGATAGAGTCAAATGCGGGTGCGCGCGCACAAGGGATTTGTCTAATTTGGACATAATTCCAATACTGCTGCCGTCGAGATTTGAATATTGGCCTCTTCTTCCAAATACGATATACTGAACCATTAAGCTAAAGCCCGTGACGACAGTTGGTAAAATATTTGTTCTTTGTCTCATCCTTGTTGCTAAAATATGGGTAGCTCAATTGATTTGGTTTTTGTGTGACCGATTGTAAACAAAAATGTAAGAATGAATGGCTTTTTGTGGACATCAGGGATTAGTGACTTTTGTTAGTTTGTAGGCAAAAAACTCAAAAGTCACTATTATGACTCCATTGCCATTGGTCATGCATTGCGCTCCATCGAAACAAGCTCTAAGGAGCTCATGACCTTCTTCCATGGCATGCGTGGCGGTTATGTGTTGGATGGAGATTGCCTCCATCTCTCACTACAAGGCTAAGCTCATCCATGGCTTCTGCTACTTCCACGACGAGGAAGAATTTGCCAGAAATTTTAACATCGCGAATAGAGAGATGTGAATTTCAATGGGCACATCTCAGAAAATATTATATTTACATTCATACTTTCACTCTTCTCTCTCTAAACCTCACCGACTCTCTTTGTCTTCTTTACCCTGAATGAGTGAATGTAAATAGAGGGATCTTTATCATGTAGGTCCAGCGACAAGATAACGTATTCTTCGGAGGGCCAACACGTTTCAGCAAAAGCTAAAAAAAATAATAACATTTGCTGTTAAAGTACAGTCTGAAATCACTTCCTCAAATCCATGGCTTCTATGCCTTCAGTTGTGCTAAGCAACACTCTCAAGCTTGACCCAGATTTCAAGAGAAACAATATCTCCTCTCTATCCTTTGAGAAGGTAATACATTTATCCTTGTTTATTCTTTTACGTTCTTATATGTGTTGCGTGAAGAACTCAATTTTGATGATTTTCTTTCTTTCAGAAACACATTTCATTGGAAAGAGGTGTGGACCCGTTTAGTCTGGACACCAGGAAGGGACTTTCGCTGATAAGAAATGTAAATGAGAAGGTAGAATCAGCTGCTTATGTTCCGGTGTTGCGAGAATGTGTGAAAAACAGCTCAGTTTCAGACGTTGAAGTAATTCACGGTCACATTGTAAAGACTGGTTCATATCAGGACTCGTTTGTCATGACATTTCTTGTGAATACGTATGCTAAGCTCGGAAGAATGGAGGCTGCACGCAAGCTGTTTGATAAAATGTGTACAAGAAATGTTGTTACGTGGACGTCACTAATGTCAGGTTATATTCAGGAAGAACAGCCAGAGATTGCTATTCGGGTGTTTGTGGAAATGCTGGAAGTTGGAGGGTACCCCACGAATTTGACAATAGGGATTATTTTGAATGCTTGTTCTTTATTGTCTGATTTTGAGACTGGAAAGCAAATTCATGGCTATGTTGTGAAATATAGAACTGAGCATGACACAAGTGTTGGGAATGCTCTTTGTAGTCTGTATACCAAGTGTGGCGATTTGGATTCTGCAGTTAAGGCGTATCGGAAGATTGAGGAGAAGGATGTGATATCTTGGACCTCTGTTATATGTGCTTGTGGAGATAATGGGGATTCTAGAACGGCGCTGGGTTTTTTCATTGATATGCTCTGTAATGGTGTTGAGCCAAATGAAATCACACTGTCTAATGCCTTGAGATCGTGTATTGTGATGTGGGCTTTAGGATTGGGATCACAAGTTCATTCTTTGAGCATTAAGCTTGGGTATAGTTCTAATCCACTGATAAAAAACTCACTTCTGTATCTATACTTGAAAGGTGGATTGGTTAAGGAGGCAAGGAAGTTGTTTGATGGAATGGAAACGCGAAGTTTGGTTTCGTGGAATGCTATGATTGCAGGAATTGCCCAATTGACAGATCTAGCAGAGGATGTTCTGTCAAGTCATGGCTGTGGAATAGAGGCACTCAACGTTTTCTTGAGACTGAACCGATCTGGCGTAAAACCTGACTTGTTTACCTTCTCAAGTGTACTAACTGTATGCAGTCATTTAGCAGCTATGGAGCAAGGGGAGCAGATTCATGCCCAAGTAATCAAGTCTGGTTTCTTATCTAACGTGGTTGTGGGGACTGCCCTACTCAACATGTATAGTAAATGCGGAAGCATTGATAGCGCGAGCCGTTCTTTTGTAGAGATGTCCACAAGAACTTTGGTAAGCTGGACTTCCATGATTGCAGCCTTTGCACAAAATGGCTGTTCTAAACAGGCACTACAGCTCTTTGAAGACATGATATTTGTGGGAGTTAAGCCAAACCTGGTCACATTTACCGCTGTTCTCTTTGCTTGTAGCCATGCTGGAATGGTGGAGGAAGCATTTGCGTATTTCAACATGATGAAAAGCAAGTACAGAATCAAGCCTGCAAGGGACCATTACTCGTGCCTGATTAGCATGTACGCGAGGCTGGGGAGGATAGAGGAAGCTCTTGAGTTTATGAAGGAGAACGATATTCGGCCTAATGAGTTTACATGGTCACTCTTGATTGCAGGCTGCAGAAGCCATGGGAAATCAGAGCTGGGATTCTATGCTGCAGAGCAACTGCTAAACCTCAATCCAAAGCACCCGGAGACATATACTTCACTGTTGAACATGTATATCTCAGAAGGGAGATTGGAGGACGCCTCTCGACTGAGAAAGATCATGGAAGACAACAACATAAAAGAGTTACGTGACTGGAGCTGGATTAACATTAGAGACAAGGTTCATTCATTTGAGACCAACGCCCAACTTCACCCGCCATACAAAGAGGTAGCAGAGTTCTTAAGCGATTTGCATAAACAGGCCAAGGCTCTTGGCTATGAATTACAAACCGAACCCAAGGAAGCAACTGAATCTGCAGGCTATCACAGCGAAAAACTGGCAGTTGCGTTTGGGTTGTTGAACACTCCAGGCGCTGCAGCCATTCGAGTCATTAAGACTATCGGTATGTGCAGGGATTGCCATGTTTTTCTGGAGGTGGTATCTACTTTAACTGGTAGGAACATCCTTGTTAGAGACAGTAAAAGGCTGCACATATTTGCCAATGGAGTCTGTTCATGTGGGGATTTTGCACTCTTGGAGATGCCATGATATTTTTAGTTGATGGTATTCCATTGCTTTTGCAAGGAGTGTAATTGACTTTGCATAATACACAGAAGATTAGCATGACTCTGCACAAGGATGATTTTGTATCAAATTTACTTTAACTTCTTTTTATTTATTTATTTATTTTATTCTTAAAAACATGTATGCTTCAATTAATTTTCGCATACATTTATACTCACTTCAAATTAAATGATCATTTTGTCATGTAACATGAAAACTATTTATATGAAATATTAGTTTATAAAAAATGCTGAGAAAAAATGGAATCAAGAAATCAAGAACAAGAACGAAAGAAAAATACAAGATTTATACGGTTTGATAGTGTGCTTACTTTCACATGAGTGAAACAAATATTTTATTAAGTATGATAATAAATTAATAATAATACATTGGTTATAAACATTATATTTATATATAATCTTAACTTATGATACATTTACAAAATTACCTATATATTGCTTAACCTACACTATAGTGATTAGTGAGCCTCATAGATAGGCGTTCCAGCACTTCTGACATTATACAACAGAAAGTAGTTTTAAAAAAATCCAACATTATTATCTATTAAAAACACAATTTACTAAAAGATATCCATAATACTTTTTTTTTTTTTTTTTTTGAAAATACATAATAATTTTACCCCTTAAAAACACACTTACCATTTTACTTATATTAAATTAAATTAAAAAATTCATTAGTCAAGATTCCATAATCTCTTCAATTCTTCCGCCGGAGATCCTTCAATTGATTCTCCACATAGCCACTTGCACAAGAGATGATAGTAATGCCAAGAGCCCAAGAGCCCAGGAGGGACCATTGTCTCTTGTGGAACCTGCAATATTAATTATATCAAATATTCAGTCGGCGAGATTCCGTAATCTATTACATTCTTTCGCCGAAAATCTTTCATTAAAATTTTATACTCTACGCTGCTCTTGATGACGCCGGCACGTAAGAAAATTATCCTAAGAAACCCGTTTTTTTCCTTCTTAAACCTACACCTCTATTTTTCTTTGGTAGATTTCGAGATGTTTGATTCAAATATTGAAATCATCAAAATTGTAATTATAATTAAATACTTGATAATTATAATTATAGATATAAAGTTTGAATTCCAAAATTAAAAGGCTCACTATTCCTGTCTTGGTCCTGGTATTATTATGACATGACTATTTTTTATCTGTCAACAAAATCGTTAAAATATAATATAAAAAAATACAAATGAATTAACTCTTAATAAAAAATATCTTTTATAACCTATAGATTTCTATATGCTTGTCAACAATGTCAAATATATACTTTGATGACTCTTTTTTTTTTTTTTTTCATTTTTGAGTATATTATTAAAAAAGTAAGAGATAAAAATTAAAAAATATAATGTATTGTTAACCAAACGGTGCTTTAATTGAAACTGTCGACAAAGTCAAAACAAGACAATCGGACAGACTGACAGATGAGAGGTGTGAAAGCTGATAATTTTTCCAAAAATTTTCCAAGACTTTTTTTTTGTTTTTTTGAAAACAAATTTTCCAAGACTTGGATTATGGTCTCTGCAGCAACAGTAGCATCACACAATAATTAAGCTGTCTTTCATTTGTTCACTCATCTTGGACTATTCAACCCATTGTGGAAGAATAACAACACAATAGTGTCTAGTGATGATCATTGATGATTGCGTTTGGTGTAGGCGTGTACTTATCATTTATCAAACTGCTAGACACACTAATATTTCATTTATTTTATAATTCAGGCTTTCTAATTTTATCAAATTATTTTTTGAAGTTCATGAATCTATTTTATAGGACACTTAAATTAAGCATATATATTTAGCATTATGTCTCACACCAAATTGTATTTGTCTAAACATGAGGAATCCAATCCCAACCCAGACCAAAATGCATGATAAAATCTCGAATATATATATATATATTGAAAGGATGAAAATATATATTTTGATATAATTACGATCAACTCTCGCTAATTTTTAACTGTAGGGAGCACCGCTGGTACCATAAAGTGCTGGTCAGATTGAGTTTTCAATATGAGATAGGGTTTGAACTCTCAAATTTTCTTAAGGGAAAGAGTGCACGGTCACACCAATCAAGTTGATTTAATTTTTTCAACCCACTAGTTGACACTCAAATATGTATGTATTGCATGTATATAGATAACGATGGACAGCTCAATTTTCTTGTATATAGACACCCAACAAGTGGCTTCATTTCTAGTTCTAAGCTGATTAGTCCTCTTCTACGGTTCTACCCTCTAACCTTTCTTCCATTTCTCTGCACTACAACAAAAATGGGTACACTGGAAGTAGAGGCGCCGGAGATAAACGAAGACGACGAGGTTTCTCCGATCGAGCAAGTCCGGCTAACCGTACTCAACACCGACGACCCGACCCTGCCCGTATGGACCTTCAGAATGTGGGTCCTGGGCGTGCTCTCATGCGTCCTCCTCTCCTTCCTCAACCAGTTCTTTTCTTACCGGAAGGAGCCACTCACCATCACCCAGATCACCGTCCAGGTGGCCACGCTCCCCATCGGACGCTTCATGGCCGCCACGCTGCCCACCACCAAGTTCCGGATTCCCGGGTTCGGGGCCCGGGAATTCTCGCTTAACCCGGGCCCGTTTAACATGAAGGAGCACGTGCTTATCACCATTTTCGGGAACGCCGGGTTTTCCTTCGGAGATGGAACCGCTTACGGCGTCGGGATTGTTAACATTATCATCGCTTTTTACCGGAGGAAAATATCATTCTATACTGGTTGGCTTCTTGTCGTTTGCACACAGGTATTTTTATTTTTTATTTTTTTCTCTTTTTTTATTAAACTAATAATATGGAAAATAAATAAAGAAAATTTCGAGATATTTTCTGACGGAGGAAAGATTCAGCCTAAAACTGGAAAAGATTGTTTGGTAAATGTCATTTAGTATTAACTACTAAGCAAGTAAGCATGGACCACAAGTATGTCTTTTCTGTCTTAGCTTAATAGGCCACATCGGATCGGTTTAAATTAATAAGAATAATAGACAATTTAAATTTAAAATCTTGTGTTACAGTATAGATTTTATGAATATACAGTATAGAAATTATGAATCTATAGTATAGAAATTATGAATCCAATTTTACAAGGTGCACACGGTTACACAACATAACGATCTTTATTGTGGTATGCAGGTTCTCGGATATGGTTGGGCTGGACTTTTAAGAAAATACGTAGTTGAGCCAGCGCACATGTGGTGGCCAAGCACCCTCGTCCAAATCTCACTATTCCGGTACAAATTTTATCACTTTGGCCCTGTTTGGTAAAAAATTGGCCTATATGTCAATTTTAGCTTTTTAATCACTATTAATTGTTTGATTTAGTTAAAATATCAATATAAGTGTTTGGTTAATTAGCTTTTTGCAACTTCAAATTTTAAAATTCAAAAAGCTACTCCAGACAACTTTTTCAATTAGTTTTTTTAGAAAAGAACTTATACAAAACAGCTATAGCTAATTTATCAAACATTTTTCTACAATAGCTAATGTTATAAACTAGTTATACCCTCTAACTAGCACAATCAGCTATCAGCTAACCGTCATTTACCACAGATTACAGATAGTTTAAGGTTGCTGGTCATTTGATTCACAGGACACTCCACGAAGAGGAAAACGAAGATGAGAAGCGGCAAATCTCTCGATCCAAATTCTTCGTGATTGCACTGACCTGTAGTTTCTGCTGGTACTTGTTCCCTGGCTACATCTTTCAAACTCTTCAGAGTATTTCCTGGGTTTGCTGGGCATTTCCCCATTCTGTGACTGCCCACCAGCTTGGTTCGGGCATGAATGGCTTTGGGCTTGGGGCTTTCACGCTGGACTGGGCAACAACAGCCTCGTTTCTGTACAGCCCTCTTATAAGCCCATTCTTCGCAATTGCAAACGTGTTTGTTGGCTATGTGACCATAATGTATGTGGTCATACCTTTCTTCTACTGGGGGTTCAATGTCTACGACGCCCAAAAGTTCCCAATCTTTTCGTCCGATTTGTTCACTTCTCAAGGCCAAGAGTATAATATATCCGCCATTGTCAACAATAGATTTGAGCTTGACGAAGCTCAGTATGCTAAGCAGGGGAAAATCCACTTGAGCACCATGTTTAGTCTGACTTACGGTTTTGGTTTCGCCACGGTTGCGTCTACACTCTCTCATATTGGACTGTTTTATGGGAGGTAATATAATGTTTTCTTACCAATCTTTGTTCTATGATAAAACATTCAGGTTAGGAGAAAATGACTGAAATGTGTAAGCAGGCACATGCAATTTCTAAAATATGACGCTACTATGCTATGGATAGGACAAATTTATGAAAAAGACGTTTGGGACATGCGTTTGCTGAAATTCCCAAATGTTTTTTTCATAAATTTGTCCAATTCACAGTAGCGTCATATTTTGAGAATTGCATGTGCCTACTCAAACATTTTAGTCATTTTTCCAACAACATGTTTATATGCGACACTAAACATGGTACATATGAGACATAAACAACAATAATTCTTTTCTTTGTATGTTGCAGAGAGATTTATAGTCGATATCGGGCTGCTTCGAAGGAAAAGATGGATATTCATACAAGATTGATGAAGAAGTACAAAGATATACCTTCCTGGTGGTTTCACATACTTCTTTTAGCGGCAATGCTTGTGTCACTTGCATTATGCATCTTCTTGAAAAAGGAGATTCAGATGCCATATTGGGGACTCCTGCTTGCATCCGCCATTGCTTTCGTGTTTACCTTGCCCATTAGCATCATTATGGCTACCACAAACCTGGTAATTATTTATTTGATTTTGGGATTCAATACATAACTGATTCATCTTCCTTAATTCTCTGCTTATATTATATTCTTTGTTTGACACAGCCAATAGGACTAAATATCATAACAGAATACATTATGGGTTTAATCTACCCGGGAAGACCTATAGCTAATGTCTGCTTCAAGACCTATGGTTACTTGAGCACATATCAAGCTGTTTCTTTCCTTAGCGATTTCAAACTTGGCCATTACATGAAGATTCCTCCAAGGTCAATGTTCTTGGTTCAGGTATATAAATAATAAATGTACAATTCATTCTAACCGGGCCTTTTGGCCCTGTTTGGTAAAATTGTTAGCCTATAAGTCAATTTTGATTTGTTTGATCACTATTAGTTGTTTGACTTAGTTTAAAAATTAATATAAATGTTTGGTTAATTAACTTTTTGTACTCTAAAATGTTAAAATTCAAAAAGCTATTAAAATAACTTTTTCAATTAATTTTTGAAAAAATAAATTATATCAAACAACTATCAACTAACTGTTAATTTACCAAACATCTTTCTACAATCAATTAATGTTATTAACTAATTATACCCTCTAATTAACTCAATCAGCTAACAGCTAAAAGCCATTTATCAAACAGTAGCTTTGATTCTTATTTCATCAACTTTATTGCTTTCAGTTCATTGGAACCATCATTGCTGGAACAACCAATATAATTGTTGCCTGGTGGCTCTTACATTCCGTTGACAACATATGCCATCAGGATAAGTTTTCGAATAGTCCCTGGACCTGTCCGGGCGACCATGTCTTCTTCGATGCGTCCGTTATCTGGGGGCTGGTTGGTCCAAAGAGAATTTTCGGCTCTCTGGGAAACTACTCGGCGCTTAACTGGTTCTTTCTGGGAGGATTATTGGGTCCGGTTGTAGTGTGGCTATTACACAAGGCGTTTCCCTCGCAGACTTGGATTACCCTCATCAACCTCCCGGTTATCTTCGGAGCGACTTACGCTATGCCGCCGGCGTCTTCCTTGAACTACAATTTTTGGATTTTGGTCGGAACGATCTTCAACTTCTTTGTTTTCCGGTACCGGAAGAAATGGTGGCAGAGGTATAATTATGTCCTCTCGGCGGCGTTGGACGCCGGCGTTGCGTTCATGGCAGTCTTTCTGTACTTCACGGTGGGTTTGGAGAACAAGAACGTGTCGTGGTGGGGGACTAATGACTCGGAACACTGTGACCTTGCGACTTGTCCCACCGCTAAGGGCATATCGGTGGATGGTTGTCCGGTGTTTTAGTATTTGGATATACAAAAAAATTATTTTTGTTATAGTCGATAATTAATAGTTTGCAAAATAATATGTACAAGCATAATTGTATTAAAGGGCCTATTTTTTTTTTTTTTTAAAGAAGTATTAAAGGAAGCCTATTGGTTAACCAATCCTTATACTATGGACGAGGGTACACAATGCACTGTGAACTCTAGTGCATGTATTGTATCTGATGTTATGAGTTTTTGTATTTTGTGTTATGAAATTTTATATCTTAATAATATGAATTTTGTACTTGAAATATAATTGTGTTTTATATTTTGAATTTCTGGTGTCTTATTGTGTGAAACGAACATGTGCACACCCTTGATGTTGCATAATCTAACGGCCCAGAACATGGTGCATGGAGCGGTACACAACATGCGCGCATTGTGTTTGCATTACATTATCTGTGTACATTGTGTTATAGATGACATGTACCATCTATTAATCTAGATAAAGGACATAGATTGATTCTCGAATTTATATGTTAATATAGATTATTATATAAACCTATATGTATGTGTGTGTATAATACTACTAATAATTAAATACTTACAATTCTAAATAATTGATATTTTTAATTCCATTCTGTCTGTCATAGTCGTATCAGACATGGGATTTTATTTTAGTCTATACATTACAAAAGTATATGTTCTACAGGACTACAGCCAAGTCAACCAAACACAAGTCAACTAAAGTGAATAATGCAACGAGACCAAGTTGAGCCGTTATCTCTTGTGGTCCCCACAATATGAATTATTTTAAATAAAAGTCAAAACTTTGCCAATGTAATTCATATTCAATTTTTTTATTTTTATTTTTTGAAGAACATATAAAACATATTCAATTCTAATAGACTCATATCTGTGGAAATATTAGATATTGTATGCCAAAATAATAATAATAATAATAATAATAATAATAATAATAATAATAATATTCATCCCTACCCATATATTCTTATTTGTTTTTTGGAGTTTTCATATAAGTGCCTTAGTAAAAGAAAAATTGTTTATTTATATAAAGAAATAAATTTTAAAAATAGAGAATACATTTATTTGTCAATTTTCTAATACAGAAAATGGAAGAGTGCTCTCTATTTTCGTAATTTTATTTAAATAATCTCCAATTCAGGAAAAAAATAAAAAGCAAATTGAGTGGAGCTACTTTTTACCAATCGTTATACCGTGGAACATGATCATATACGACGTCATTTTGAACTTTAATTTTAATGGAGACCGTTTGTTTTTCAGTTCGTGTTAGCTAAAACATATTTATGTGCATTGTGTTATGCATTTCTGTACATTATGTTACTAAAATCTGTACATTAAGCATAAGGATTATGTACATGAAATTGATTAGTAGTTGTATAACACAAAACACATTGTATGTCTTATTTTACGAATTTATGTCTTATATTATGCAATTATGTGCCTATATGACATAAATTATTTACACAAATCAGATCTGAGAATAAGTAAAATATAAAATATGTGTATGTATATCGTGTTATGCGTGGTTTCTGTGTATCATGTCATGCATTTCTGTACATTAAGCGTAAGGATTTTGTGCATAGAATAAATTAAAATTTTGTGTTGAAACATGAGAAACAGAAAGTTACAGAATATGTTAAAACTTATATATCAAACAATGTCGTTTTGATTCATGGTCCACAATGTATATAATTTATCACTTTTTACCTACGTCATTTCATAAAAATGATTGAATCTTAAGAACCACATTAATGAAATAAATATGGAAAAATACTACATGGACTCTCACTTTTTATTCTCAATTTTTACTCTCTCACAAATCATTGATGTAGAGACTTTATCTGGGATCCACATGATAAAAATATCATATCATTGTTTATCACATCATAGTGTAAAAATGAAAGAGTAAAATTTGAAAGTACATGTAGTAGAACTCAAAAATATGTCCGTTATTTCCAATTGAGAAAATCAAATTGAGTGGGCCTAATATCTACCTAGGTTTTTCTATCAAACATTGACAATAACATTAATGTAATAAGCATGGCCATTTTTCCAATCAAGAAAACGAATTCTGTTGGTCGATTGTCTACATAGAATATGTTTTTTTTTTTTGAAAATACATAATAATTTTATCCCTTAAAAATACACTTACCATTTTACTTATTTTAAATTAAATTAAAAATATTCATTAGTAAATTAAGTTTCCATAATCTCTTCAATTCTTTCGCCGGAAATCCTTCAATTGATTCTCCACACGGTAACTTTCACAAGTCAACTAATGAGAGTAATGCCAAGAGCCCAAGAGGGACCATTGTCTCTCGTGGACCCTGCAATATTAATTATATCAAATATTTAGTCGGTAAAATTCCGTAAATCCTTCATTAAAATTTCATACTCCACGCTTCTCTTGATGACGCCAGCACGTAAGAAAAGTATCCCACAAAAGCCAATTTTTTTCCTTCTTAAACCTACACCTCTATTTTCCTTTCATAGATTTAGAGGCATTTGATTCAAACATTGAAATTGAAATTATAATTATAATTAAATACTTGATAATTACAATTATATATATAAATTTTGAATTCCAAACTTAAAAGACTCATAATTCCTGTCTTGGAGACTACTGAAATTATGTTCACCAGTGCAACAGTAGCACTAGTAGACCCTCAACTCATTTTCTCATCTTGTTAAATGATGATCTTTAAATATATAATCTGTATTTATATGTATAGTAAATAAAAAAAAAAAGTTCAAAATGATTGAACTAAAAAAGTACTAGTATGAAAATGATTTGGAATAAGTCTCAAAATAGCCATCGAACAAGACACGAAAATGTAATTAGGTCATTCAACTCAAGAAAGATACAATTGATTCTTAAACTTAAAAAAAAAAATGTATAATTATATCAAATTGACCTGCCCTGGGGAATAACCACAGACAAGATGGTAACTTTTAATACATAATTTTATTAATTTTAATCATTAAGAAAAAGAAAAGCACCACTCCAAATTATACAAACAAAAAGAAGCCTTCTAACCTTTGAGTTTTTACCCTCAAACCAAGTACACGTTCTCTGTTGTCGGATATTCATTATAGACACCCAAAAAGTGACTCTTTTTTTACTACTCTGTACTAGTCTAAATCTAAGTGGGTAAACGCATTTTCTACAATGACACAAATGCCCTTTTCATAACATAATTAGTTTATCAATCAATTTTGGTTTATTTGACTATTATTAGTTGTTTGACTTGGTTAAACAGTTAATACAAGTGTTTAATTAATTAGCTTTTTGTAACATCTTATTGCTCCAAAACGCTAAAATTCAAAAAGCTGTTCAAAGTAGTTTTTTCTATCAATTTTTTGAAAAAGTCATTTTGCAGTCTTAGTACTTGTCCTTTCCTTTTTTATTGTTAGTGTGTCATGTGAAATTGTGTTACTGGCGATAGTATAGTGTGCAACGTCATGCAATGAGATTATGGTGTAGAAAACTATAGATTTGCATTGTTGTGTATATGACTAGGATCTTGCAAGTGCCTTTTGATATTTGGCCGTGATAGTTTTTTTCCCTATATGTTTCACATGTTATGAGATGTGTGTTGTATATTCTCATGTGAAAGTATTGAACAAAATATTAATATCTATTATATTTGTATAAGGTTAATGAGTAGTACCACTACTTGTTCTAGTTCCATAAGTTGATAATAATAACAATGACTCTACCATAATGACCTAAATCATTCCAATAATGCAAAAACATAATTGTAATATTGAGTTTTGTTCTAAATAATCAAAATAAGATTAATTAAATGTCAAGCACTTGTCAAACACCTTGTGCTTAGATGACATGTAGTAACATTTCTTATGTGGGGGTCATGAGATCAAACCTTAGTAGAGGCGATGTTAACTTTGTGCTTAAATTTGGGTTTTTAACTTATTTGTAATTTTGAATGAGTAAGTTAAGCATAATAAATAATTAACGACATATTTCATTACTAAAGTTTAGACTAACAAAATGTGAGGGATCGTTACTAAAGTTTATACTAACAAAATGTGAGGGTACCCGTTAGGGTCTTAATTTTATTGGCTCTTGTCAAGTTTGTAATATGTATGTATTGTATTGTATTTGTATTTGCCGATTGTAGATATATATTTTTGAAACACCCAAAATGGTATTATTATTTTTTTGAAACACCCAAAATGGTATTATTATTTTTTTGAGTAACCCAAAATGGTATATAATCTGTCGTCGATGCTATAAAGGTGATTACTAATTAGTCCTTATCAAGTCATCCACCGTCTACCGGGCTTTTCTTCCGTTTCTTTCTTGCACTAAAGAAAAATGAGGAGTGTGGAAATGGAGGCTCCGAGAATCCATGACGGAGAGATAAACGAAGACGAGGTTTCTCCGATCGAGCAAGTCCGGCTAACCGTACCCACCACCGACGACCCGACCCTGCCCGTATGGACCTTCAGAATGTGGGTCCTGGGAGTGTTCTCCTGCGTGCTCCTCTCCTTTCTCAACCAATTCTTTAGTTACAGGAAGGAGCCACTAACCATCACCCAGATCACCGTCCAGGTGTTCACGCTCCCCATCGGACGCTTCATGGCCGCCACGCTGCCCACCACCAAGTTCCGGATTCCCGGGTTCGGGTCCCGCCAATTCTCGCTTAACCCGGGGCCGTTTAACATGAAGGAACACGTTCTTATCAGCATTTTTGGGAACGCCGGCGCCGCGTTTGGAGATGGAACCGCTTATGCCATTGGGATTGTGACCATTATAATCGCATTTTATCACAGGAATATCTCTTTGTTTGCTGGCTGGCTCCTTGTTCTTACCACACAGGTACCTACTACCTACTTTTTTCTTTATTCTCTACTCAAATATTTTTTGGTGACAAGAAGGGAAATCCCATCCATTACATGATCGAAAGTGTGCATTATAAATTTCTTCTTATAATTTTAATCGACAAAGGAAGTAAATCTATCTATAGCTAAAAAAATCAATAAAATTTCACTACTTGTAACGTTTTCTAACCAACATGACTAGAATTGTCATTCTGCTCAAATTTTTTGTTTGCTCTAATGGCGACCGGCTTACCATGGCAGGTACTTGGATATGGTTGGGCTGGACTTATAAGAAAATATGTAGTTGAGCCGGCTCACATGTGGTGGCCAAGCACCCTCGTCCAAATCTCACTATTCCGGTATGAATGTACATGTTATTTTTATCTTAAATTATTACAAATTCATAGAAATGAGTCAATATAACATGAGGCTCGAACTCATGAAGATATTTACTGAAGATCTAACTCATGACCTCCAATATAGGACTGTGGGACAGCCACTACATGTCACTAGAACACAAAATCATTGGCATTATATTAATCCTTGTGTTCCATTGATATGATTCACAGGACCCTCCATGAAAAGGAAGACGAAGACGACAAGCGGCACATGTCCCGAGCAAAATTCTTCATGATCGCACTAGCTTGTAGCTTTTGCTGGTACTTGTTCCCTGGCTACCTCTTCCAGACTCTTCAGAGCATTTCCTGGGTTTGCTGGGCGTTTCCCAAATCCGTGACGGCACAGCAGATTGGTTCCGGCATGAATGGGTTTGGAGTCGGAGCTTTCACGCTAGACTGGGCCACAATTGCCTCCTTTCTCTTCAGCCCTCTCATAAGTCCATTCTTCACCGTTGCAAACATCTTTGTCGGTTACGTGACTATAATGTACGTCGTGGTACCTATATGTTACTGGGGATTCAATCTCTATGATGCCAAAAACTTCCCCATCTATTCGTCGCACTTGTTCACTGCACAGGGCCAAAAGTATAACATATCCGCCATTGTCAATGATCAATTTGAGCTGGATAAAGCTCAATACGCCAAGCAAGGGACAGTCCACTTGAGCATAATGTTTATTCTAACTTATGGGTTTGGATTTGCCAAAATTGCATCTACAATTTCCCATGTTGCTTTATTCTATGGAAGGTAATATTTTCGATTTTTCTTTTTTGAGTGACCCAGAGGCTAAGTTCAATTCACTCATGTTGAACTTGTAACCTTGTACATGTTTACCATGTCAACAGCTGACCAACTTAGTTGGGATAATTGAAACATATGTCCCATCTCAACTAAAAGCTTAAACTGATAGTTGAATATCTTTGGTTATGTATGTATTTTACTTGAACCAAACTCGTTCTCTTGTGAGGTGCAGAGAGATTTATGATCAATATAAAGCTGCTTCAAAGGAAAAGATGGATATACATACAAGATTGATGAGGAAGTACAAAGATATACCTTCGTGGTGGTTTTACACACTTCTTTTAGTGACAATTATTGTGTCACTGGCACTATGCATCTTCTTGAAAAGTGAGGTCCAGATGCCATACTGGGGACTGTTGCTTGCATCTGCCATGGGTTTCATCTTTACCCTGCCCATTAGTATCATCACAGCCACCACAAACATTGTAATTATATATGCTATATATTATTCCCTCAATGCTAGCTTTTAGGCTTTGATATATGATGTTCATTCGCTTTTGGGCTGTTATTCATTTTCCTTCCTGTTTGTGGCAGACGCCAGGACTAAATATCATAACGGAATACGTTATGGGTATAATCTATCCTGGGAGACCTATAGCCAATGTTTGCTTCAAGACGTATGGTTACATGAGCATGAGTCATGCTGTTTCTTTCCTTAGCGATTTCAAGCTGGGTCATTACATGAAGATTCCTCCAAGGTCTATGTTCTTGGTTCAGGTATATTTCTGTTATTATGCATTTTTAGCCATGGAATATTTCTAGCCCTTCTGTTCTTATTTCTAGCCCGTCGAATTTGGTGCCTACTCAGCTACCTAATTGGGCGCCAACTAGGCGGAGTTAGGCGCCCAACTCAGCGCCTAGTTGGCCAGCCAACTAAAAGCCGCCTAGGGTTAAAATCTCCTCGGCCTAGCGTCTAGTTGGGTATATTACAATGATAAAAAGTTATAGACTAAAATAACTAGCAAAGAATAATTGAGGGAATAAAAATGCATATTTTTTTTCCATGGAATATTTCTAGCCCTTCTCTTCTTATTTCAACAACTTTTGGGTACAGGTCTTTGGAACCATCATTGCTTCAACAACCAATACAATTGTTGCCTGGTGGCTCTTACATTCTATAGACCACATATGTGATCAGGATAAGTTTTCCAATAGTCCCTGGACCTGTCCGGGCCACCGTGTCTTCTTCGATGCCTCTGTTATCTGGGGGCTGGTTGGTCCGATGAGGATTTTTGGCTCGCTCGGAAATTACTCTTCGCTTAACTGGTTCTTTCTTGGAGGAATATTGGGTCCGTTTCTGGTATTTCTCCTCCACAAGGCCTTCCCCTCGCAAACCTGGATTACCCTCATCAACTTCCCTGTTCTTCTTGGCGCATGTTCTCAGATCCCGCCGGCAACGGCCTTAAACTACAATTCTTGGATTTTGGTCGGAACCATCTTCAACTTCTTTGTTTTTAGGTACCGGAAGGAATGGTGGCAGAGGTATAATTATGTCCTCTCCGCGGCGTTGGATGCCGGCGTTGCATTCATGGCAGTCTTTTTGTACTTCACGGTGGGGTTGGAGAACAAAAATGTGTCATGGTGGGGGACTACTAACTCTGAGCATTGCGATCTTGCGAATTGTCCCACCGCTAAGGGTATATCTGTTGATGGTTGTCCCATATTTTAGTTTCGATTTTATATTAGGATAAATAAATGTTATGATATTGTTTGGTCATATAAAATATATAACTTTTTGGTTAATTCCACCAAAGGTTCCTTGTGTTTGGTGACAATTTTAAATTTAGTCCCACATTATTGTTTTTAACATTTAACGTACTATTATTTTTTGGACACTTTTAGTCCTTTTCATGGATTTTTATATTTTTAGTAAGGGCATTTTTATCTTTTTATATTTTTCATTTGTTATTTTTTCAGTTTCAATTGGTTTATAACTTTACTAAAAACGGTTGAAAATATAATTACTAAAAATCAGAAGTTACCTAATGTTTTAAACCGATTAAACCGGTTGAAACCCGAAAAAATGAAAAAAAAACAAAAATGTCCTTACTAAAAATAGAAAAACTCATGAGAATGACTAAAAGTGTTCAAAAAAAATAGTTCTGAGATGTTAAATGATAAAAACAATAGTCTGAAACTAAATTTGAAATTGTCACCAAAGATAAGATACCTCTTTTTGAATTAACTCTAACTTTTTGTTATATCAAATGCATTTTACTTATGTATCTGCCTATTTGGTGTAACATATATTTTAGAGGGGTGATCTTAATAAAAAATATTTTGATACTTATTACATGCATGTCTTTCTATATATAATTGTATATATTGTAACAAAAATTGTTTTTGTTGGAGCCAATCTCAACCAAGTTAGTTATATTGTTAACTTGATACCACAAATTTAAAATTAGAGTCTTTGTGAGAGCAAAGGATTGTTTTTTTTGTTTGTTTGAGGCTTCAAGCAGCAGTTTATATTATCTAAGAGCATCCTTATCAGTTGGGGTTATTAGGGGGAGAATGTAAGAGTGAGTAGGAAAGAGAATAATGTGGGAGGGGAGGGAAAAAAAATCAAAACTGATTTTATAAAAAATATATATATAAAAAATAAGCATGTCATTTCTCTATTGGTTCTTTATCCTTCATCATTAATTATTTTTCTTGGGCAGAGTAATATCCCAACATTTGCAGAGACTCCCCACCCCTTCTCTCTCTTGATTCTCTCTCTGCTACCATGGCATATTGGCCTCAAAAGTAGTGAATTCTCCACTATTTCTCCTCTGATGTAGATGCTCTAATGCATAGTGTCCAGATTTTGTGTTACATGCCTAAAAAATACATAACCCGTATTTAAATTCTGAACCATATTATACTATTTCCCCATGCGATCTTGACAAGTTGCTAAGACATTTCCCCCAAATTCAAACCATGGAGTCTCATGTGCATAGGGCAGAGCGAAGAGGCGCGCCAAGATCTACGCACACAATCTCATCACAAGAAGAAGAAGAAGAAGACGCCTCATCAGGGCAACCACCGTCGCCGCCGTCGGAGAAAGAAGAAGATGCCTCGTGGCAGAGAGAATTCTACGACGGCGAAGGCGACGGCGACGACGAGGAGGAAGATGAAAACCAAATGGTGTGGACGTTCCGCGTCTTACTGCTGGGATCCTTGTCGTGCGTTTTCCTAATAATCATCAACAAATTTTACCTGCAAGAGACGGCGGAGAGCGTGATGTCGATGGTGACGACGATGGCGGTGGCGTACCCGATCGCCGTCGTCCTGGCGAAACGTCTGCCGAAGAGGAGGATCTACCTGAGAGCATTTGATTTCGAGTTTGCTTTGAATCCAGGCCCTTTTAGCATGAGAGAATACGTTTTGATCTCTACGTTGGGTAATGTTGGTGCCGTTTACGGTGGCTTAACTTCGTATTCCATCCCACATTCCTTGTCATTCTGATTTCTTGCACTTTATCCATCTTTGTGAAATCCATTGGTCTTTTATGTTGTACTTTCTTTCAATGTTTTGACATGTATTTAGCCTTTTTTTTTTTAAAGATCAACTTGATTGTGTTTATATCAATGCCTGTAAAACTAACTGTTAATTAAAGATTATAAAACTAGACACAAAATAATGGTATATACTAGGAATTAGAAATTGAACATTTTTTCCCTTAAAAATTATCTATTGATTTTCTTAGTTTCAGTCAATCAGTTATGAATAACTTAGATTGGTATACATTTCTGGTCTTTTGTTGAGTCACAAAGCAGACTTCACCCACAGTGTAGAGAAATGAGTAATAATCAGAACATATAAAATGAGACAAAATGAATGAATAATAAAGAACCATATGTTTGAAAGTAGTTGGAATCAAGCTAAACACTTGAATTATCCGAAGAAAAATGATATATGAACTCTTATGGAATAAAATTCCTGTACCGGACTACAACATAAGTATGAAAAAAAATAGAGTAGAAATTAGAGTATGTGTAGTATTACAAAGGGATTTCAATTCAGACAGTTCGTATTCAATTCTATATACGTAATTACTCCATAAACAATGTGTGAACAGTTTCTATTCTTTCATCTGCTTCCATGCAGATTGAAACTCCATAGATAACGCATCCATGCAAACAATTAAGCATATTTACCACTGTGATAAGTATATACGGAGTATATATGTATATATACATACAGCCTTACCGGCCTTTCGAAGATTTGGTGGATGAAGCCGCAGCATATCTCGTTGAAAAACGCAGAGGCGCAGAATCCTCATCGTCTTCGAGCGGGCAACCGCGGTCGAAATTCTGAGCATAGCTCAGCGGACTATAACGGAATGTTCCGGCCGAATTCGACTTACCGCTCGTCGTCGTTATCCCGCACCCTACGCCGTTATCGTTGCCTTGCGTTTTTAGCAGATGATTCGCCCTTCTTCTTCTTCCTCTCATCCAAGGAATCATTACTTTCAAACGTCCCCAGCACGAGGTAAACCGCCCTTCTTCGTCTCTCTCCATGGCTTCTTCACTGCTGTTCCATTCTCTCTCTCTCTCTCTTCAGAAATATGAAATCACTAAAAACAAATGAAATTTTTTGTTGATTTTATTATTATTTGTGAAAATTTTGGAGCCACTGTCTGTGGCTAAGAAGAGAATAAGATATTTTAGTTAAGCTAGAGATCAGAGTGAAGAGAGTTGCCCCGTGTATAGTTTGTATGGATGTAATGTTTTAAACTCAAGAAATTGCAAAATTATTTGTCTTTTTTTTTTTTTTTTTTTTTTTCAGTGCATTGGTTTGGGAAAGGAAGAAAGCATTATGCCATTGGAGAAGTAGGGATTTGTCTTTTTAGCTTGACTTGACATGCCAAGGGAATCTTAGGTACCTTAGAGAATGATGCTTTATTTTGATTTTGGCTTATAGACTTCATAATTCCCAGTTTGACACTGCTTACTCATATGTTGAATCACTTGAAAATGGTGGTTTAACATCAATCATACTTTTTTCCCTCTCTCATATGAAAAGTTGTGGGTTCAAGTCTCAGTGGAGGCGATATTGACTCTTTGTGCTTTAGTAAGTTGAGAAAGTAGTTATGAACAAATACTGTAGTGTAACAGAGTCAATAATACTATTAAAAAAAAAAAAAAAAAAGCCAAATACTCCCTTAGCATTTTTTTTCTTCTGAATATTGTTGACTATTATATTGTACTATCTGTTCATTTATACTTTATCAACCTGTTGAAGCACAAAGAGTCAACACTATCTCTACCGAGACTCAATCTCATGACCTCCCATATGGTATTACTCCCTTAGCATTTAGTAATTGTTTTATTATACAGAAGAACAAATTCTCTAAGTGCTATAAAGCTAACAAGCTAAGGTTAAAGCAGAAAAACACAAAAATATGCATAGATGAGAATTGAAAGCAAATGACTTTATAAACATATGGAGTGTATACTACCAAATGCACAACAAAGGGTGAATCACACTTTAGTGACAAGTCGCTTTTGAGCTACATCTTTCATGAAAATCTGTTCAGGATAACTCTTTCCCACAGCTCCTATTGAACATAACTCACTCAATAATTCCAAAGCCTCCTTTGCAAACCCTTCATGGGCTAAGCCTTCAATGAGAATAGTGAATGTATATTCATTTGGTTTACATCCCTTTGACACCATATCAACCAAAAAGTCGATTGCTCGGTCTGTTTGGCGAGCTTTGCAAAGTCCCAACATTATAGTATTGTAGGTGATTGCATCGGGCCTGATGCCCAATGTTTCCAAGTCACAAAACAACTTAATGGCTTCATCGACCTTTCCTTCCCTACAAAGACCTGAAACAAGTGAAGAGTAAGTAAATGAATCGGGCTGGAGACCCTTTCTCTTCATCTCATCCAAAAGCTCTATGGCCCGTTCTGTTTTCCTCACTTTCGATAGCCCATCTATCACTACGTTGTAAGTGATAAGCACGGGAGAACAGCCTTTTGTACTAAGCTGGTTAAAGATCTCGACTGCAAAATCAACCTTCCCGTCTTTGCACAGACCCGAGAGCAATGAATTATAGGTCACAATATTAGGATAACAACCCCGGGAAACCATGACTTCTAGATATTCAATTGCCCGGTCCATCTTTTTCTCCTTGCAGAAAGCATGAACTAATGGGTTGTAACTCAGGGCGTTAGGAGTACAACCATGCTTTGGCATTTTCTCCAACAAATCAATCGCCCGACCCAAATGCCCCTTTCTACAAAAGAAATTGATAAGTATATTAAAGGTAACAATGCTGGGAGAAAAACCTTTTCTAGTCATTTCACCAAACAGCTTCTCGGCATCCTTCCACCTGTCAGCACTACACATGCTACGCAAGATAATGTTGTACGTAATCACATTAGGTTGGCAACCATTTAAAGGCAAATTGTTCATGAACTCGATCGCTTCATCCAACCTTCCCTGCTTGCAAATCCCGTCAATTAGGACATTATAAGTTACAACATCGGGCTTACATCCTTTACTATTCATTTCATCCAGCAGCTTCATTGCCTGCTCTACACCGCTTTCCTTGCACATAGCTTCAATCAAAATCGTATAAGTAAAGACATCAGGATAACACTCCCTTTTCAACTGCAAATCAAGAATCTCCATCGCCTGCTTCATTTTCCCACTCTCACACAAAGTTCTTAGAATAGTATTATACGTAACAACATCAGGAGAAACACTCATTCGGTCCAACACTTTCAATGCATTACCAATCTCACCCGACTTACAATACCCATCGATCAAGATATTGTAGGTTATAACATCAGGACCAGCCCCCGACTCCTCGAGGATCTCCATTATCCTCGTAGCCCTCTTAGTCTTCCCATTTCTGCAAAACCCCCGAATCAAACTCGTGCACACATTAATATCCGGGATTTCACCATGGTAAACCATAGTCTCGAGATGCCTAAACCCTTCCTCCCATTTCCCATTGCTCACCAGCCTCCTAAGGTTATTATTACTCTCAAAATTATTAGACATAATCACCTCATTTTCACCCTGCCTATCATATGACCCTTTCTCCACCCTAGAAAGCCTACTACCATTACTCCTTATAGTTTCAATCCTCGAGAGAGCAAACACCTTTTTTCGCCTTTGTTTCCCTTTCCCTCCACCACCAACAGAAACCACTGACAATCTAGCTTTGCGGGCAACAAAAAAATTCGCAGAACTGATACCGCTACTAACCCCAAAACTGTGATTTCTAGAATTACTATGAATGCAATGAAAGGAGAAAAACCCATCACGGGTTTGATTCATAGGCGCCATTAACTCCATTTTAACCAAAATATTCCTCACTTAACGATTGAATTTAACAGTTCAAAGCATCAAAACCAATCAAGTAAATAAGCAACGTGTAATCGGAGCTACGCGAAGATAGAGGCTTGGAGATGAAGCTGCTTCCAACATTTAGAGGCTTCAGCAAAAGAACAATCTATAGAGAAAGGAAGGAGAGGGCTTACAGTGGTGGAGGTTGGCCGAAACAGCGGGTAGAGGCCAGGAGAGACTGAGAGCGAGAGCCTTCGGCTTTCGTTTCTTATCCTCTTCAATTGCATATATATTTTTTGAAGGGCATAAAGATAATTTCACATGTTTTTATTATTGGATAATGTGTCTAATAAGCCAAAATTCATGCTAAGAGCAAATTATAATGTCAACTATTACCGACAAAGGTTCATTTTTAGTATATTGAAAGATCATTTTTAATTTACAATAAATTCATTTTAGATAGTATAGAGTAGTACATTAAAAATAAACATTTAGTATATTAAAATTGAATTTGTATATCAGTAATTCACTTTGCAATATGAATTATAATTCAGAGTATAATAATAACGAGCTAACCGTGTAAATAACTCTCAATTGAAAAAATTTCATCAAACACTCACAAACCAACCAAAAGAACTCTCAATTGAAGAAAAAAAAATCCTAATGGGACAAAAGAAATCTCAATTCAAAGTTCCATTAAATCCTCATAAATGAACAAAACGAATATAATTGTGTTCAATGTTACATATTAAGCAGATTACTTATCGTTAATTTGACAATGATTAACTTTTTAAATGTACTTTTTTTTCAAATGTCACAGTGATTTGGCCTAACATATTAAGTTGAATATAATTAATTAAGTAATTAAATTAATAGCAATTTGATAATCAAGAAATTCCAAACTATATGTTATTTTGGTTTAAAAGAAAGAAGATTCAGATTGTTGGCCTTAATAACAATCCAGAAGATGAAAGATAGATACTGCCCAAGTTTTTCACCATTAGAACAATCTGATCCCCATCATCATCAAAATATATAACTCAAACAAGATCTTCATTTGTAATGTGAATACATTTTGGTCCTTTTAAAGTTGCATCATTCAACAAAAAGTGTACTGCAAGATTAATTTTGTCTATGCCACTTTACTTTCAAGATACACCCAATGCACCAAACAGCACTTGAAAGATAGCAAAGAGATTATTAGTAAAGCTAAAGCCATGAGCATAAACAATTGCTGTCTCTCCAAGGAATCCAACTCTCAATATATATATATATATATATATATATATATATATATATATATATATATACTGCAACAGTGCAGCAGCCATTTCTGTGTGCTTACAGGGTGGCAATAATACTACTATTTAAGGCACAATTTTCAGCTCAGAAATCAGAATCTTCATTATTAATTAGCAGTGCAAAATTTTGCATGAAAATAGAAAGTTGAAACTCTGCAGGTAGCCTTAGCTCAGCTCAAATTCTTTGTTGTGAATTGAAGAGGATTCAGGTGTTGGAGATATGTCGCCTATTGGTGTCCGGTTGTACATACAAGATCGCCATGTAAGGACAGAATTTGATGTCTTTTGTTTCGACTAAAAGTTTAAGCTTATAGTGAAATTGCATATTTATTATTTATATATACTCAGCATTCAGCACTTTCCTTGTGTCAAATGAAATAGCACACTATTTTTCTTCTTAGTTTGAACCGATCAACTATGGGCAACCTAGTTTATTTACTTCCTTGTGGTCATTTGCTGGATAAGGTCACAAAGCAGGATTTACTTAATGCACATCCTCGAGTAGTGACTGCAATTTTCCTCGTTACCAAAAAAAATAAAAAATAAAATTGACAATAATATGTAATATGAGGGGTTGTGGTGCAGGTGATGATGGATAATGGCATAGTTCAAGTGACAATATCAAATCCAGAGGGGATTGTGACTGGCATACGCTATAATGATATTGACAATCTTCTTGAAGTCCTCAATGATGAATCTAACAGAGGGTAAAGCTCTACCATACAGTCTGCATTTTACATGAATCTGTGAGGAAATATATATGGCAACTATTAACATTGCTTATATGTCTGATCTGCAGATACTGGGATGTGGTCTGGAATGCCACCGACACTGGGAAATCTGGAATCTTTGAAGTGTATGCTTTTTTTAATTAATAAACTTGCATTGATACCTTATAGCCGGCCTGTTACCTAATCAAAGACATATATAAACACTGGTTTCTGCAATTGTGTGATTACAATATAATGTAGGATCAAAGCCACAAAGTTTAGTGTTATAATGGAAACAGAAGAACAGGTGGAAGTATCATTCTCAAGGCCATGGGATCCCTCCCTGCAGGGAAAGTTTGTGCCACTGAACATAGATAAAAGGTTTATTTTGCTTCGCGGGGCTTCTGGTTTCTACTCCTACGCCATTTATGAGCACGTCGCTTCGCCAGACTGGCCTGCATTTAGCCTTGGGGAAACCAGGATTGCATTCAAGCTCAGGAAAGACAAGTAAGAAGATATAATAAGGTGTCATGTTTGAATTGAATTGGCAGTTTTATTATTTCCTTTTAATTTGTCAGGCTTCAAAGATTACTAGCTAGCAGAAATGAGTATATATGTATAATGGACTAATGGTTATTGAACGTTATAGGTTTCATTACATGGCTATGGCTGACAATAGGCAAAGATTGATGCCATTGCCGGATGACAGATCAACAGGGAGAGGCCAGGCCCTTGCCTACCCGGAAGCAGTCCTACTTGTCAACCCTGTTGAGCCTGAACTTAAAGGAGAGGTATTATATTGTTTCTATTCAGAGTCCTATCCCGTTAAAAAATTAAAAAAGTACTACGTCATCATGTCCGGTGAGACTAATTAATCAATTGAATTCAGTTTTTTAGATCCTGCTGATTTGGCACATGTGCATTATGGCTCGGTTATGTGGTCACTAGTACAAATATGCACATCCCCTACTCTTGTACCCGTATGCTAGGGACGCGGAAAACCTTGAGGTTTTCACGTCCTTATTAAAGGGTAGCGAAAAGTTAGTCTCATTTGTTCTTTTTTATACCAGTGGGTTCTGACCGTTTCTGCCATAAATTTATTGGATTCCATTCTTGTTCTGTCTTTTTTGTTGCGTTTTCATTCTGTTGAATGACTCACTTTAACTGCAGGTTGATGATAAGTACCAATATTCATGTGATAACAAGGATAACAAAGTCCACGGATGGATATCAACTAATCCTCCAGTAGGTTTCTGGCAAATCACGCCCAGTAATGAGTTCCGAACTGGTGGGCCCCTGAAACAGAATCTCACTTCCCACGTGGGCCCCACCACCTTGGCGGTAAGTTGCCTCTACGTACTCTAAGGACATCCACCCATAGTTACACATTATATATGTTTGTAATGATGATTTGGTCAGATGTTCCTTAGCGCTCATTACACCGGCGATGAACTATCGCCGAAATTCGCGCAAGGCGAGGCCTGGAAGAAAGTTTTTGGTCCTGTTTTCATCTACCTCAACTCTGCAATGGAACCTGAAGATGCACTCACCTTATGGGACGACGCCAAACAGCAGGTTTAATTTAGCAGATGAAAATGTTGAATTGTCTGACAGACAAGTCTAATGTTAAAATTCCAACAAGCTAAGATTACTATAGTGTTGATCTGCAGATGCTGATTGAAGTCCAAAGCTGGCCGTACAGCTTTCCAGCATCAGAGGATTTCCCATCAGCAGACAAGCGTGGAAGTGTCAGTGGCAGATTATTAATCAGCGACAAGTAAGAACTGTTGACCATGCATATATAATATTTAAACAGCAATTCAACTATCAACTTAGACTTCTTTGAGATGGAGCACATGTCTTCAAATTGACCCATCAAAAGTAAACTGCTGCCTGCTGGCACACGTGAAGGGTGTGTTGAACATATAATATATGTGTAACTATACGTAATCTAACTATCATTAGACTTTTAGTTGAGATGGAACATATGCTTCCATTAAAACAGAGTTGGAATGATTTAATTAATTTCTTACCCTTTTGGGCTTAACAAGTATTTTGCCACACTGTACATCCAAGAAAGTGTTAAAGATTTGATGTCTGAAGTTCTGAAATTGCCTTGAAAAGGTACATCTCTGATGATCTTATTCCGGCTAATGGTGCGTATTTGGGGTTGGCTCCACCTGGAGATGCTGGATCTTGGCAAAGAGAATGCAAGGTAAATTTTGGTTAATTTTTGATATTTTTATTTTGGTTATGGCCCTGTTTGGTAAAAAATTAGCCTATAGGCCAATTTTGGCTTATTTGACCACTATTAATTGTTTGATTTAGTTAAAATATCAATATAAATGTTTGGTTAATTAGTTTTTTGCAACTCTAAAAGGCTAAAATTAAAAAAACTACTCCTAACAACTTTTTCAATTAGCTTTTTGAGAAAAGAAATTATACCAAACAGCTATCAGGTAAGCTAATTTACCAAACACTTTTCTACAATCAGCTAATGTTATCAACTATTTATACCCTCTAATTAACACAATCAGCTAACAGCCATTTTACCAAACAGGGCCTATATATGCTAGTGTTTTTTAAGGTTGGTGATCCTAGCATAAACTAATAAACAATATTAGTTTTATATATAGATAAGAACTGGGAGTGTTGAAATGAAGATTGAAAGTTAAATAATAACATTTTATTTTCTTCAATTCCACTAGGACTATCAATTTTGGAGCACTGCAGATGAGGATGGCTACTTCTCCATCAACAATATACGCCCCGGCGACTATGATATGTATGCTTGGGTCCCTGGATTCATCGGAGATTATCGAAACGAAGCCGCCATAACCATAACTTCAGGCAGTGTTATTGATATGGGTGACATGGTTTATGAGCCTCCGAGGGCAGGACCCACACTGTGGGAGATCGGCGTTCCTGATCGCAGTGCTGCTGAATTCTACGCTCCTGATCCCAACCCCAAGTATATAAACAAGCTCTATGTTAACCACCCTGACAGGTTAGCGCCGGCTATGTCTGATCTGGTTGTCCATAATTGACTGTCTTAAATCAAAAAGGTCACTAGGGTCAAACTTGAAACCTTGTGGTTACAAAGTCAACAACATGAACTAATAACAAGTTTGTTTTTACATTTTTGTAGGTTTAGACAATATGGATTATGGGAACGATACTCAGAGTTGTATCCAAACGGGGACCTAGTGTTCACTGTAGGTGAGAGCGATTATACAAAAGATTGGTTTTACGCTCAGGTCACAAGGTATGCAAGTCCAATAATGAACATAACTTTATACTCATACCATACCTTTTGTTTGCTCTAGTTACTTCAAAGAATGCTTTCCATTTATTAAATAACCGAGTAAGCTAGCCTCCTAACATTTAGTTGACTTTTTATTTTCAGGAAAAAAGATGACAAAACATATCAGGGAACTACATGGCAAATCAAGTTTAAACTCGATAATGTCAACCATGATGACGTATACAAATTGCGTGTGGCAATCGCTTCAGCAACTTTCGCTGAATTACAGGTAACTATTTAGGAACGATTGTTTTCCCAGCTAACTTGTGTATGTAAGAGACGTATATTGACAATTAATAAAATTAGGGTTCATAATATTTACTGATGGTCCAAGATTGGGTTGCAGGTTAGGGTTAATGATCCAAGCTCAAACAAGCCAGTATTTAGCAGTGGATTGATAGGGAGGGATAACTCAATTGCTAGGCATGGAATACATGGGCTATACTGGCTGTATAATGTGGATATACAGGGGAGTCTGCTTGTTGAGGGGGATAATAATGTCATTTACTTGACTCAGCCCAGGAATCAGAGCCCATTTCAAGGAATTATGTATGACTATATTCGCTTAGAAGCTCCTCCTACTATGCCTAAATGATGTGAGCTTCAATTCATTCCTTTTTGTAATCATCAATGTAATGTTAAATTAAATATATGAAATAAAATATTTTCTCTCTTTTTATTTTGTTGGAATTCTTTACAAGGCAGTGTCTGTTTTATACTTTAGTATCTGTTCTATACTTTAGCCCAAAGAATCTAAGCCCCACCACCGGGGTTCGAACCTATGACTATTCAATTGGAATCATGAAAAAAAAAAAAAAAAGGAGTGGTGAAGTATAACTCTTGTATCTGAAGGTCACAAGTTCGATTCTTGTCAACACCTTCTCCGTCGAACACGTCGCATATGGTTTTCCTAACATTATTTACAAGTTTTTTAAAGTAACATAGTAATATTCTTACGTGATATTTACCATTGTTAGCATTTAACATTATTTTATTTGTTGTATTTTGTGACTCTTAGATTTATCAAAGGGATAGAGTAAATAGTGTTTCAGGTCAAAGAATTGTCTTTGACGCATCTACTTGGCGACTCTTACAAGCTAATATCCACTGAACTAAACCAGCGGTGACGATTAAGTAAAGACTAACCCCACAAAAAAATAAATAAATAAAATTGCGTGCGCGCTTTAATTTCTTTGTTTCGAATTCAAGCAAAATATAGCGAGCTTACATATATGCATATTAGTAGGCCAAGGATTTTATGCATTTCGGCTTTATAAGCCATATACAAAGAGCTAGGTAAGAGAAGGTAAAGTAGGGTTGTTTCATGTAAAATTTTCATTTTCTTAATTAAATTGCTTAATTGTAGTTTTTGGTATGTATTCAATTCTATACGCCTCTTTAATGTCTAGCTAAAAGAGATTTTTTTTATTTTTTATTTCCAGAATTTTACTCAACAATTCAACCCCGACAAGCTAAGATAACTAGAGACTAATGTCGCTCTTCGGGACAAAATTGTATGCCCAAGACCAAAACCATGTAATAATATTACACCTACAATTTTTTTTTTTTTTAATGATGATGGAAACTCACAGTCATTAATTATCTAAAGATGACAAAAAAAAATTCATTATTATACATTATCGTTTGGTTGAAATTCCGCATTTCATCACAAGTACGTCTCAACCAGTCAGCTGAAAATCATTATTAATTAATTTCAGGTGGTGATGGATAATGGCATCCTCAAAGTGACACTTTCAGTACCAGACGGTATGGTTACCGGAATATGTTACAATGGAGTCAACAATTTGCTTGAAATAGCTAATGAAGAAACTAACAGAGGGTATACCATATATGCACACATGCACTAATGAATTTCTTAATTTCTAGGCTAATTAATTATGACTAATTAATTTCAATTCGAAAAATATAGATTAATATGTACGTTAGATTGTCAGTGTTAACGTTAATATCATCTGATGATTTGATCTAGATACTGGGATGTTGTTTGGAGTCCAGCAGGAAGCACAGGAACAACCGGAACATTTGAAAGGTATACCTTAATTTGTTCACGTAATTAATACAAAAACCGTTAGAAATAAAGTTCTTAAACTCTATTAACTCGACAAAATCTTCATTAAACATAGGATTACGGGCAGAAGTTATGAAGTTATATTGCAGACGGAGGAGCAGATAGAGGTTTCGTTCTCAACAACATGGGATGTGTCCCAGGAGGGAAAGCATGCTCCACTTAACGTAGACAAAAGGTTTTTGTTATGTTTATTTAATTAATTAATTAAGATTTTTTTAATACATTAATTAATCAAGATATATAGTATTAATTAAACTAGTGCTAATTATTAATTAATTATTACTTATGGAGCTTTTAGGTTTGTCCTGCTACGTGGATCATCCGGTTTTTATTCTTATGCAATCTACGAACGTTTGGAGGGATGGCCAGGCTTCAACCTTGATGAGACAAGAATTGCATTCAAGCTTAGAAAAGACAAGTAAAACTTCGTTCCATCTCAATCGTACATCCTATTCATTATTATATTTTTGCTTATATCCAAAACACACACACACACACACACATAAAGGTTTCACTACATGGCAATGGCGGATAATAGGCAAAGATTCATGCCCTTACCGGATGATCGGTTACCGGGAAGAGGACAACCGTTGGCTTATCCTGAGGCAGTCCTACTGGTGGACCCCATTGAGCCTGAATTTAAAGGGGAGGTATATATAATATAATATATACCATGCATGTTTATATAAATTTATGAGTTTTTAAGCTTTTCTAATCATTATTAACCATAGCTGAAAAGTGATAGAAAATTTCAACCACCTATTAAATTAATTTAATTCATATCAAATCTCCCAAATGCTATGTGGGTCGGGTATGGGGAGTCCTTACGGTTGGGGTTCAACCTTTCGGAAGAATTTAATTCATATCAAATGGAAAACAAAGACATAACATTATTAAAAAAAAAAAACAAAAACAAAAACAAAACAAAACTTTAGATTTGTTATGGTTTATTAGGTTGATGATAAATATCAATACTCGTGCGAAGACAAAGACCACAAGGTACATGGATGGATATGTATGGAACCACCGCTTGGATTTTGGCAGATTACACCTAGTGATGAATTTCGATCTGGTGGACCTCTTAAACAAAATCTCACTTCTCATGTTGGTCCAACGAATCTTGCGGTAAACTAATTCCTACATGTTGTTAACTAATAATTTGTGTATATATATATATATTTATTTATTAAGAAACTTTTTATTTTCAGGTGTTTCTTAGTGCCCATTATGCTGGAGAAGATCTAGTGCCAAAATTTGAGCAAGGTGAACCATGGAAGAAAGTTTTTGGACCTGTTTTTATATATCTTAATTCTGTGGTAGAAGGAGAAGACCCTCTCCGCTTATGGGAAGATGCCAAAACACAGGTTGCCTACAACTTTAATTGTCTTTAAACAATTTTTATTTTTTCGTGACAAAAAAATTCAAAGTTACTGTCTAAAAGTGTGTATTGAATAAATTCTGCAATGTGCAATAACTTGCAAGTCATTAAGAGAGATAAATCATATGCCCATTGAGTCACCGTGATTTACATCCTCCCACATACTCTGTCGGGTCGGAGTGTGGGGACCCTTAGAGTTGGGGATTTGGAATAAGAGATAAATCATATGCCACGGGTAGATGAATCAAAACGTCGTCCCCCACCTCACACCAAAGCCCGACTCAAAAAAAAACAAAAAAAAAAAAAAAAAAATATATATATATATATATATATATATATATATATATATATATATATATATATATATGTCATAAAATTCAACGCCGTGGCGGGACGAGACGGGATAGTCCGATGAGCTAAGTCCATTTTGACGGCTCTATATGTGTTCACCTAGGTTTACCGTTAGCTTAACATTTTGATTGAAATAGAATATATTATTTAATTTGTATGGTCAAAATAATTTTAATTGTAAAATTTACAACAAAAATAAAATTAAATTAAATTACTAATAATTGTTAATTTCAGTCCCTTGTAGAAATTCAGAGCTGGCCTTACAGCTTTCCGGCGTCGGAAGATTTTCAGTCGTCGTCTCAACGTGGTAGTCTTAGTGGCAGATTGTTAGTCCTCGACAGGTAATATAGTAATACGAAATTTTTCTATTTAATTTTACCAGATATAATTTCTTTTTTTAAAAAAAAATTTAAAATGGTTATTTATTTATTTATTTTTGCAGATATATTAGTAGCGATAGTATGCCAGCTAGTGGTGCATATGTTGGTTTGGCTCCGCCAGGGGATGCTGGATCATGGCAAAGAGAATGCAAGGTGAATTTAGGATTCTTCTAGTAGTGCAGGGTTTTTTTTTTTTGTTTTTTTTTTTTTTTTATGTGGTTTACGGGTTATTATAGGTGAGTGGGGTTTATCCCGGACGTATCTTTAAAGAGTGGTTGTAGGTTTTTTTTATCATTTTTTTTAAAGGAACGAAACATTCAAACACTTCTTTAAATTTATATTTTAAATTAAAATATACGGAGTAATTAATAACAACAATAATTATTTGTTGCTACAAAAGAGGTGACCTGGGGCCCTGGGCGAGTGGGTGGAACATGAATTTCGTATCAGAATGTCATGAGTTTGATTTTTGTTTTTCTTGATAAGCCTATTGCGCAGAATCTTAATAATGTGATTTACTCTCTTGTGTGATATGTAAGCTGTTACACAATATCGGAGTTTAATCAACGCACACTCTCAGATAATGGTTGTGATTTTCCTAGTCACCCAAAAATAATAGTTTTTTGTTCGTTTATTTATATATTATTATCAGGATTATCAATTCTGGACGAGAGCAGATGAGGGAGGCTATTTCTTGATCACCAATATACGTACTGGAGACTACAATCTGTATGCATGGATCCCAGGATTTATTGGAGATTATAAGAATGATTCAAAAATCACAATAACCGCAGGTTGTATTCTCTCTAGAAAAAAAAAAATTATTTTGACCAATTTTTAAAAATAGTTTATCGAATAATATGGCACTGCATGTGACAAGTGTCACAATTGATGATATTTATTAGTTATTGGTAAATTGATTAATCGTGAAAATCAATCTTTTAAATCAGGATGCAATATTGAGATGAACGATCTTGTTTTTGAACCACCAAGAAATGGACCGACATTATGGGAAATAGGCATCCCTGATCGTTCTGCACGCGAGTTTTACATTCCTGACCCAAATCCAAATTACATCAACAAGCTCTTCGTTAATCATCCAGACAGGTTCAATCTTGTGCTTTCCATATTTACATATTATAAATTGAATTGTTCATCGTTAAAACAATCAAATGCATAAAATAAAATAAAAGTTGAATCGTTATTTGTTAACTAAACGCATAAAATAGAACTCGGAGTAATTAATTGATATGAATATATGATTAATAGACCAAATTGCAAGGTAGTATTGATGTGTCGACTAATGGTCAGGTTTAGACAGTATGGATTATGGGAGAGATACACAGAGTTATATCCTGATGGTGATTTAATTTATATAGTCGATCAAAGCGATTATACCAAAGACTGGTTCTATGCTCAAGTTACTAGGTATAGAAGTTTGTTTTTGCATTAAACTTAAACTTCTTTGGACTGTAAATCTATTTTTTAAAAAGTGCATAATCGTAATTACGAATTTATTTTGACATCAATAGAAAAAAGGACGAGACGACCTATCAAGCCACAACATGGCAAATCAAGTTCAAGCTTGAAAGCATTCCTCAAGATGGAAGCTACACTTTGAGGTTGGCACTTGCCTCGGCAGTCCAAGCCAATTTGGAAGTATGTAAATCATTAACTTATTCGAAATTGTTCGTTATATATTAACTTATGAAAGTTTTAAAAATGTCAATTTATATCATATACAATCACATGTGATATGTTTGGTTACCCACTAAATACAATGAAGATTAATTGTTGACAATACGTGACAATGCAAATAATATACAAGTAATACAACCATACATGATTGTATCCGATACAATTTGATACTTTATTACACTGTAAATTATTTTGATGTTATAATTTTCCATTTAACATTAAACATTTTCTAGGTTCGACTAAACGATCCGAGTAGCAAAGATGCTCTATTTTCAAGTGGAATAGTTGGGAAGGACAATGCAATTGCAAGGCATGGAATTCATGGCCTTTATTGGCTCTTCAATGTGGAGTTGGGTGGCAGTGTATTGGTGCAAGGAGAAAATACCATTTATTTTACACAGTCAAATGGAAGCTCTCCATTCCAGGGGTTAATGTATGATTATATTAGATTGGAGGGGCCTCCTCAATAAATAAAATAGTGAAGTACATAAGAGTAACAAATAAGTATTTTAATGTATTATTTATATACAATACTTTTCATTCTTAAGTTATACAACAATTATAGAATTCATCTATATTCCTGCTATCCATATTATTCTTGCTCGGGAAACATTTCGGTGTCAGGTTGCAGAGAGTGATTTGACCCTCCGGCTCTTTATCTTGTTTTATCTTGTTGACGATCTTTCTTCATATTTAATACATTCAATTTTTCTTCTCAAAAAAATTCTAGTTAACACCGGTAAAAACTGGACTTTCCTTTTCATGCACGTACTATAATTCTAGAAAAGTTATTTAGCTAGTTGAACATGATATATTACTTTCATCACTGTTTATCATTATTTTTTATTATTATTATCTAAATGCTTAATCTTAACATCCATATGTTCAAAACCTAAGAGTTTGAATATTTGATTTAGTATATAAGGGTGTGTATTAGTCAATTTTAGTTAAGTTTGGTTATTTGATTAATAAGTGACCAAAAAAAAAAAAATCAAATGATCTTAATCGATCAAATTTTATATTCTAGCCACTATAATAAAAACTAAAACTTGTTGTCAATTATTTGTAACTAAAGAGTAATTATGGTGTTTTCAAATATGAATTTTCATGGCGTTGTGAATAAATAATAACATTGGTTTTCTCCAATAGCGATTTTTGTTGAGTTTTTGGGTGAGGCGTAGAGAGAGATGATAGGAGAAAGAAAAATGAATATGTTATAGGAGAATGAATTTTTTGTGAGCCACATCAGAGATTTAAAATAATTTTTAAAAAATAAAAGCATAACTAGAAAGTGCTTGTTAGGATGGTCCCAAAGTCACCAATTGGTGGCCACTTTAACTATTTTTATTTTTTTATTTTCTCTCATTCCTCTCTTTTTTTTACTGGACTGAAAAAAAAATGGTAAAAACTCAAACAATTGAGGATGTTATAATATATGGGAAAAAAAAATTAAATTAGTTTCTAATATTATTCCCAAAAAGGAGATAAAATATCAATCGGAGGGCAATTGTGTCTTTCCATCCCCTTCGATGCACCGCACGCCTATATAAGCACTGAGCTACAAAAGCTAGGGTATAAAAGCCCCAATTCTCCTCCCTCTCTTCAGACAGCACTGTCTCTCTCTTCAGCTTCCAACAGCCTGACCATTCTGACTCCCAAAACTTCAATCGTAATTTCCAGTACTCCTCTGATTCTATATTGATTCATCTTCAAATTCAATTTGTCCTTTAATTTTGGCGTTGAAGTTCCAAATCTGAATCAACGGTTTCTCTGATTTTGATCATTTTCTTTTGCTCAATAACAATTTTCATGCAGATCTTGTGAAGGAATAGGAATGGCAACCTTCGAGCTTTATCGGAGATCGACGATTGGGATGTGCCTGACGGAGACGCTCGACGAGATGGTCTCCAATGGTATCCTCAGCCCGGAATTCGCCATCCAAGTCCTCGTTCAGTTCGACAAGGTCTATTGTTATTTGTGTTCATAAGTTTGTGTCTTATCGTGCATATATATAAATTTTTTTGAGAATATTCTGTGCTTACAAGCGGAGTTTTTTAAACTGTAAATCTGTGTACTTTATGGCATTGTATGTTTTTGTGTGTTTTTACGAATAAATAAATAGTTTTGATTCTTTTGTTAGACTTGTTTCACATTTTATCTGGTTTGCAGTCCATGACTGAAGCTCTGGAGTCTCAAGTGAAGAGCAAGGTTACAATTAAGGTATTCTTCTTGTAGGTTTAGACCATTGTTTGATTTGCTGATTGCATATTATTATATTACTGCTCCATACTATTTAAGCAAGGTTTACTCATTTATTCTGCTAATAGTCCAAATTACAAATACCTGATGAAATAACCAAAAATGTCCAAACATAACGTTTTAAAATGCTGACTTTAGTAGGTTGATTTGAATGGCATTGTGGTTCCATTTTGTTGCGCAAATATTAGAGCATAAGAGATTAGGAGGCATTGCAGGTTTGAATTATATTCAAGATAGTAATGTGAAAGAGTAATACAAAGAGAAGATAATGCCAATCTGGCGATAGGGATGCTAAATACTATATATGAACACCATGATTTTATTTTCTTACAGAAGTATAGTTTTACAGAAGGGATCTCTTCAGTTATTGTCCCATGTGGATATTACTTGCATTATGCACTAATTTAGTGATTTTTTATTTTTTTTTTAAATAGTATTTGATGATATATGACTATTAAAACAGTATACATGCACCTGATTTTTGTTGCATCATTGATCTAATATATGGACAAATTATTATAGTCTATTAAAAGAGTGGATTGCCCTTTATTTGTAAAGTGAGTAGAGTCAAGTCCAAAACTTCAACTTTTCCACCAACACCAACTTGATGCTGCTAGTTTCTAAAATGATGAGTACGGGTTGCTTTTAGTCCTCTCTCAATGATTGGTGTAGGCTTCCACCAATATCTAGGCTATAAATTTTCTTGCTTGGCCTCTTTTAATCATCTTTTAGTTTCTCAGTCCTTTGTATAGTTAAATGTTTCCACCAAACATTGACACTGCTACGACTGTAGGATCTTCTTTACTTGTGAGCCAGAGTGTTGCCTTATCATTCTGTTACCATCTTGTGATTTGCATTATATTTTGCAGTTTTCTGTCTATCAAGTAGAAAACAAGCACTGCATCTTGAGTTGTCTCTGCCTATCACTATTAACATTTGATATTATCACTATTAGATATGCTTCGTGCTTGTTGGTAGTTATTGCATCAAAACCCTTGACCATAGTGATGGGTGTTTCCAGTTTTGTTGGAAATTTGGAACGCAGGATTTTACAATTTGACCTCATTTTGGTATTAAACAAAAAACGACTAACAGAATTCTCTTAACATAGTTAGCCTTCGATGTGATGGTTGAATTCCCAATAGTCATCATCTGTAGTATAATTTTTCCAGATGCACCTCTGATGTTATGAAATTTCCAAATATTTGCTGCAGGGTCATCTTCACACTTATAGATTCTGTGACAATGTATGGACTTTCATCTTACAAGATGCTATATTCAAGAGCGAGGAAAGCCAGGAGAACGTTAGTCGCGTTAAGATTGTGGCGTGTGACTCAAAACTGCTCTCACAGTGAAGAGTGGATGATGAAAGAAACTGCTCCTACAGTGAAGGCTGAATGATAAACATGTTTCAAAAACTTCGTATTTATGTTTCGGGTAATGTAGACAATTGATTAAGAGAGGGAGAGCAAGGGATTCACTACTTGTGCTATATTTCCAGGCTACAGGCAGGATTGAGATACCTGTTGTAAAACACCCACTACTCTATTTATCCAAAATTTCTCAAGGTAATGTGCTAAATTTTCTTGCCTTGTAGAATACATTTTTAATAGTAACAAACATTTATGGAGGAAAAAAAACTTGCCATTGCCAAAGCAATTCCTGCTTGATAAACTATTTGAAGAGACATTTAACCATTCCTCGAGTGAAATCTGTTGGTCCAGTATCGTCGAGTTGGTTAGTTCCTTCTCTGCAAGTGGGCATTAAGTGTCAGAACAAAGAGGTGAGTGTAGGGGAGCATATTTAACAGTCATCTGATATGGAGAAATAAGAGAACGCGAAAACTTTAATAAAGAGGACTAAGAAAAGCTGCTGACTTGTGTATGGATAATTGGGGAAACAGAAGACAAGAGGGAGGACCCCCATAAAAATAAAAATAAAAAAACCCCAAAAGTAAAAATATTTCAAGGAATCATCAAAACAAAATATTTTTCTTAAATCATGTGAATTCATATGGAATGCAGTTTAGCTAATCAGTATATAGTGTCCGGCCATAAAGTAAATTTGAAGGAAATGTAAGCAATATAAAGTATAAACAAATACCATTTCTGCACAATTACCTTACGTTTCTTCTGCTTTCTTTCAACAGTACCACTACTTCCCAAGTCCTTTTGATCGGAAACACCTTCTTCAAAAGGTAAAGTCTTGATCTCATCATAGAAACTCTCAGTCAGGCCAAGCAACCTATCACAACCAGAAAGCAATTGGTAAACCAGATTATAAGTCGATAAATATCAAATATGAACCACATGCATTAGCAATTTTGAAATTAACAGGCCAAAAATCTCTGCGAAGACTAAAGATCAACCAGATGGCATAATCCATGAATGGTCAAAGACCAATCAGACAGCATAACTTAATTTGGCTTACCCATTTCGTGACTTCTTTAGATGTTTCATTTTCTTTTTCTCCAATTTTGTGAGAGGAGCACGAGTGAATTGCTCCTCTTCTTGTTGTTCACGTTTTTCCATCTTAGCCATGTACCGTTTAAGTTCTCTGCTCTCAGTTCCAACCACCTCTCTCCACTGCACATTTTATGATTAGATATAGTTAAAAACACAAGGAGGCCATCCAAAAATGAGATATGGAGTAATAAATAGCAGAAATGAACCAAATGGTCACACACCTCTTCGGGTCTTCCCTCAATATCATCTATCAACTCTTTCATATATGTGCTTTGTTTAGCCTGTCGAAGCATCTGTTGCTCCTTCCTCAAAGCATTTCTCTCCTGTCTTGATGTCTTATCTTCGTCCATGATAGCAGGCGCAAGTTTTGGTGGTCGATAGACACCAGTAGAGTCCTGCAAATGCCAGATATTGAGAATCAGAACACTCAGACAAATATTTTGCTCCCCTTATTTAAAGGGAAAGTTCACATTGGCACAACTTTTTGTGCCATTAATCATATATTTTTCGACCAATTGAACCCATTTATGAAAAGAAGAAAGAAAAAATATATAATAAAACAACACTATCACTTATTCTTATGTAAGTTACTCACTTCTAGTGTTGTTTTGCTAGTGAGCATATCAGGATTTGGACGATATTTCAACAGGTCCTCTTTCTGGGTTGTATCTGATCCTTTTTCAGTCAAAACAGATTTCTCAGATACGCTTTCAGTTACTCTAGTGAGTTTCTGAATTTGATATTGCATCTTCTTATCAATTGGACGAATCTGCACAAAGCAAGGAGTTGAAAAGAAAACAGAAAAACTTAGTAAAAGGAAAAAAAAAAAACAAAAACAAAAACAAAGTCAAAGTACATCCTTCTAGGGAGGGAGGGAGGGAGGGGGGGGGGGGGGGGGGTGTTCTCCAAGTCATTTTCTCCTCTCCACCTTAGATGGGCAACATAAAATTGAAGAAAGATAAATGATGCAAGCCAAGACTTAACAATAACTTGGGGTCATTTATAATACCTTCTCCAGAAAAAGTCTTATCTCTACTAAACTCTGAACAACTGGATGTCCATCGATCGAAAGCCCTTTGGCCTTGCGTAGCAAATAATAGACCAGTGACTGACAATAGTTCAGAAGTAAAAGATGTTTGGCTTCAAGATAACTTATCCCATCTGCAGTGGGAAACTGATTCGCTTTCACCTACCAAAAGAAATGCAGAAGTTCAACATACAGAAAGGATATATATTAATATAAGCTTTGCATTTTCTTTAGCCCTATTTTCATAAGGAATAAATTAATATCAAACTTTATAAAAAATGAAACCAACCTCCTACTTCTCTATTTTGCCAACATTCTTTCCTCACAAAGCATAACTAATATCCTAAATTCCTATTAGGTTGGATCCAGTAATTTTCTGAAAACCATTCACGAAAGTTAATTGTGCAATAACGAAAAGATAGCCCATCCACTGAGCAAAGTAAATATCGGCTCTTTTGATCCAGCAATTAGCAACATCTGTTGCCATTGACAACAATCAGTAAAGAAAAGTATGATAACTAACGATTGAAAACTGATTTGAGAAAAACAAAAGCTCAATACCTTTGTAGTCAAAGCCTGCACCTTGGACCTCACTGTATCCAAACCTTCTTTCATTTCCTTCAGAACCCCAATCAGCTGAGGAGCTTGTCTGAATCATTCAGCCAGACATTAAAAAAGCACACACAGAACATAAGCTATGTATAATAAGTATATCTTTTAACTTTTTCCAGAGAAAACAAAAAAAAACAAAAAAACAAAAAAAAATACAATTCAATTGGATTACAGTTAGAATATGAAACAAAAAAATAAATAAACTTGCCTGCTAATTCTTTCGTCAATGTCCGATGTTGTCTTAGCCTCGGTCATTATAGTTTTTTATTTTACCAATCTACCAGTTAGGGGAAGCTTGTGTAGTTCGGGTTTGTAAATGGAATCGACGAATTGTGAGAGGTTGAGGCAATGTCTTTACCCTTGTTTCTTTTCTGCAGCTAGCTCCTCCTTCCTCTTAGGCTGAATAGATGCGCGTCTTGCTTTGTTTTAACTTGATCCCTCAATTCCTTCTTCCCCGAAAACGCTGCGATACACCCTAACGCCTATCCCACGGCCTTTATCAGCTGGGTATTGCTCTTTGTTTGTCTGATCTTCCCGGCGTTCTCCTGCATAAATTTAGGGTTGTAGAGATGAGCTCTTTACGTATGGACTAGTGTACGAAAACGCAGAAAACCCCTTCTAAAACCCTAGACCCGCGGGCTCGGCTCGTTTTTTGTTTTTTTTTTTTGTTTTTTTATTTTTTTTTTTTTGTTTTTTTTTTTTTTTTGTAATCCGGGTTCGGATCCATGCCCAATTGCGCAACCCGAGATGTATTGGGAATGTAAACCTGGAAATTTAAGTAAGGAAATTAGAGTAGATTACCGATTTGGTCCCTTGATTATGAGGATTTTATCAATTTTGTTCTTGGCTTTCAAAATTTTTCAATTTAATTTTTAATTATGTTTTTCTTACCTGAAATGGTCCTAACCGTTAGACATCTGTTATCTCGGAACTAAATTGGTAATTTTGTTATAGTCAATATACCATTTCGGTCATCACATGCACCATTTTTTTCGAAAGTTAATTACTGAAATGGTTCATTGACTATAGCAAAATTATTAATTTTATCCCGAGTTAATCATAACAACAAAAAAATAAAAAATAAAAAATAAAAAATAAAAATTCGCTAATTGTCACCTCAATAACCTACACATGTTGTGATTGATGTGAATGTAAGATTAACGAATGTCACGTCAGTTATATCGATATTTACCATTATTATGTCTCATTGATTACTTTTAGAGCATCCATCTCAGTTGATATTTTTATTTTGTTTTTGTCATTCCATGTAGGAGAGAGACGGAGGAGGAGAGAAGAAGCAAATAAACAAAAAACGCAGATGGTATTCATAGAAAAAGATAAATAAACAAACCATTATTTACGTACCAACTAGCCGCAACATGCCATGTTATTTTCAGGTCAATGCTGTCAGCAGGGAGCCCACAAAAAATACACAAATTGCCGGAGGTAAAAATCCAAAAAAAATTCTCACACTAGTCAAAAAACACATGTTGATTTTTTCTTCTCAAAATTTGAGCAAAACTCACTAATGTGATTGCTCTTGGTATAAATATAACACTTTATCTAGTGTGGGGGAATGCTTTCCTCCCTCCCCCAACTCGCGCCACGCCAACCAGAGCTTCATAACCTCGTACTAGTGCTAGTGGACTTCCATACATTAAGTATAGTATGCTTTAATATGTATTACTCCGTATTATTTGGTAGTAACAGTGGATTTTAGTTTAGTCAATCTCAAATGGCACGTAGTTTTCTCCATTCAGGTTTTCATATAAAAGATATTGTCTTTTTTTTTTTTTTTTTTTTTGCCATATAGATTGACCTGATCCAATAGTGTACAATAGGTTTAGTTGGACTCTACCTAGATTACAAGATAATTTGTAGTAATTTAGAATATTAATTTTTTTTAGATGTAGTTAATTGTATTTTGATAGATATATATTTTGAAAATGATAACAAATAAATGATTATGATGATAATAGTTTAAAATTGCTTACAAAATTTATAAAAGAATGTGATTAGTACCATTTCCTTTTTTCTTCATGATACATTGTGATTCATTACCATATATAACTTGGTCATTGGTGTATCAAATATATATAATTTAAGAGAAAATTTCAATTTTGGTCCACTGACTATTGCACTTGTGTTAATTGCAACACTTGACTTTCAAAAATATTAATTTAGTACCTTGACTATGCAATTTCTATCAATTTTGGTCACGCCGGCCAAATTGCCAGTCAAATCTCACCGGAAAATTTTAATAAGTCAACTAATGGGGGTATTTTAGTCATTTCACTCATTTTTTCTTTCTTCTCCCCTGAGCTTCTCCATTTCCGGCGATCAATGGTGGATCTTCATAACCAGCCGCTTCTGCCAAATAATCACCCACACGCATCTCTCGGAAATGATGAGACATCCTTCCTTGAGGATACATCTAATTAAACATAACGCATAGCATCAAACCAACCAATAAAGACAAAGATATCTGAATACTTCACTGCTATCACAAGTGTAGCTAATCAAAACAAAATAGATCCTGTTACAATACCTTTATAACTAATTCAAAATATCCAACATCAGAGACCAAAGTGGTCGGAGTGTACGGCTTGATAACATCATCACCTTGACTATCTTTACCCCTGTTTTAATACAGCAGCAGGAAGCCAGGAAACAATAAATTCAATGGCAATAGAGTCCCTTAATTTCATCAAACTGTAGATACAAATATTTGAAATGCCTAATGTATTAGCCAACCAAATCTGCAACTCATGTGTTGTCCAATGGGTAACCCTAAAACAGAAGTGGGTGTTGGAAGCTCAAATTTAAACTTTGCCACATTATGAAGATCCACCATTGGTCGCCGGAAATGGAGAAGCTCAGGGGAGAAAAAAGAAAAAATAACTAAAATGACTAAAATACCCCCATTAGTTGACCTATTAAATTTTTCCGGTGAGATTTGACCGGCAATTTGGCCGGCGTGACCAAAATTGATAGAAATTGTATAATCAAGGTACTAAATTAACATTTTTGAAAGTCAAGTGTTGCAATTAACACAAGTGCAATAGTCAGTGGACCAAAATTGAAATTTTCTCTATAATTTAATTTTAATAAAATGAATAAAAATCGGTACAAGTGATTTTACAGAGTAGAAGAGGCACGCACGACAGTGGACACTGGACAGGTCGACAGCGCGACCGCACGACTACGAATCAGCGTATGCATCCACTCTCACCCGATCCAAAGCTCTCACTTCTTCTCCTGTACACTGTAACACACCCAGGCCTTGATCCTCGAGAACACATGTCTTTCCAGATCGACGTCCGATTCTTTATCTCCACCTCTCGGCAATTTCCCCCTAAATTCTCTCATCCTCAAAGCTACTAAACCTCCACAAATTCACTATCGATGCTCTCCAGTCAACTACACGCATGATTTTTGTGATTTTCATCTCATCACTAGGGCACTCCATCATCATCAGCAGAATGCTGTCGCATTGACTTCCTCTCCCTGACGCTCGACGATCGACGCCTCTGCCGCCGGGAATGGCGGTTTCTCCGGCAAACTTCCTGTTCGGCTTCCTCTTCCTTTCCATCCTCTTATGGCTTCTCTTGACGTAAGTAACAGAATTCCCACATCTATTCACCTGCACTGCTGCTGTTTTTTTTCCTTTAAATTTTGTTGTGATCATGCATATGCTTTTGCTGAATCTGGAAAATTGTTTGAGCTTGGGGTTTGTTAGAGCTAGAATTTATAGTGCTGGATTGATCTAGTGTATTTCATTTGAGCTAGGAAGCAAAGTTTTTGGGATGGAGCTGGCTTTGCTTTGTTTACAATGAGAACTTATTCAGGGCCTGGCTAACAAATTATAGTGGATGATCTCTTTAGTGTTTGTGCAGTAGTTCAGATGGCCAGAGTTATGGTTTGTATTGATCACATTAAGCTTGAATCTTAAAAAAAAAAAAAAAAACTTTTAAGCAAATCTTGAGATTTCATAACTAGTTTTGTTGGGTAAGGTCATGGTGGAAGAGGTAAAGGACGTTTTGATCATTTAGACCAAAGTGAAAGGTCATTCCCACTTATTTATTTATTTATTTATTTATTCATCTCACTACTTGTACTAAAGTAGTGATTGGTTGCATACATATTAATACAATGCTCATAACATTTTTCAAACTTGTTAAAAAGATGTGTTTGGCTTCTTTCCAATTATAGTAAAAACAAATTGAAATAATATGTTCTGTTTGGTGTATAGGAATAAAATTACATGGAAAGGAATCAGGGGTGAAGCCACTGTATACTATAGTATTTGTGGATTATACATTGGGGTATTCTTTTCACTGTAAATAGAGTTAAAATACTAAAAATCACACTGAAAAAATAAAAATCTATATGTAGTGGGTGTAGATGTCAAATTACATGGAAAAGAGAGAAGAACTCCTGTTTCTTGGAAGAAACAAATTTAGAAATTTTTTAAAATAGTATTAAAAAAAGTTTAGTTTGACAAAATTGGTCTAGTTTATGAAATGTAGTATTTTGAACGAATTAAATATTTAAATCTAAGGAATTTTGGTTGAAATGAATGATAAAAATAGACGAACTATGAGTTAGACTTATGGTTGTAAATAATATGAATAACTAGGGCCAAATATACATTATATAGGAATTGGCATTCCAACCTTTTTGGGTGGAATGAAACTGTGAACAAAATTGGATTGGGAATGGACTGGAAAGACCCTCAGATTTGATCCTTGTACCAACGAGTGGAATGGGATTAAAATATGGAACCAGGATTTCATTCTGCTGTCATTCTTGCATACTAAGTACTATATTGTAGATTGTTTTGGGGGTACCATGATACCCTAGTATCTAGTACTCTAGTAGCCACATTGAGTTTTGACTAATCCAAAGTTGAGTTGTTGTTGGGCCATTTGGGGGGGGGGGGGGGGGGGGGGGTGCGGGGGAGCTCCCACAATGTTTGGTGTTCTATCACACAATTCAGACTTGAGTCCTTAATTAAAAGGAACCAAGCTCCTTTAACTTGAACAACATCGCACATTTTGCATGGCTTCACGCAGTCTAGTTTCTTCTCCTTTTATTTATTTATTTTTCTGGTGATGTTGAATTGGGACACTGACACGCTTGTAACTACCAAATAAATTTGTGGCTATAATCACCAGTTTTATTGCCATAAGTTTTCTTTTAACTTGAGGTTAATCATCTCAGTTGCTGTATACATCTTTCTCTGTCCATTGTGGTGGCTGCCAGTGGAAATCATGAGGTGGTCATCTTAGTGTGTGGCAAAGAGCCACCACTTGCTAGCTAAGCAGAAGCTATTGAAGATTAAACCAAGACCAAGGGTATGAAAAATGAACTAGTTTATGGGGACAAATGATACTGAAAGTCTGAAACTAGGAAGGCAATCCTACAATCTCTAGGAGGATAATGGTTGGGCTGGCCATCTTGCCAACTTGGGGCAACTAGTATCTCGGTCCTAGGACGATCCTCCAGGCAGCATTCTCAAGTTTCTTCTTAGTGACTCCATGAGATTAATCTCTTTTGCTTAGTCTTGATGTCTTTGTTTACCAAGAAAAAACAATATAAAGAAAAAATGTCTCTAGGATTATTAAATTAGCAGGAAACTGAAGTAATAAAGCAGTTATTGATACTTCTACTATTCCCAACTTGAGTTTATGTAACCTTCCTAAGCTCAATTTAGAAATACTTCAGGGTTTGTTCATATTTATCAAAAATACATTAGGGCTTGTTTTAGTAGTGGAAAAATATACCCGTTTTATGGGAAACAGAAAATGTAAAATGATGAGTGCTTCTCTGGTTCACCGTTCATGGAATTAGGAGTTTGATAGGATAATTATTGATAAATTTTCTTGCACATAAGAATGACTCATAAGGACCCTTTATATAGGGATTACATAAGATTGGATAATATTCTAACTATAATTAGGACTCAAACACTCTAGGATAAATAGTCCTATCCTAGGTAGAACTCTAAAACATAGTTTCTCATACTCTAACAAAGTTGAAGTATCAATCCTTCATAACCCATTTGTTGGTTTATTTAAAAGAATGATATTAATTGGTGAGTTCCATATCCAACACCAAAAGTTGGGATTATTGTAAGAGGGTGATGTGGGGTAGGATATAAAATCTCTACCCTTGGGATAAATATAGTGAAGGAATTGTTAATCCAGTCACTATGTATTTTTGAATAAACAAATACCTAAGGTCATTGCCACTCTCTGATGTTTAGAGAAATTGGGAAGCTTAATGTTGTTAGATTGTGCTAACTATCTTTTTTTATAAGTACTCTTGTTTTTGAAAGCTATGACTTTCATTTCATTTTTGTAACTTTACAATAAAAAGTTTATTGCCTCTCACTGCTGTTGCTGCGATCTTACTGTCAGAATTAAGAATTTTAGATGTCTTTAGTGAGTTGCTAGTGTAGTTAAGTTAAATAAACTTTAGAGCTTCCATAATGGTTTCACATTCTATTTGTTTCCCTTTTCCTTGTTGAATTCCTGATTTTGAATGCTGGTAGTTCATTTTATTGTTTGATAAACTTAATCAAGCTAGGCCTATTTTCTTGATTTGGTTGGAATGTTGTATATTTGTTCTAATGATCCATTTTGAATCTTTATTTTGTATCATTTATTCTGGATTTTCTTTCAGATTTGCATCTGGGTTAATAGCTTGGATTTTGAGCCGAGTTCTGGGAGCATCTGTTGGATTTCGTGTTGCTGGATGGAAATGTTTGAGAGATGTTGTGGTGAAATTTAAAAAGGTTATCTTTCAATTCCTTTTAGGATTTATCTCTTCTTCATAGTGTGCATTAATTAGTTTCTAATGTAGTACTATCATTTATGACAAAATGAGTTTTCCACTCAATGGAACTTGTCTTTTCATTTTTAGTCTCTTCATTATCTTGAGGGATCTGATTTCATTTTTTGTTTTGCTATACTCAAAATTTTTCTTTCTATAATGATCAATCATTTGCAGGGTGCTGTTGAGAGCATTTCCATTGGTGAAATCAGATTAAGTCTACGGCAATCATTAGTTAAACTTGGGGTTGGCTTTTTATCCAGGGATCCAAAATTGCAGGTGCTAATAAGTGATTTGGAAATTGTTATGAGAAATTCAAGCAAAAGCTCTCGGTCCTCTCAAAAAACAAGGTCTCAGTCATCTCAGAGAACCCGCAAGTCAGGAAGAGGAAAGTGGATGGTTGTGGCTAATATGGCAAGATTTTTGTCAGTTTCTGTGACTGAGTTAGCTATCAGAGTAAGCCTGGCTGGGTGCAGCTGTTTTTATTCCTTCAGCGTTAATTGAATATATTTATGCATACTTGACAAATTCCATGCACTACCTGTTATCAAAGTATTTCAGCATGTATGACTCAGAAAAAATCTGGCCCACTCATGAGTGGACTTGATAATGTTTAATATGCTAAATGTGTATCTACTTTAACAACTTAAGCTTGTAGTTTATGTTTGGAGTGGAACACAACATTCAATAATAAAAAATGAATATTCCGTTCCTAAGAACCATGGACTGCAATTAGTACTGCATATACGATAATTATTGGAATAAAGACTAAGATCCAGCAGGACCAGCACAATGTTTCATTCAGTCTTTAACATACGGTTTGAACTTTTGTCTATTGATCAGAGGCATAAGAGGTTATGTGGTTAGATGGGAAGATGCATTTTAATTTGTTCATATATTCTGTGTGTATTTTGGAATAAAATAAGGCAGTCGTTCACTTGTTCTTTTATGAATATGCGGTTGTTAGTGCAACTGTGTGAGATTGGGATACATGTTTCCCATGCTTGATTGAATTCCATCTTTTGAACACTTAACACTGTTAAAACAGGGAAAATGATGGCCAATGCCAGAAGAAGTTTTCTTGATGTGATTATACTGTGTTGTGTCTGGATATGGTTGACTTGTGAAAGGGATGGGCACTTGTATGCTTTTAGGTCTCAACAAATTCCAAGTTCTTTGTTATAAATACTCTTTTTTTTAGGAGTGCCTCATGCTTAAAATTTTGAGTATTAAGTTTTGTTAAATTTTGTAGACACCCAAAGCTGCTGTGGAGGTGAAAGAACTGACCCTAGATATATCAAAAGATGGTGGATCTAAGCCAGCTTTGTTTGTGAAGTTGAACCTTGTTCCTGTCCTTGTACACTTAGGTGATACACGAATCAGCTACGACCAGTCATCAGTTTATGGTGAACCTTTTCCACTCCAGCAGACATTACTATCTGTGACAGAGAGGACATCTGCCCCTTTTATCTGTGAAGAATTTTCTGTTATGTGCGAGTTTGGTCATGAAAGGTAGGTTTATATTTCTTCCTGTCCCTACTTGATTTGGTCATTTGGTGTTTGGCTTGGTATTAGTATGACAGAGGAATTGAAGGTGTGTATATTTAGTAATTAATTGGATGACATAGCAGTCCATGTTTTAATTTTCATTTTCTTAGAATTGTGAAGTAAAAAGATTTGGTTGGAGTTGTAGAAGTAGGTCCCATGAATCCATTTGAGTAGCATATATGGATATGCAAGTAGAGGACAAAATTGGGAGAAGTTCTCCAATTCAGGAAAGTGAATGAATGAACGTAATCTTTGCTGAGAAGCTATGGCATTCATTTTGAAACAGAATATTAAAACTTTCAGAATGGAGTAGCATCTCATCTCAAATGTGGGTTTCAATTATATTTATTCTGCCACTTTAAATACTGATTCTGGAATCAGAACTAGTTCTCATTATGACTGTTTCTGTTTTCCTCTGTGCTGTGTTCTACTCGGGTCTAGGGAAGTGGGAGTGGTAGTTAAAAATGTCGATCTCAGAAGTGGAGAAGTTTTTGTAAATCTCAATGAGGAGCTGTTACTTAAAAGGAAAAGCTCTGCAGAGGCTGTTTTTCAAGCTCAGGAAGTCATGGGAACCTTGGAGGCTGGGGCTGCTGAAAAGCCACAGAAAAAGCCAGCAGTACTGGGTATCAGTAAATATGCCTCTATGCTTCCAGAAAAGGTCAGTTGAGTTTGACCTGTTGACATGTCTTTGCCATACATTTTCTTCTACTTTACTAGTTTCTCTACCTACTCATATTAGATTTTTGGCTATTCTGTCTTTATTACTTTTGTTATTTGTCTCACTATGTTTGGATGGTGCAAATTCAGAGCTTTAGTTCAAATTTAATTCCATGTTTTCTCTGTTTCAATTTTTTTTTTTTTTTTTTTTTTTTTCCTTTTTGAAACAACTGAGAAGAAGGTTGTGGGAATACTGGAATACTTGTTTTCAGTATTAATAGTGGAGAAGGTACACCAAATCAGTGCTTAGTACATGATAGCAGAAAACTGAGAGAGAAGCAGGTGATGAAAGATAAATAAAATTGTTTCAGCAGTGAGTGTGGGGACTGGGGAGTTGACTTCTTGCTTCTAGTTTGTGTTTGGATGGGAATGGCAGGAGAAGGAATGTGGTGATTAATTTTTTGCATAGTCATACACCCACTTGTCTGTGGCAGTGAGAGTTTATGATTGTGCTATGGAGTATGGACTTAAGTGCTTAAGTTCACATGCTCTTTTATCTTGCGACATTAGGTGCAAGTAATTGAAATATGACATAAATTGTAAAAAACAAGGTCATAAAGAAGGTTATGGAGATAAGCTCAAATATGGGGGGCTTTGAGGTAAAAGATAATTACTGCTTATATGTGTTAGTATAATAGTATGAGCTATTGAGCTCTAATATAAGCTCTAATATGGTGGGTGCTCTTATCTGCTCTGTAAAGATGCTGCCACACCCTTAATGCACTGCATGTCTAAATATGTGCTAGTTGTGGATTTTCCCGTGAGTAGATAGTGACAAACCTGGTTTTCTTCATGAACTTTAAAGGAGGTTTTCATGTGGACTTATGGTGTCCGTGTCACCTTTCTTTTCTAGTTTTCTCTATATTTAATATTTTGTTTAGTTTACTTTATTTGTCTTTAACAATGAAGTCTCTGTTCATTTTCCTTCTATAGATCTGCAAGATTATATACAACTTGCAACAAGCTACAAAGTCTCTGTTATTGGTGGAAATTGCTTTGAATATGGTTACTTTACTACTATTACTGCTGCTGCTACTAATTTTGCTCCATGTTATTTATTTTTAGTATTGTTAAAACATAATTGATCTTAAAACTATCATCATTGTAAGTTTCAATTCATGACAGCTCTAAATCAAAATATTAAATGCAATTGATTGCCCAGTTAGCACTGTTGAAAAGTCTCTATATGTCTCTATGTTAAGGTGATTGACATAACATTATATGCATTTTTTCAGTATGCCTAAAATTACTTTTTGAGGCATCTGTGTTATTGTTTCCTGATTACATTTGAGGCAGATATCAATGCATTTCTCCTTAATATCTGTTTGTCTACATTGTTTCTAATCCTTTTGTTGATACTTGAATTGATGTACTTACTATATTTATTTGATAGCTTAGCTTCAATCTACCCAAATTGGACATGAAATTTGTCCATCGTGGAGAAGGTCTTCTGGTGGAGAATAACATCATGGGCATTCAACTCAAAGGCTCAAAATCTCGATCAATTGAAGATGTGGGAGAGAGTACACGGCTTGATTTGCAGATGGAATTTAGTGAAATTCATGTATGCATGCATATTTTAACTTCAAATATAATGTAGTTTTTATTTGTGCTACTCTGTTTATATATATATATATATATATATATATATATATATATATATATATATATATATATATATATAAAATTTAAAATACATTTTTAAATGCCAATTTCTCTGTTATCTGCAGCTACTCAGGGAGGCTGGTATTTCTGTTATGGAAATATTGAAACTGGATGTTGTCTCGTCAGTTCATATTCCACGTCAGGTATGTGGCACATCATTATACTGCATCCTGTAGCAGCATCTTTTTACTGTGGATTTCCTTAATATCTTGAGCTTCACACTAAGGATTCCATAGAAACAAAAATGAGGTATGTAAATGTTTGAGATAATGTGTCTCAGCTGTGTACACCTGTCTTTTCTAGACCCTGCATGATGTAGGAACCTTGCAGCACTAGCCCAATCATTGTTTAAGAGGTTATGGGTTGTGTTTATACTTCAGAGATAGCTGAATAATTGTTGCGTGCATACTCATGTCCCAATGCATGTCTGTCAGCACTTGCATATTATGTCTTATAACTTTAAATATATTGTCTTGTCACTTCGATTATGATTCATTGCTTGTTTAAATTCTTAAATATATATTTTTTCGTTTTCCATTGTATTTAATTCTTCAGATGCTTTGGTACAGCCTACCTCACCTATTGGGTTTGAAGTTGAAGTCAAGCTTGGAGGTACTCAGAGCAATCTAATTCTAACCAGATTAACTCCGTGGATGGGCCTTCTTGCCTTGAGGAAAAAGAAAGTGGTAGTTGAAAATGGTGGTTCTACTTCTGAAAGCCCAAAGTCTTCTGGACATAAAGCCATTATGTGGACATGCACTGTCTCTGCCCCAGAGATGACAATTGTTCTTTATGATATGAGTGGGTCACCGTTGTACCATGTAAGATTCTTTTTTGATTAGAAGTGCACATTCTTCTAATATGGAATGGTTTTTAGTACCAAATATGCAACCAGGTTATCAACATTAAAAATGGAAATTGGCTATCAAGATAACAGGAGAATTTCTGTCTGTAAGAATGAATAGACACCTCTCGTATAAAAAATTTCTTAATTGTTTAAATTATGATGGCATATTCATTTGCAAATTGCAGGGTTGTTCACAATCATCACATGTCTTTGCCAACAACATATCAAGTACGGGCACAGAAGTACATATGGAACTTGGTGAATTCAATCTGCACATGTCTGATGAATATCAAGAATGCTTGAAGGAGAGCCTGTTTGGAGTGGAAACAAATACAGAATCATTAATGCATGTTGCTAAGATTAGTGTTGATTGGGGCAGAAAGGATACAGATTTGCCTGAAGATGGTATCAACTGTAAATTGGTTCTATCCATGGATGTAACTGGCATGGGAGTATTTATGAACTTCAGGCGCCTTGAATCACTAATATCAGCAGCCTTTTCCTTCAAATCATTAATAAGAAGTTTGTCTGCTTCTAGTAAGAAACCAACACATAACAGGAGTACAAAATTGTCCAAGCCATCCGGAAAGGGGATTCAAGTCATAAGATTTAATCTTGAAAGATGTTCTTTAAATTTCAGTGGAGATGCTGGCTTAGAAAATGCAGTTGTTGCAGACCCCAAACGTGTTAATTATGGGTCCCACGGTGGGGTAGTTTTGATTAATGTCTCTGCAGATGGTACTCCCCGAACAGCAAGTATACAGTCTACAACCTCAGATGAATCAAAGAAACTGAAGTATTCAGTTTCCCTTGATGTCTCCCATCTCAGCATTTGCATAAACAAGGAGAAACAGTCCACACAGATGGAGCTTGAAAGAGCCAGATCTATCTATCGAGAATTTTTGGAAGAAAATAATCCTGGAACTGAAGTTACATTGCTTGACTTGCAAAATGCAAAGTTTGTGAGGCGATCTGGTGGTCTTAAAGACATTGCAGTTTGCTCTCTCTTTAGTGCTACTGATATGACATTCAGATGGGAACCAGATTTGCATATAGCGTTATTTGAACTTGGTTTGCAGTTGAAGTTAATGGTCCACCAGCATAAGCTTCAAGAATCTAGGAAAGAAGTGATGAATGATAATGAGCTGAAGAAAGAGAAATCTGCAGAATCGGTAGAGCTTGTGAAACAGCACAAGAAAAGGGAATCCATTTTTGCAATTGATGTTGAAATGCTTAATATATCTGCTGAAGTTGGGGATGGAGTTGAAACCACTATTCAGGTCCAGTCCATCTTTTCTGAAAATGCACGAATAGGTGTGCTTCTTGAAGGGCTCACACTCCATTTCAACAATGCAAGAATATTTAGAAGCAGCAGGATGCAAATTTCTCGGATTCCTAATGCTTCTAGCATTGCATCAAATTCCAAAACTGAGAGAGAATGGGACTGGGTAATTCAAGCCCTTGATGTTCACATTTGCATGCCTTACAGGTTACAGTTGCGTGCCATTGATGATTCTGTTGAGGAAATGATTCGAGCTCTAAAGCTCATTACTTCTGCTAAAACTAAACTTATGTTTCCAAACAAGGAAGATAATACAAAACCTAAAAAATCCAGGTCATCAAAGGTTGGACGTGTAAGATTTTGCATACGTGAACTAACTGCTTATATTGAAGAAGAGCCAATCCAGGGTTGGCTTGATGAACATTATCAGTTGCTGAAGAATGAGGCTAGTGAATTAGCTGTGCGATTGAACTTTCTTGATGAACTTGTCTCCAGATGTGGTCCATCTTCTGGTGCTACTGAGCAAAATGCTTCTATTCTGGAAGGCAAGTTTCTATTTAATGGAGAAGAGATTGATGTGCAGGACACTTCTGCAGTTCAAAAACTGCGAGAGGAGATCTATAGGAAATCATTCCGGTCATACTACCAGGCATGTAAAAATCTTAAGCCATCACAAGGATCAGGGGCTTGCAGCGAAGGATTTCAAGCTGGTTTTACGCCTAGTACTTCCAGGACTTCTCTTTTTTCAGTTTGTGCTACAGAATTAGATGTAAGCTTGACAAGAATTGAAGGAGGTGAAACTGGTATAATTGAGCTTCTGCAGAAGCTTGATCCTATATGTCAGGCACAAAACATCCCATTCTCTCGGCTATATGGTAGTAATATCAATTTATGTGCAGGCTCTCTTACTGTACGAATAAGAAATTACACTTATCCATTATTTGCTGCAACTTCTGGAAAATGTGAAGGTCGCCTTGTGCTTGCTCAGCAGGTTTGTTCTGAAATTCCCTTAAACCCTTTTCCATGTCTATAGGGTGACATTTTTTTATCAGTGAGAAACTCAAGTGATTATCAGTACACTCATGGATCTTATGTATTTCCTGATTTTTGTGACATCTTTAAACAGAATATCCAAATAGGAATTCTACTTGGTTTCTGACACTATCTGCACTGGAGTTGATATGTTTATAATATCTGCATTCAGTTAGCATTAACAGTTTGCCTCTGTATTTATATACATATTAGCTGTCATTCACTTAACTTCCTTTTTAAAGCATAAGAATATTAATGCGTAATCTACCTATCTACTTTTCCTTCATGAAGATTGCTTGATTAAGTTGTTTTGCTGAATCCTGAATTGATGACCTTGTGCTTGTTGACAAACTGCTGCCATTTTTTTTCTTCCCTTAAAATTGCAGGCAACATGTTTTCAGCCTCAAGTTTTCAAAAATGTCTTCATTGGGAGGTGGAGGAAGGTCAGTCTGCTTCGTTCAGCAAGTGGCACAACTCCACCAATGAAAACATATTCTGATTTGCCCCTATATTTTCAAAAAGCAGAAATTTCCTATGGTGTTGGTTTTGAGCCGTCATTTACGGATATCAGTTATGCTTTTACTGTGGCACTTCGCAGGGCCAATTTAAGTACTAGGGATCCAAACCCTGATCCTCCTCCACCGAAAAAGGAAAAGAGCTTGCCATGGTGGGATGAAATGAGAAACTATATGCATGGGAACATCACTCTATACTTCTCTGAAGCCAAATGGACTGTTCTTGCAACAACTGATCCCTATGAAATGTCTGACAAGCTTCAGATCATATCAGGTTATATGGAACTGCAACAGTCTGATGGTCGTGTTTATGTTTCAGCAAAGGATTTCAAGATTATAATAAGCAGTTTGGAGAGCATACTAAAAAACTCAAGTGTAAAACCTCCAACTGGTTTTTCTTGTACACTCATAGAGGCCCCTGTTTTCAGTGTTGAAGTTACCATGGAATGGGAGTGTGAATCTGGAAATTCCCTAAACCATTATTTGTTTGCTCTTCCAAAAGAACTTGTTCCTCGTGAAAAGGTTTATGATCCGTTTAGGTCCACTGTTTTGTCCCTACGTTGGAATCTGTTGCTTAGGCCTGCTCTTCCTCCTTGCTATGGCCAGTCAGAATTATCATCCATGTCTGATCAGCATGTCCTTGATGGAGCTGCCTATGGTTCAAATACACCCTCAATTGATTTCCCAACACTCAATCTTGGTCCTCATGATTTAGCATGGCTAATCAAATTCTGGAACTTAAATTATGCTCCTCCTCAGAAAATTCGGTCATTTTCTAGGTGGCCACGTTTTGGAGTCCCAAGAGTTCCTAGATCTGGGAATCTGTCACTAGACAAGGTAATGACAGAATTCATGTTTAGGGTTGATGCAACTCCAGCATGCATCAATCACATGCCTCTAGAAAATGATGATCCAGCCAAGGGATTGACATTTAAGATGACAAAGCTGAAATATGAACTTTATTATGGTCGAGGAAAGCAAAAATTCACATTCGAAAGCAAACGTGGTCCACTTGATCTTGTGTATCAGGGTCTTGACCTTCACATGCCCAAAGCATTTATTAATAGGGAAGATTGCACTAGTGTCTCCCAAGCAGTTCAAATGACTAGGAAAACTTCACAATCTGGATCAATGGAAAGGGCTAGGAATGTGAAAAGCAGCAGTATGGTGAGTGGCAGCACAGAACGACATCGTGATGATGGTTTTCTTTTATCATCTGATTACTTTACAATCAGGAGGCAATCTCCAAAGGCTGATCCTGAAAGGTTATTGGCATGGCAAGAATCTGACAGAAGAAATGTTGAGGTGACTTATGTGAGGTCTGAGTTTGAAAATGATAGCGAAAGCGATGACCATGCAAGATCTGAGCTAAGTGATGATGATGGATATAATGTAGTGATTGCAGATAATTGTCAGCGCATATTTATTTATGGTCTTAAACTTTTGTGGACTATTGAGAATAGAGATGCTGTCTGGTCTTGGGTTGGTGGATTATCTAAAGCTTTTCAACCTCCAAAGCCATCTCCTTCTCGGCAATATGCTCACAGAAAGTTGCTTGAGGAGAATAAGATGGCCGACAAATCTGAGATGTCTCAAGATGATAATCGGAAGTCTCCTCCTAGTCATGGTGTGAATTCTTCATCTCCACAACATTCAGGGACATCAGGATCACAATTGCGGTCATCTCCTTCTAATTCAGTTAAAGTTGAGGCTTCTTTTTTTAATGAAACTGGTAAAGTTTGAACCATACCTTGAGTGTACTGACATGCAGTAGTTATGAAGTTTCAATTTTATTTATTTCTTTTATTTTTATTTACTGAGGCATGTGTTATCAAAGTCCACTTATTTTGAGCAATGTGTTTATTCTTGCTCCATGGGTTAGTTCTTCCAGCACAACATAGTTGCATGTATGTTCAATTTGTGTGTTTGTAGCATTCACAATACAATAGTCTATACTTTTGTGTTGTTTTGAACAGCAAATGTGCCTTTACATATTATTTTCAGATAACTTTCAACATCTTTCATTGGCATTCTCATCCTAACTTGAGTGATTGTAATTTTTATGCATTTTCCTGCAGCAAAATTTGGTAGCACTGAAGAGTCTGAGGGGGAGGGGACCCGTCATTTCATGGTGAATGTCATTGAACCACAATTCAATCTTCACTCAGAAGATGCAAATGTAAGCTGTTTGGCTAGCTGGAATATGCCTCCCTTGCGGTTTTCTTTTTAACCACTTTCTGATTTCAGCTTTGTAATGGTGCATTTATTGTAACTTTAATTGCATTGTTAGCACGGTCATCCCCCCTCCCCCCTTTTAGGTTAAATTGACATTGACATTGGCTGCCTTGCTTGATAACAACTTAGACATGTCCAAATATGGCTGGTTAAAGAGTATGGAAATTCAAGTTTCACAATAACTTGCTACTGTGAATGTGCAATTCTGATCAATACTTGGTGAACTGTTACCTCACTTACCTGTTAGTGCTTTTATTTTATGCTAATGCTGTATGACCTTCCTTTTCCTCTTGCAGGGTAGATTTTTGCTTGCAGCTGTTAGTGGCCGTGTTTTAGCTCGTTCATTCCATTCAGTTCTTCATATTGGGCATGAGATAATTGAACAGGCACTTGGTGGAGGGAATGTTCAGATCCCTGAATCTCAACCAGAATTGACATGGAACCGCATGGAGTTCACCATGATGTTAGAGCATGTGCAGGCTCACGTTGCTCCAACTGATGTAGATCCAGGGGCTGGACTTCAGTGGCTTCCCAAAATCCGTAAAAGCTCACCAAAAGTGAAAAGAACTGGGGCATTACTTGAAAGAGTATTTATGCCTTGTGATATGTATTTCCGGTATACAAGGTATAAAGGTGGTACTCCTGACTTGAAGGTATGCTCTATATCTATTTTTGGTGATTAGAGGCTCCTTAATAATGACACCATGTTTCATTACACAAGTTTTGCTTGGCACTTTCTTTTAATATAGGATGATCTATAGTTATATTATGTGTTGCAGGTGAAGCCCTTAAAAGAGCTTTCTTTCAATTCTCATAATATTACAGCAACAATGACATCTCGCCAATTTCAAGTCATGCTGGATGTTTTAACCAATCTCCTATTTGCTCGACTTCCAAAGTAAGTATATCTTTTACCTTATTCTTGATACCTTTTACAGGATGACCACTACTGATATTATCCTTCAGTTCTTAACATTATGCTATAATATTGTTCAATCATGAAAATTTACTGAAACAAACAGATATTTATTCAAACACACACTGATGTGGGTTTTGAATATAGAATACAAGTTATCCAATGTGTCTCTGATTTAATTTCTTTCCATAGCTGTCATGAAACAAAGGTTTTTAATATTGGTAATTTTCTGCCTAAAATATGTAATGAATGACCATTGTAGGCTGAAGTTTTACTATTAAGAGCATGGTGTGCTCCCTCAGATTCATGAAAAAGGTTTTACAAATCATTGATGTACGAGTTTGATACTAGTTTAACTACACTAACATTTGTATCTGATGTCCTTGTACAGCTGCAGAGTAGAGATGGTAGTATGTGGACAATATGATAGGATGTTACAAGATAAAAAAAGATCTAGAAGTATGCCTCAGACAATGTTGTGTCTATATTCTTTATGTTTGCCAAGTTGGTGTTTGATGTCAATATTCATCATTTAATGTTTTGTTTTTGCTGGAAATGATAAAGTTTATTAAACTTCAAACTAGATCTTTTACAAATTGAAGAAGGTTGGTTTTGAATATGAGGAAGATGTAAAAAATGTACTGATATATAGACTGAGCTCTGCATACATTGAATGAGGGTTTGATTTTTCAAATTTAATGTATTTGCTGCCATAAGTAGTTTCAACTAAATGGATAATTACATGCTACTTTGCTTTTACAGTCAATTGTGATTCTATCACCTAAAACTTGTAGTATCCAAATCTTATACTGACAACAGTTTCCAGTTATGCCAATTGGGTGAATTTCCACTTTCCCCAACAAACTTGGGGTCAAGGGTTTAGAGGTGTTGAATTTGGTCATTTTCATATTTGATCTAAAATTGTTTACATTTGAAATATGATGAAGATGTTGAAAATTCAGGCCTCGAAAAGTTAGTCTATCATATCCAACTGATGATGATGAAGATGTTGAAGAGGAGGCAGATGAAGTTGTTCCTGATGGTGTTGAAGAGGTAGAACTAGCTAGGATCAACCTTGAAGAAAAGGAACGTTTCCAAAAGTTAATCCTGGATGACATCAGGAAGTTGTCTCTTTGTAATGATGTTTCTGTAGAAGTTTATTCGGAAAAGGATCGTGATCCATGGATGGTAACTGGTGGAAGGTCCATATTGGTAAGATAACTAGATAAGTACATTTGAAGTTGCTTTTCAAAATTTTAGCATTATTATGAGATATTTTTCCTGTGCAATTGTTCTATTAAGAAATGCAAAGATATTTTATTGTTTAAAATAAGTACATTTGAAGTTGCTTTTCAAGATTCCGGCATCTTTTTCCCCTATAGTCACCCAAATGTTATTTACTGGTAACTTTCTATTGTTTAAAACTGCTAAGAGGGTAGTGCAACTCATCTCCCTCAAATAAGCATGTCTTATTGGTAGTGATGGCATGGTGTGCCTCTAGTTCATACAATTTTGGACAAGCACATTCATTTATATAAAAGTGACATGCCATGCCTTGTGCCAGATGAATCAGTTTTATAATTGGCTATCTTGACAAAGTTCTTGTCTGTCAAATTGCAAGAGTGGAATACTTTTAAGATCACATTATCACATCTTGGAACTCTGAAGCTAAGTCTGGGCTGTAAGCCTGTAAGCATGTTTCATAATTCCTTAATTAATGAGTTAGTAGTAATGTTTCTTCTCCAAGTTTTCTTATTGGGAAAAGAAACCTTCTTCAAATGATTATTTTTTGTTTTTTTAATTTTTTTTATGTATAGTAGATTTTGTAATTTTTTTTTGAGAATGTAATTTATAGAAAACATTTTCAGCTTGCCATCCTGATTTCCAAGTTCTATCCCTATTTCATTTGTATTTTTGTGCTACCTTGTGTTGATAGTTTGATATTATTATATCTTCATTATAATAAAATTGTGTGCTTGTATGTTTCATTTTTACAGGTAAAAAAATTAAAAAAGGAGCTAATTAGTGCACAAAAATCTAGAAAAGCTGCATCTGCTTCTCTAAGGATGGCCCTGCAGAAGGCTGCACAGCAACGGTTGACAGAGAAAGAAAAGAACAAAAGTCCTTCATGTGCTATGCACATTTCTTTGCAGATTAATAAAGTTGTCTGGAGCATGCTTGTAGATGGTAAATCTTTTGCAGAAGCAGAGATAAATGACATGGTGAGGTTTTTAGTATATGGTTACAACATTCAAATATCTGTGCATATCTTTAGCTGGATAATGGTTGTGTGAGCCATAAAATTACTCGGGCATGTTGAAACACAAACAAAAAGATCAGGATGTGTATGTTAGTAATTGAAAGGAAAAAAGAGGGAAAAGATATCGGTATCTTCCTCCCTAGGTAATTCATTCTTGAATACACTAATTGAATGCAAGTGTATTTTAATATTGTCCAAAGATTTTGGATTCTCTGCTTGTTAACTTCCTCATCTTTTGGTTTTTAAATAATTGATGACTTACATAGATCTGTTTGTCATCCATATTGGACATACTTTGCTTAGAATGATGCAATTTCTCGATGCAGATATATGATTTTGACAGGGATTACAAAGATGTTGGTGTTGCTCGGTTTACAACAAAATACTTTGTTGTAAGAAACTGTCTGCCCAATGCCAAGTCTGATATGCTTCTTTCAGCCTGGAACCCTCCTCCTGAATGGGGAAAGTATGGCACATTTCCATTTCAAATTATGTCTTCCTTCATGTTCTGAATCAGGCATCTATCAATAGCAGTAACTATACAAAAATAAGAGAAGCTACAGAAGAGCTCTGGTCCTTTAAAAAATTTCAGGAACAATTTATTAGTTGCTCTGTTAAAAAGTATAGTAATCAAACAAATTTGAAAATTTTCACAAGAGTCCTGAACTTCTGATCCTTCCATGACAACCTTCCCCTCCCCAACAAAGTCTAGCATTTTCACCTAATTTATTTAACATTTTCTTTGTTCTTGTGTTTCCCCAATTGGATTCCAATAACCTATTTTTTTGAATTTACCATTTAAAGAGAGCTATCTTGAGGTTTACCTGTATTTTTCTTGTCATTTTTCTTTTACCAAAATGCATAAATTTAGTTATTTTTAAGTATGTTTACAGCTTTTAGTAGTTGTTATATTTTGGTACTTATGCTGCAGAAAAGTTATGCTTCGTGTAGATGCAAAACAGGGAGCTCCTAAAGATGGTAACTGTCCTCTTGAACTCTTCCAGGTAATTGGCTGTTCTTTTTATATGACAAAAATTAATTTCACTTGTCCTTTTTCAAAAGCATTAATTTCACCATTTTTTTTTAAAAAAAATTGCATTTTCAAAATGGCTATAACTGAGCCTATTATTTAATTGACATGGCTGTTTATACTGTGGCATTCATGCATTGTTGTCGTACTGGTGGGTTTTCCACAGTTCATGCAATATATTTGGAAAATGCAGATGTAGACTTCAGGGCACCTTGTTATATGATGCATGGAGACCAATGGTTTAACATTAATTATATCATTATCCATGCATGCCTGTTACACATTCAAACAGCTTTTCAATCTGTCTAATATATGTATTTATCAATTTTTAAATTTTTTAAATTTTTTAATTTTTAAAATTTTTTTTCTGTTTTGGAGAACTATCCAGGAGAAACATCTCCCACAGGCCACAGCCTATTTGTTACACCTTTTCTTGGGTTGCCTAGTGATATTAAAAGAATTGTGTTTGGTTGTCTCCTTTTCCAGGTGGACATCTACCCCTTGAAAATACACTTGACTGAGACTATGTACAGAATGATGTGGGAATACTTTTTCCCAGAAGAAGAACAAGACTCCCAGCGACGACAGGTTTGTAAAAATATCCAGCTTAAGAGAATCAGGTTAATACAAGAATATAGGAGTAATGTCTGAACTGTTTTGCTGTGGATAGGAAGTTTGGATTTCAACTACAGCTGGTTCAAGGCGTGCAAAGAAAGGTTCATCAGCACATGAAGTTCCAGTTTCTAGTAGCCATTTAGCTAAAGATTCTCAGGTGTTGTATAAATCAAACACCTCTGTACTACCAATTACATGTGGAACTTCTCAGTCTTCATCTGCTGATGCCTCTGAAGTGAGTTTCTTGCTCTTCCACATCAAAAACTCATGGCTTACTCATGTGCTACATGGCTTCATTTAGTTCTTTCTATATATGGATTCTCCTAGGCAAGATGATTAGTTACTTTATCAACTGGATCTAGGATAGGAAATTCAGTTTATATTAAATAACATTAGTGTGTTTTCAACTTGATTGCAGACTTGCTTCAGGATGCATCAATGGATGTAACCTTTAGCATTTCATTATGTTCTGTCTTTTTGCAAGGCTCTGTAAGATTGACCTCCCATGTTGGAATATTTACAGGCATCAAAGTTGCAGAACTTGAATACAAATATTGTTTCTGGTGCAACTTCGCAAATACGACGAACATCTTCCTTTGATAGAACATGGGAGGAAACTGTTGCTGAATCTGTTGCTAATGAACTTGTGAAAGCTCATTGTTCGGACGCATCTTCAGCAAAAGGTGAGGCTTTGGCATCTATGGAGCAGCCAGATGAAGCCTCTAGAAATAAATCCAAAGACTCCAAACTTATTAAATCTGGGCGCTCCTCTCATGAAGAGAAAAAGGTAGGAAAGGCAAATGATGAAAAAAGATCTAGGCCTCGAAGAATGAGAGAGTTCCACAATATTAAGATAAGTCAGGTTGGTTCCATCATGTATGATTACAATTCTGTGTTATTTCTCAGTCATACAACTTCCTGTGCTCATACCATTTCACGTGTTTATGGAATAGGTTGAGTTACTAGTGACATATGAAGGATCAAGATTTGCTGTAAGTGATCTAAGATTGCTGATGGATACATTCCATCGTCCTGAATTTACTGGAACCTGGAGGAGGCTATTCTCACGAGTTAAGAAGCATATCATATGGGGAGTCTTAAAATCTGTCACAGGAATGCAGGTAATCAAGTGTACATTTTGCTTTTGGAATTTAACTTCTTGCTGCTGAGATGATATTACTAGCTTCCAATGGGTTAGGCTACTATGTGAGGTTTCTTGAGTTTCATTGCCTTTATTTATCTCTGAACTATACAATTGTATTTTTTTCTTATAGTGATTTATTGCCTAAATTTATGAATCCAGGGCAAGAAGTTTAAAGATAAAGCTCATGGTCAAAAAGAAGCTGGTGCAACTGGAGTTCCCAACATTGATCTTAATCTCAGTGATAGTGATGGAGGTTCAGCTGAAAAATCTGAGCAGTACCCATTAACCTGGCCCAAGCGATCAAGTGATGGGGCAGGCGATCGGTTTGTGACCTCCGTAAGGGGCCTTTTCAATTCACAGCGCCGTAAGGCAAAGAATTTTGTTCTACGAACAATGAGAGGTGAAGCAGAAAATGATTTACATGGTGGTGAGTGGAGTGACAGTGAGGCAGAGTTTCCACCCTTTGCCAGACAATTGACAATAACAAAAGCCAAGAAATTGATTAGGCGGCACACAAAAAAATTCCGCACAAGAGGGCAAAAAGGTTAGTTTGCATGGCTCTTCCCTTTTATGGTTGGAATTTTGTCTCGCCTACACCATTGTTAACTTTGACATCTTTTCTGCATCATCAGGCTTGTCTTCTTCTCAGCAAAGAGAATCTGTCCCCTCATCTCCAAGGGACACACCGTTCTGTAGTGATTTTTCAAGCGGATCCTCCCCTTATGAGGATTTCAATGAATAGCACAGATGTTATGAGATCTCTAAATTCCGGGAATGCTGCAGTGCGAAGGGGACCCACACTTGTCCATACTGCCCCGCCCCACCCCATCGTTGCAACTCAACTCCTGTCAATCCCTATAGGCCAGGGGCCGTCTCCAAATAAACGTAAAAACAAGGAGAAAGAAAGAAGCAACCTGTAAGTGGTAAATGAACTATTTAAGAGCTACAGTACATTTTACTTTGATAGTATATAATAGTAGAGTGAGATGGACTCAGATACTTGAGTCCCTAATTTTTGTAAACGCAATGGGTTAAAATTTAGCCGGAAGCCCGAGTGGAATGGATGTGTACATGAGAAATTGCAATAAAAAGAAAAATCTTCTATTTTTCTGGTGTACAGTCCATTTCTCGCATTCATTCTCTGGCTCTTGTGAATATGTATACTCAGTACTGGGCAGACTAGCCAGTAGCCAGGCCATATTTCTCCCTTGATATTCACATAATCGCAGCTATAATGGAAGAATTCAAATATTCAATCTTTGTTTTCTTCCCCTAGTATAATACTATAATATACTGCAAATTGTACGTTTCTAGTTATTTTACTATATTCGTACCTCCTCCACTAGTCTCCATAACAGGAGCGGTGAACTTAGAAAACATATAACACAGAGTTAATTTCAATTTTAGTCCTTAACCTTAAAAGCTATCAAATTTCTTGAGTATTGAATCATTTACAATTATAATCCAGTAATCCACTATTAACATTTCTTTGTGAATCCTCAATGTTAATAGTTGATACAAAGTTTTACCCTTTGAAGGGGTACCAGTCTTGATTTTCCAATTTTACTATTAATGTTAACATCACACAAAAAGCTAACGTGGATTATAATTAAAAATTATTTAATACTCAATGATTATATGATTATATAATTATATTTGGTAGCTTTTAAAATTATTTAATACTCCATGATTATATTTGGTAGCTTTTAAAATTAATGACTAAAATTGATAATGAATGATAGTCAAAGAGTAAATTCAAAATTAACTCTATAAAATATTATACTGACTAATAAATAAGTAAATATAATATTATAGGATAGTTATAACATTAATCCTCCAAGCAAGTTGCTGCAATTTGCTAGCAGTAGTATTGACCTCCAAGGAATTGCCGCTTGCTGCAGAGTCTGACAAATGGATAATTTTTTTTATTATTATATTTATAATAACTACCTTGTCAGGCGGGCTAACTGGACAATTGAAGATTTGAAGCCATCAAAATGGACCAAGACTTTCTGCTCTAACCAATAAAAAACATACCAGTATCTCATTCTTATATAGATACCACTAGAATATAGATGATGTATCATATATTAGTCCCAAATCCAATAATTAGTTAACTCTGCAGCATTTCACTAATCTCTCTTCTTCATGGGTACTGAAAAGCCTCTGCATATAGTTATGTTCCCATGGCTGGCCATTGGCCATCTCATACCCTTCCACCATCTATCAAAATGCTTAGCTCAAAGAGGCCATAAAGTCTCCTTCATATCCACTCCAAGAAACCTTGAAAGATTGCCAACAACACCCTCTCACCTAGCCCCCTTCATACATTTAGTTAGCCTCCCCCTTCCTAAAGTTGAAAACTTGCCAGACCATGCTGAGTCTTCTATGGACATTCCATACCAGAAAGCTCAGTTCTTGAAGATAGCCTTTGACAATCTTGAGTCCCCTTTAGCCAATTTTCTTCAAAACGCAAACCCATTCCCAGATTGGATCATCTATGACTATGCCTCTCATTGGCTTCCCAGAATTGCATCTCAGCTGAAGATCTCATCTGCGTATTTGAGTCTCTTTACTGCTGCAACTATGGCGTTTATTGGCCCTCCATCTGTAATACTCAATGGTGGAAGAGATTTTAATCCCGAGGCTGTCACGGTTGCCCCAAATTGGGTTCCTTTTCAATCCGACGTCGTTTACCGCCCGCATGAAGTTATGAAGTATGCCGACGGCGCCGTCGGGAACGAGTCCGGTACGCCGGACGAGGTCCGGTTCGGTTTAGCTGTAGATGGGAGTGATATCGTGTTGTTCAGAACTTGCGTCGAGTTTGAACCGGAGTGGTTCGACCTGGTTTGCAAGCTTTACAATAAGCCGGTGATATCCATCGGCGTTTTGCCGCCGGAACCGGAAGACGGGGGTGATCCGGCATGGATTAAGATCAAGGAATGGCTAGATGAACAGCGAGTGAACTCGGCGATTTACGTCGCGCTGGGGACCGAGGCGACACTGAGTCAAACTGAACTGCGCGAGTTGGCTACCGGGTTAGACAAATGCGGGTTGCCATTCTTCTGGGTACTGAGAAACCCACCCGGGTCAACACGAGGCTACTCAGAGATGCTCCCTACTGGGTTCACAGAACGAGTTAGAAACCGCGGGGTGGTATCCACGGAGTGGGTCCCGCAGGCTAAGATACTGAGTCACCCCGCGATTGCGGGTTTCTTGACTCACTGCGGGTGGAACTCAGTCATAGAAGGACTGTGCTGCGGCCGCGTTTTGATTATGTTTCCGGTGATGAATGACCAAGGATTGAATGCAAGGCTGTTAGCGGGAAAGAAAGTGGGAGTAGAAATAGCTAGAGATGAACGAGATGGATCGTTCACGAGCGATGCAGTAGCCGAGTCAGTCGAGTTGGCAGTACTGAGTGAAGAGGGCGAGTCACTACGAGCCAATGCGAGGAGAATGAAAGGATTATTCGGCGATGGAGATAGAAATGGAAGTTGCATGGACAGTTTTGTTAATTATTTGAGAAACAAGAAGACAAAATTTATGGGTTCAGAATGAAAAATGATGGGCCTATACTAATTACTGTTCAGGGCAATATAATTAGGTCTCACACACAAAATCTTGATGTAGATACTTGTGGGCAAATTATGTTGTGCATCCGTATGCACCATGCATGGTGCATACGGATGCAAAAACGATATCGTTTTAATAAAACGCGCGTCTCCCCTTTAAAAAAAAAAACAGGTTCGATTCCCAGCAACAATATATGAACTAAAATTCCATAATCAATGAACTATAATTCCATAATCTAATCTATGAACTAAAAATTCCAGAATGAATGAACTAAAATTCCATAATCTATAAACTAAAATTTCAGAATCGATGAACTACAATTCCATAATCGATTAACTATATTTCCATAATCAATGAACTATAATTCCATAATCTATGAACTAAAATTCCAGAATGAATGAACAATATAATGTTGTTGCTGAGAATCGAACCTGAATTTTTTTTAAAGGGGAGACGCACGTTTTTTAATAAAACGACGTCGTTTTGGCATCCGTATGCACCATGCATGGTGCATACGGATGCACAGCATAACGATTGATACTTGTGTGTTGGGACTCACATGAAAAAAATAGCTTGTCATAATCTGTCACATCATGGAGTAAAATTTAGAAAGTAAGATTAAGGGTACATGTAGTAGAACTCATATAATTATTGTACCCTGAAACTTGGTCTACATTACAACAAAACTAGTTGTAATCTTCATCTTTAAAATAGAATATACATTTTTTGAAAATTCATTTTTAGGGTATATATTAAATTTGTTGTATAATGAATTTTCAATATATTAAAAATAAATACTTAAAATAAATACTTAGTATACTATAATGAATATTTATTAATAGTCCACCTCCTAATATGGTATGGATCATAATCCACAATTTGAAAAAAAAATGAAAATGCATCCATGTTGAAATAAGGAAAGTCTTATATGAAATCGTATCACTATATCTCTTGAATGAAAGGAAAGCGAGAAGAGCACATTATTGGATGCACTTGATAACTAACAGCTTCATTGATTCATTGGTGACTCTATATCATAAAATAAAATTTGTTTAAATTACATAATTGTCCTTTCCTATATGATATTAGGTGTTAACCCCAACTATACAAAACTCAAGGCCAAACACCCACCACTGTCCATTGCAACACAGATAGATAACACAACTGTAATGTTGTCAAAACTATGTTTCTAATACTATCAACAATGAGGAGGTCTTTCTTCACTTCAAACTTCAAAGAATAGTAATGTACAGTTGGTTCGTTCATGGGGGGTCAGCTGCTCATTTGTTATGATACAGAGGCTCTGGCCTTTAATTGACCACTTGTCTTCCGGATTTGAAGATTCTCAATAGAATAAACAAGAAGATTTCCATCTTTTGTCCCTGCTAAGAAGCAATCTTCATGTGTAACAGTCAGTGAAGTTATTACTTTGCCAATTCCACTGTACTTTTTCACGATTTCCAGTGAGCTCATAGATCTCACAACAATCTGACCTTGATCGCCTGCGCAAACCATGAACTCACCACAGCAACTGAGTTCAAGACAGTTGAGACGGCCGTTGGAATCGGAAGAGGCGATGTGTTTCCCGTTAATGGAGTACAGGTGCAAACTAAGATCATCGTCAGAATAAAGAACAATCCGGCCATGGCGAGAAGCAGCGAGCTTTGACAACGGGCTGCCAGTTGGATGCCTAATAGATCTTATGTATCTACCATCATGTAGGGTATGGAAGACACAAGTTCCATCTTTCGATCCACTAATAACAACATCAAGCTCTACACTTGCATATAAGCAAGTGATTATATCATCATGTCCACACAGTATACGGAATGGAGTCTCAGCAATGACATTAGGAGCCTCTTGCTGAGCATGTTTTACTCGCTTTTTGCCACGGACAATTTCCCAGACCATAACTGTTGTGTCATGACTTCCTGTAGCAACGATGCTTCTGTCGGATGTCACTGCAATAAACATGTTCAAAATATAATCATCATGTACGCTTGTTAGCTAATAAAACCAAATACTATCATTTTATGGCGAAAAACCTAATACTAATGGGCAATAGAAATCATGGCCAGAGTAGAATACTATGCATACCAACTAATACCAATTTAGTGACCTCGTTTTCAAGTTAGTCCCGAAATAATTTAACTACTGTAAATGGATAACTTCCCAAACACTCACAAGTCACAAGTAAACCTCACCTTGTTTAAATTTCCACTAAGCAATATAATGAACCAGAGGTGGTAATAGTGTAAAATAATCCATTAAGGCAGATGTTAAGACATGATTGTGAAGTTTACCTGAAATGCAGCTGACAACATCTCTATGTTGTCTAATGCTCTGCACTATTCTTCCATCAGTTAATGATATGACCTGAAAACTGTTTTCCCAAGTGCCACATGATATTAAGAAGTTTTCAGACGGAGTTGGTAATGTTGCAAAGCATTGTGCACCTAGTTCAATATTTTCTGCCAGAGGACTCCCAATTTTACGAGGAGAAAGGATTTCAGAACCAATGCCAAAGAAAGGATCCTGAAAAAGATTTAAGAAACCATGAAAACCAGACTACTATATAGCTTTAATACATTAACCCAATATGAATCAAGATAGCACCTGTGAGCCAGAGAAGGTGAAGTTCCCTCCAGACAGAAATTGAGTTGTTAACCACATCTTAACAGACATGGTGAGACCTTGGTTCACATGGACAACACTAGAATCAAACACATTAACATACAAGACAGTCGATGGAAGATTAGCAGTACTTGCTACAATTGAAGTCAAAGTGATAGAATCGGGCGCATATTGCAGAGGATGTGCAATTGGTATTGGTGGTCCTCTTCTAGGATGTTTCTTTTGGAAAATTTGAATAGGTGTTTGGCCAAAATTAGCAATTTGATCTTCAATTGCTGAACTTTGCAATTCATCTTCCATTGTCTCCAGATCAACAGCACCTTCATAAGTTAAATAGTAAAAAATGTTTGCTGCCTGTATGACATTATAAAAAATTCAGTGAGAATCAAACAAGATAAGTAAACTGCATTAGTTATGCTGCCCTACAAATTTGTTGGCCATACCTCAACTGCTGGTTTTCCACGCTGTTTATAACCAAAGATCAAATCAATCCAATGGTGAAGGTTTGAGCTAACATATTCACTTTCAAGGGCCTCCCTATGCTTGCTTATGAATTCTTCAGGAGAACCCTGTGTAAACAGATTTCAAACTAAGTTCTTTGCATTTCATCATTTGAAAATTGAAAAGACAGAAAACTGAATTTTAGGAGCATTATAGCCATTATACAAGCAACCTTAAAAGTTACTCCAAAGGAATACAGATACACAGATTTTGCAAGGGAATGCTTGCATTCTTTCGGTCAACCAAATAAGTATGTCCACCCAATGGATAAATCTGATCATTTACATCCCAGCTATGGTAAAAACACACTTTCTGCTGAGAACTTTAGCTACTGGGTTTGAAATAAGTTAATGAACAGTTGAGTTACAAAATTCGTCATAAAAACATAAAGGATTACAGTATCCTTTTTTACTGAGATTGACCCAACAAGAATTCAGAAAAGCAAATATGCAGGGACATAAAATACCTTAGCCCATTTAGGAAGAACAACATCACCTAATGGTTCTCCATCTTGTTTTACTCCAAAATGATAGGCATTTGAATTAATAAGAAACTCTGGCATGTAAAAGAATTCAGGTATCAACTCCTTGACATCACTTGTATTAGTAAGGCAATTCCGAAATGCGCCTTCAACGCCTTGAAAAAGTCTGTCAGCATGATCAAATTTTCCACCCTATAATGGCAAAGGCCATACAATAGTAAGAGTTAACAGTGGAGTTAAAGATGACAAATCAAGATGAAAAAGAGGCTAATTCAGTACCAAAATGGTCATTCTAAATAACCCTGATAATTTGAATGGTTAGTATACCCATAACTGAATGACTCAAAGACTGGAAAACAGCCATTTGCAGAACAACCAGTCAATTACCTGCAGATTACGATGGAGTGATGTAAAAGGCTCCAATCTAAGAAGGTAAAAGAGCACAATTCCCATGCTAGAGTAATGAGATCCATAATAAAAACTGCCAAAGGAAGATTTAGATATTAACCCATGTCACATACATTTACAAGGCATATATGGTTAAGAAATATGCTTATTCAAGGTAATGCACAGCACAAATCATAGATTACCTGGGAATATCAGGATCACAGAAGTTACGATATCTGTCTTCAAAAACCTGCCAAATTCAATAACTTTAAAATCTTATGATACTATAGTTGACTATGAACTCAAGAACCAAGCCAAAGAAGTAGAGAGCTGATGACCTCCAACCGTTTTGGATCCAGTGCTCCAATTGGTTTTGAAAGATCCCTATAAGAAGATGCCTTGTTCAAATCAAGAGTCTCTGAAGAATAATCAGCCAGAACCCAAGGAAACACAGGATACTGAGTTAAATCGTTATAAGATCTTCCAGCAAGGGTGTTAAGAATCATCAGGTACTCAAAGTTTGTAATCTCTCTTCTCCTCCAACTTTCTCTGGCGATTTCTGCCATCTCCAATGCAACACGCCGATCAACAAAACAAATAATGCTCGTCTTGTCCCTATATCCTTTAGGAAACACAGATTCATTTCTGGTTGTTACAATCAAGCTGCCAACATCCTTTGCATCCTTTTGTGTTGCGAAATTCAAAAACACTGGAGCAGTAGAGTCGTTGAAGAAGATCTCAATTGCTGTGTATCTAAGCAAATATCTAGTCCAATGGACAGCCTTTACCTACAGTTGGTAGCCAGTAGAAGAAACTTTAAATCCATACACAAGGTATGGCCTTCTAGACGACTAGACCTAAGGATAGGAGTACAACTCCAACCCTCTGACATAACCCCACCCAAAATAATAATAATAATAATAATAATAATAATAATAATAATAACTGGCAACACTCAGGCATGAAAGACTCTTCAATAAATAACTGTTAGTATACCTTAGAGATGATCCATCTTCTATGGCGCTTGATATTGTTGGGATTCTTTTGAGCATTCCCACATAATGCACTTATGCTATCAATAGCTCTTCCTCTTTCAGAATCCAGATCAAGACTGATGGCCCATTTAAAAATATTCTGCTTCTGGCTTCCACCTACCTGATCAGGCTTGCTCAGATCAAACATACCTGAAGAGTCAAAGTTTTTGAAGACAGATGATCCTCCAGTGCCTTCCACTAAAAATTCACCAGAGAAATGCAAGAACTTCTTCATGACAGCCAGATGCCCAGCTAACTTTCTCTTTGGTGTAACCAGAACACAGCGGACTGACAAGAGAACCTGAAAATTGTTGAAACACGTGCAATGAAGAATTTGACCCCTATAAGTTAAAGCTTTCCTGTGTGGATTTTATATCATACCTCACTATTTTCAGTTTCAGCTGATGAAGAGGAGCAATCTTTTCTGTCCTGAGCAATGTCTGTTTGATCACCAATGTCTTTGACGACATCTGAGAACCGTTTATCAGTTGGGTCATCAGAAACAGGACCACTAGATTCAGCATCACTTTCACTTAATTCTGAAGAACTCTCATCTGTAATCTTCCTAATCCCTTTCAGCAAAATCCGTTTCATTTGCTCTGGAATATTGGCCCCAAATCCAGATTTTCCATCATTGGCAAGAGAAAGGGCGTCAGTAGGAGCAATAGTAGAGAGAGGAAGACATAGCTTTTCATCAAAATGATAATTCCGTCTCAACTTTTGCCGGCGACGCCATGCATCTTCTATCTTATCAAGTTTCCAGTGTGTTATAATATTATTTGGAAAAGGATTAGCAGACCATGGACCCCTCTCATCAATTAGAGAGCGGAAAGTATGAATCCATTTTCCCTGTTCAAGAAAAATTGTATTCAAGAAAATTAACTGAAAATTCAAATAAAAAATAATGCAATCTAAAATTCTAAAATAAAAAAATAAATTGTATGCTTACAGCAACTACTTGCTGCTCCTCATCTTTAGATAATTGGAAAGAATCCCTTCTCTTGTTGTCTGAGGCAAGAACAGCAATTAAACTGCTCTGGATTTCATCTTTGATTGTTTTCTTTTGATTAGAATCAACAACCATACTTTCATCGAGCCTAAGATGAAGCTCTTGTAACTGTCTAGTCCTATCTGCCCCCAAGCTCTTTATATATTTTACTTCATCAGAAAACTGGATACAATCACATAAAATTCAGTGATACATAATGCAACAAAATGGAAACCAAAATAAGATACATACGCACACACATTCATGTGTAGTATAACAAGAATACAACTAAAATTAGTTATCAGGGTACAATATCGTTATTTAAAGAAGATAAAACACATAAGGGTACAAAGAAACAATATAAATTCAGATAAACAAGAATTTAAATCCAAGATTAAATGGTTTTAAGGCATAAAACTCCAGCTTAGCTAATGTGCCTCATTGGCAGATTTACAAAAATTTCAATCCAAGATCTAATGGTTTCAATCCAATATGTTCACAGTAATTGAGGAACCTCAAGTGTACGATAATGCAAGTAATAGGAGCCTGGCACAATATTGAGTATTTGAAACAAGACTTCTGTGCAATAATTTTTTTCTTTAATCTTAGTCCCAAATGAAATTAACCGCTTGTCAAATTAAACAAATTAGAAATTTACAACCAATTTGTAGATTATAATTAAAAACAGATCAAGATACTAAAACAAGGAAATACAATCAGAATTGAACTTGATCCCATCGCCGAAGTTGCCAACCAATACCTTTGGGGGAGCATACAAGGGTTTGCTTATTGCTGCACAAAGAAAAGATCCATACGCAACTGGAAAAATAATCATATGACTCACCGCAGAAAGTACTCGATCCTTTTGGATCAGGTTATGAATGGAGCTTCCTTCTTTTGGATTGCTGCTTGAATCAGCTGAATCCTCTCTGCCAACAATACTTGTAGCTAACATTGACTTTCCCCAACTTACTGTTTCACGGATTAAATGAGCAATAACATGAAACCTAGCACCATCATCCAGCACCCCATAATGTGATCTAACAGCAAGCAAGGCCCTATATATGAATTCAATTGCAGGTCACATATTCAGATAAATAGTCACCTATGGATATGTAGAATACAAAAATAAAGGAACCCAGATAAAACTTCTCTTAAAAATTAAAATGGTAAATATACGGTACCATATGAAGAGTTGCAACCGGCTCTTGCTTTGCTCATCATCAGCAGTGAGAAGGCAGGGTAGAAGGGGGATGACCTGTTGAACACATCGAGATGCTCTTTCAAGGGATGATTTACAAAGATAGAGGATCATCAGTCGAAAAACAATTTTAGGACATTTCTCCCCTCTTAGAAGCATAGCTTTGTCAACAGGTTTATTTGGTTTTCCAGCCAAAGCATTGCCAATTCCACCAGATACAACAACAGCAGCCATTTCAGCTGCTGGAATATTCAGTGATTCAACCAATCCACGAGCTCTTTGCCCAAAGGTAGTAATTGCAGCTGGGGAAGACTTGGGCAACATTTTATTTGACCCCTTTCCATTCATTGCACCAATAATATTCCATATGTTGTCATATAAATTCCACCACTCTTCATTGATTTTCTCCTCTTCTTTTGTGTTGGGCAACTTCTGAACCTCAATACTCCTGGGAAGCATAAATGAAGCTTAATGCATGAACGGGAACCAATACACACACACACACACACACACACACACATACATACATACATAGACAAAATTGTTTCAATTAGTATAATCATCACCCACTGGAAAAATGGAGTGCTGTCAAGCTATTGAAGACAGTGAGCAAAATCAATTTAAATATACCTTGATAACTTCTCATCAAATTCTCCTTGCAGGGCCTCCAATAAGGCAGAATCAAGGTCTTTGAGTTTTTCTAGTTCTAAGAACTCAGTAGAAAAGTTTGTGCAGCTAGCTGGAAACTGCAAGGCATGGTCAGAAACTTAATGTAATGTAAAATAATATAACATATATAGTGACGATGTGTTAGAATACAAATAAAAACAAAAGAAATCACTACTGTACATCACAATAAAAGAGACCAACTGTATCTTGCATCACAGTTGCAGCATGGAAATAATTTGACTCAACATATACTTTTTTATCAACCCAGAAATGGAAGAAAAATAAATTTTAAACAAAAACAAAAAACAAAAAAGAAACAAAAAAACAAAAACAACGAACAAGCCTAGCTAAAGCCAACTCTACATAGCGCTAAAATTCTTTTTAAAAGAATAAAAACTCACGCTAGCTCACAAAACAATTAAAAATATTTGGAATGAGGAAATTAAAAAATAACACAAGTCAGAGTGTTTCAGGGTAATCATATACCGGAAGCTTATAATTTATTTCCGAAAGAAGCATCTCATCAACTAGTTTCAGAAGGTACAACATATTGTCTCGGCAAGGCTGTGTTACAAGGGTGTTTTCCTCAGCAGACAAATCTACCAGCTTCCGGATTAAGTCCTCATAGAGATCCCGAAGAAAATACTGATATGAGAGGCAACCCTGAAGAAACAAAGAAATTTGTAGGTGGCTACCAATGAATTGCAAAATACTTAAAAGTTATTCAGAAGAGTTAAAAGCATACTTTTTCACATTGAACAAGTACAAAATTCGCTGTCTCCTCTAAATGTTGCCACCCTCCTTTGACAAAATGCATAGAGTGACAAAGAACAACACAGTAGAAACTCCTAATAAAGTTTTGTTCATTAATCTCACAGTCACTGTGAATATGTGTCTTGAGTTTGTAGTTCTTCAATGCATCCGTCTTCAAAGAAGCATCCAACCACGCATTCCAACCATGCTCCTATCACACAAATTTGAGTAATTAAAGATAGTTTACAAGCAACAGTTTCCTTGAGCTACCAGGTAATATTTTATATTTATACCATTAGAGCTTCAATGTTCGAAGGATTTGAGTCAAGAAGATCAAGTAGATCGCTAACAATTTTAATCCTTGCAGTAGGATCATCACAATTTGCCAAGAATCTGAAAATGAGGGGTAAGATCTGAGGAAGACAGAATTGAGAGTTACTCCTCTTCTGATGGTCAAGCTGGCTATGCTTCTGAAGAACCTGCTCAGAAAATTTAGTTGCGTTTATGAATCTTATAGCATGTGCATTCACCATTCAATAAACACTCAAGTCCTCAGATATGAGTAATGAAAGTCATAAAACATGAAGGATAACCATTTGACTGCTGAACTAAAGATTATACAACTGTTCAGGTGGATGTTAAATGAAAACACAATTACACAAGAGAAATGAAAATGATACATAATCACCTGTTTAGGGCTTGCACCTCCAAGAAGAACATCAAACAATGTTGCACACAGAAGATCTGTCTGAGGAAACTTGAACAGTTGGTCTGACATTACTGAGAAAATGGGCTGCATCCTTGAACTGGCTTTCTTGTGGCTGCTGTCTAAAAGATATTTAGGTCGTCCCACAGCAATACTAAAAAATTTTGATCCTTTCTTCTCTGACGGAAGACCAACAAGCAGTCTACCAAGGAACTGCAAACTAAGCAATCTGATAGGCTCAAAATCCCTGAATTAATAAAACATGAGAATAAATATTTTAGAGGCCAATACATTCAGAAAATACACATAAAGGAAACATATATTCAGAAGGCTACAGTTCTAAGGGGAAGGTGGGTGAGGACTGAGGATGGTAACGATAAGACTACAGAGTTTTTTGTATGTCCAATGGAGACTTGAGAAACTCTGTTCCTTCAAAAACCACCAGAGTCAAGAAGTTTTAGGCACAACTTAGGCTTGCACACTCCATTTTTGTTGGGACATAAGGAGACAGGTGTATTCCTTCAATTTCTTTCTTCTTTTGGCCCTTTCTCAATTTATTTTTCCAGTGAAGGTAATTATGCCACTCCTTGGATCCGGTACTATTTTAAATGGCATTTTCCCTATGTATCAGTTCAATTATGTCCCTTTTGGCACTGTTGTTGATTCTTAATGCATTTTCAACAAATCATCAATTAATAGAAAAATCATATAAATATACACACCTAAAAAGTATCATGAATCATCAGAAATGTGATTTTTTTAATCAGTAACAAGCTTATTATTAGCTTTTATCCATAAATGTTAAGTGCCACAAACCCCACAATAGCAGTAGGAAGGTGGAAGTGCACAGAGAAGTTAAAAATGGCAATTATATCACCCTAGACCTGTATTGCCACAACTGATCAAAAAAATATGATAGTAAATAAACCTATATATGACAGTAAGTTGGTTAATTTCATTGCTCAATATTGACCTCATAGGTTGCAGAAAACACAATGTAATTTGTTCTGCGCACTCATTTTCAGTATTCAGACCAAAAAATTTCTAAATCAAAGATGAATAAAACTATTCGGTCACCTTGTGAGATGAAAAAAAAAATGTCAAAGCTGATTGTTGGATATCAATTATAGATTCAGGATTCCATTTTTTTAATTAGAAAATGTACAGGTAATGCCACAGATCTCTAAGAAGGTTTTAGTGTTCACCAGCCAAACTGAAAAACTAAAAATAATTAAGAAAAATATTTTAGTGAAAAGGAACAAGAAGGCTTCTGTTTCTGGTTATGAACCGAACCAGTTTGCCCATAATAGTAAGAATTATAGCATACCCGTTTGAAGTAAAAGGCAGTATAATGACAGAAGACATACCTTTGAAGAAGATTGACAAAAATGTGACAACCACTAATCAAATTAACTTGCTCCAGAAAAGAAGCAAGCAGCGGCTTCTGGGATACAGAACGAATAATCATATGCAGAACATCTTCAATGCATGACATATCCTGGCTACTCTCAAAAAATGTGATAAGAGCATTTATATCTGATACTGAAATATGCTCCCTGCATAACCAAACATATATCAAAGAACATTTTTTAGAATAAACCATTATAAAATGACAAATTAAACCATGAAAAAAAAAATGTTGCTGGGAACAACACATCAAGGAAAAGAATAAACCTGCTCTTAATATAAGTATAGAAAAAGAAACTATTTACCTGAGGCCCATCTCACCAAGACTCAATAGAAGGAGACGAATTTTATGTATTTCATCTTTGGTGGGTCTTTCTGCAATAACTGACCTTGTCACAGCATGTAAAACTGGTTTGTTTCCAATAGCAGAACTATTTTTTGCATCATCACAGTAAAACTGTTGTATTATATCAAGAACTCGGGGGAGTCTACATAGACTTTTTAGCAACCTTGGATCATTATCGAATTGCTGAATGAGAAACATATACAGCTCACGTTGCACCCTGTAAACTGAGTGCACCCATATAAGTGGATTAAGGAATATATTTGATATAGCATCCTTCACTAGCATATCGGACAAGCCTGCAACAGAGCAGAAACTGAATAACTAACAGAGCAGAACATCAGAAAATTAAGCACATGAATAACTAACAAGTACAAAGTTACAAATCCAGGATCCAGAAACTGAAATTGGGCAACGTACCACTATTTGAAACCGTATTTAACAAATGTTTTAAAGCCGAAAGTGTTTCCAAATTGAGCTGTTGAGGCGGAACAGATTGAAGTAAAAACCCTAATATTGAAAATCCTGATAGTAGAAGCATCTGTTGCTGATTGGCTAAATTCTCATCTAAAACAGAAGCTATAAGCTCAATAACTTCGGCAGTTAAACGTTCCTTTGTAACTGGAGTTAGCAAAGTCTCGCCAGCATGCTTCTTATCTTCATCTTCATACAGTTCAATCTGAGTGAACAGAGGAAAGAAAACAGATACCCCACCTACACAGTATATAATCTGTTGTAGCAATCGTCTGGAACATAGCTGTGTCCCAACAGACACAGTTGCTTCAAATGAACTTTTATCCACCCCAGTATCCAAGATTGGTGAAACATTAAACAACATTCTGCCTTTACTTGCCTGATATGGAACACAAAAGAGTTGAATAAGAGTATTAAAATTTGAAGTAAACATATTTCCAAAAGCAGATAAAGAACCTGTGCATTAAGTCCAAAAATAATTTTGGACGCAAGGCCATCCTTCACATCAATTGATCCATTGTTATATGGACTGTCCAAACCAACTGCAAATTCACTGTCAAGGAAGGAGTACATGTAGCTTGGTCCTAGGGAATAGATAAGTTTCACTTGTTCAGAAGTAATTGAATCATTGAACAAGTAAACAGGACCAATCTGACCAAAAAATGAGGATGAATCGTTGATTGAAAGCAAAGAATTGTCCTCATAGTAAGGGAAATTTATGTTTGTGCCGATGGTGCAACAAGTCAAAGACTCATTTATTTTTGCATATCTGCAATCAGAATAATAAAGTTCTGGTCAAAATTTTGCATTTCTAGAAGAATGAAATGCATAATATCTACTACTCTCCTATGTTCCTTTTTCAGATCTTAAAAACTGCTGAGATGATTTATTGTATTTACTATGCTTTTATTGTATGTCTGTTAGTATCCCTAGGGTCTTTTAGCTTTCCTTTCACTGCCTATATATTGTGGTCAGTTCTTTTGGGTAAATAGACAATATATACAATTTTCTTCTTCAAACTTCTTCAACAAAAAGCAACAAGGAATCAAAAAATAATGAAATGAAACGCAACCTGCATTTTTCAGATGAAACAAGAACTCCATCCAAATAACATTTCAATTGGCTACCCCCAGAAAATGCTCTACCAATTGTATGGGTGAGACACAGAAAATGCCACTTTTTTCTGGCAAGGTTCACATGGAGAGAGACACACTGTCGCTTCTGATTTATCGACTGCAAGAGATTTAAAAGTAATCCATAAATTGTTAAAATTATTAAGCCATAGTAAGAGAGAAATATGTAATATATTTGGATGGCAAGACTCCATTGGGATCTTTATAAAATACAAAAGGAACAAAGCCTTAATTAAGTGCAAAGCTCATTTAAGTATATCATTCAGATTAGAGATCAAATAATCCAATTTTGGCAAAGATCATGATCATAGACAGTAATCCAAAAGATAACTAGAAGGAGAATATGGATTACCACAAGCTTTACCAAGCAGAACCTAAGTATGAGCAAAATTAGCCTTTCCTTTGTGAAAACAGAAACAAAATACCATAATTTACTACTGCACCTCGTAGATTAAACTGTTCTTTGTAAGGACAGCAATGCATCCTCTTCCACTTTCAGTAAGAAAACTGAAAAGCCCCATTGTCCCACTCCTGGGAAAGCTTTCTACCCTTAACCAACAAGTAAAGGAAAGTCCCTTACTCAAAGGATACTGAACTGGAGTTTTAATTGATATTCCCTGCAGGTGCCATACAGAGATTATAAAGAAAGTGGCATAGTCAAGATAGCAGCTTAAATAGCTTAACTGCATTTAAACAAAATCTGCAAAGAGGAACTTAAAAATAAAAATAAACAAGAAAGAGTTCACAAAAAAAATGGAAAGAAACAACCAGTGAGCTGATAGATGTTTGTTGTGTTGGGGCAATTTAAACTTACAGAGTCCACACCATTAAGATCAAAAAAGGCGGTCGGTCCTTTCTCATTTAGCATTGACAGCACACTGGTTAATAGCAATGAGCAGTACTGCAGATTAGATCCAACTTTTTCACTTCGAAGTAGAGCAAAAATTTTGCGTATGTCTTTCCCTGAAATGCTATGGCCACCAATGACCTGAACCAATAGGGCAATTTTCAAGACCACGCCATCATCATCTTCAAGCGCAAACCAATCAAGAAGGAAGTTAAGCATCTCTGCTCTGACACATGAAGTTCGATTTGATATTGAATCCCTTAGAAGTTGAAGGAAAGCATTTAGCCCATGTTGCTGCAACAACCCACTGCTCTGCCCAGTCATGAATTGGAAAGAAATTGATTCAATATCACTTTACACAAATATAAATAAACATAGATAATATTTCAGTAGAAAGAATTAAAATGAGATGCATTTATCTGCCTCCCAGTGAACAGTGAAAAAGTATTATGTGCAGTGTGCTAGCATAAATTACTAACCTTCTGCAGAACACTCAAATAGAGTAAGATCACATCTTCATTCTGAATCAATAAAAAATGACGCAGATACAACACATGAGAAGCAGTTTAAACAGAAACCAACTACAAAGAAACACCAATATCACACAGTCAATACAACTAAATTAGAGCCATCACTCACTTTTATCACAGGGTTTTCCTTGAGATTAAACTTTCCATCAACCAACATATCAAGCAGAGCCTTCAAAAGTGCTTCACCCGGTTGCCATTGGCAGAAGTCCAACAATATGCTTCGCAATGTCTGATAGCCCACACCCACAAGTGATCGGAATGCAGCCTTTCAGATGAAAAGAGAAGATTAATGTGAAGTAGAAATTTATGGGCATGAACTATGACATGTTATCACCAATGCTACAAGAGTGCAAGGTGTCACAATATAGTAGAAACATAATAGTACAAGTACATAACTAACCAACTATTTGCTAAGCTAGCAATAACTCTTCATAAAAAATTAGCATGTGACATTGAGAAGAATACCTATCAACAATTGAGAATTATAGATTCTTGTTATACCTAACTACTGCACATTATCATCAATTGAGAATTATAAATTCTTTTTATACCCAACTACTGCACATTATAGATATTTCTTGAGTGTTTGGAGGAATGTAATTTAATTCTATCTCAAATATTAACAGTCCTGTTTACTTGTTGAAGGATGTAGAATGATGTTGAGTTTCAATTATTAGATTTGTTCTTCTACTTTTAAAAATTATAATAGTAGATATATTCTTCCTAAATTTTAAAAGGACTTTCTAGCTGCAAAAACAATAAGGCACATGACTTCTGATAAAAAGATGCATTGACTAGAAACAGAGTACTGATTCAATTTGGAGCAAAGAATGGATTACTATGTACAAGGGCCAATTGAAATTCAGAGTGATAATAATTTTTTAAAAAATACTGATGGGCAGGCACAAGCTAGCATTTTCAAATTATACTTTGGTAGCCAGTACAAGAAGTATGTCTTGAGATGCATAAATGAAATCCAAATACTAGAACTGAAGAAGAACAAACAGGTACCTTCGAGGCATCATTCCTTGAAAGCAAGCAGGTCAGTGTTTGGAGGACATTCAGTACCAGCATCTCACCATTTGTTACATCAAGGTTCCCATTCAGCAAAGACACAACATGTATGAAACACTCACCATCACAGAATAAAGCCTGATAGTACTGGCAAGACAGGAGCCAAATTATACATCAATATGCAGAACAGAATTTCGATTGACATGTTAGTTATATGCAAAAATACAAAATGCTAACGGTAAAATACCTCTTCGTCAGTTGAAAGCAAATCTCTCATCCCAACAAGTAAGTCAATAGATAATTCTACAAAGTTCTCGTGTTCCTTTACATGTGTAAATGTCTCTAAATACTTCGAACATAAATAAAGTTTTGCTTTATGGTCTTCCTCAGATATTGAGATAATCTGCCGGCCCAAAAAACAAAAGTCAAACATCGAATAAGATGCGGGACTAAAATAAACATAGAAGGGTCAAAGGCAGGAACCTTCATCAGGTCAAGAATATAAGAAAGCATGTGGCCTCTCAGGCCTTCTTCCCAAAACAAATCAAATAAACGGTCAACACAAGCAGAGCTGTGCAACATCAATCTTTTTGCATCATCTATAAGAGAGAAGTATCTTGTGAAAATTTCAACACAAGTTGCCATGCTCGTTTGCCAACATTGGACTGCCTTAGCAGAACTCAACATCTCTTGGTCAAAAGAAGTTGCCATTTCAATCTGAATAGAATCCACATGAGGACTTTCACTTTCAGCTCTCTTAGACTCCTGGGCCTGAACACAGGCAATCTTAAGAACACGAGGAATTGCATCAAGTGTCTTGAAAGAAGAAACAGATTTCTCAGATGAAAGCTGCAATATTTGAACCAGGCTCCTTGCAAGAACATTAGTTATCCCAGGATTACAAGCAGATTGTTCAAGGGCATCCAATAGAACTGAGCACTCAGGCTATCATAACAGAAAGTTATTAAATATAAGTATAATATAAAAGACCGAAATACAAAAAGAGCGCACACCAAGACATAACCACAGATGAAAAGCAATTGAAACTATCTATTGCAGATCTTTTATACAGAACCAAATTTATTTTCTTCCCTTTTTTCCTCATTGCTTTGCACGGGTGAGTAGAAGGTCTGCAATGCAAGTTATATTCAATCAAACAAGTAGTTACAGGTGGGTTTGAAACAAAAGTTTCATCCACTGCAGTTGTCGGATAAGAGAGCAATTATTTTAGCATAACACGACCAGATGACCAATTCTACATCCATGCAACTATGTTAAATTAAATCAGCAGTTCAATATTTATTCTTTGAAAAAATTAATAGCACATACAATTGAATGGAATATGATGAGTAAACAATGACAATGGGAGCAAGTAGATAACATGAATTAGATGCAAGAATGGATCAATATTCTAAAGAACGCAACATGACATATATCAGCAAGTCTTGAAAGATCCATTCCTTGCCAGAATTTAACAGTGCAAGGAAGCTTGCTAATGAAATATAGGTTGCACCAGTTTTCTGACCATGTGAACCAAAGGAAACTTGAGATGCAAAATGCACACAACTTGCAACTAAACAACATATGAGATCCAACACAGATGTTGGACCACAGGACTTCTTCTACTGCCGGATAAACAGATAGGAAATAGGTGATGGGGATGTTGGAGAGAAAACCCTAGATATGTAACATCTGACAGAGTAGAGGATAAAGGAAGAACAAAGGACTAACCAAGTTATGTGAACTTCCACTTGAAGTTGCCACAAATTCCATGAATGAAATTACTTCTCTCTGAATAGCTTCAACTTCATTAAGATTTATAGAACTACCTGTGCAATTTGCAGCATACTTCTGTTCATTGCTGAACAGTGGAATCTCATAGTTGGACCCATCATGACCAGAAAATTCCCCTGAAGCAGGGTCAAAATAAAAAAAGTTTTCAGAGAAGAGAAAGTCCCAAGCTCCTTCAGCTCGGAAGACATCAACTAGTGATGGTGAAAAGATGAGAATCGTCTTGAATGCAGAGAGAACACAACGTTGAAGCATATAGATAAAAAACCTGTGAGAATCATTTAGTGTCATAAAATTAGACATGAGGAGGGATTAAAACACCAAAAAAAAAACTAACTAATTAACTAATTAGCAGAGTTAGGGGATGCAAATAATAGCATTCGTCAATGCAAACCAATGGAATTAAAAACCCTTAGAAAAAAAGTAAATAAATTTAGGTAAAGAAAGAGAAGATTAAAATATGCAAACACTTGAGGATATACCTTAAATGGTTAGGCAGCTCCCTTTGATTCGAGCAAGCTTTTATACATGGAAAAACTATTAGAAGCACTCTAATCACCCACTTTACAGAAAGTTCAACATAAGCTGGAGACATTAACAAGTTACTTCTTCCGACTGATGCTTGAGCTCTATGTAGTTTGCTAACTTCTGATGGAAGAAGAAAAGAAAAAAGGGCAGTGCTCATCTTGGCAACATAATCATTCCAACTTTGTAAATAAGATAGCTTGACTGAAACTGTGGCAGAGTCCTTTGTCCCTTTAGCTTCAGTGGAAATTGTGTCATCACTATTATCATAAGCGTCCCATGGCAAGTCATTGCCATCCAGTCTGACTTTTTGTAGTGTGAATGCAAGTGAACAAAAGCTATTTGCAAACTTGTGCACCCTTCCATTCTCTGATAAGAATTGCATATTGTTCAAATTTCCAAAGCTAGTTCAGGTCAAGGACATCAGTGATCATTTGCACAGTTTACTCATATAGATTTAAAAAGAGAAGAAAATCAAGTGAATTGATGTTTAGGCATTCATTTTTAACTGAAATGAATTTGACAGAAAAGAAGCTGAAAATGAAGGCTTTAAACAGGCAATTTGAAATCCAATTATGTAAATAGATTTCTTCAAGAAAAAGACTACTTACAGTTGCATCAAACAACTCCTTGTGGCCTTTTAGTATTTCCACGAAGTATGAAAGGCAAATATTACACACACACAAACATATATATTTAAGTGAATAGCAAAAAGGATACACGGCCTCCCTAAGAACCTCCAATAAAAGAACATGGAGGTGGAAAATATCCAGTAGGAAGTTATTATTCCTGCCAGGAAAAAAGAAATCCATTCTATCAAAAAAATATTTCATATAATATACACACAGAGAGAGCAAGAAAAATCCAAGTTATAGCATTGTCTTTTATCATGTAAATCAACTAAGGAGCTAAGGTGCAAATATTGCAATCGGGTACCACTGAACCAGGTTCATTATGATCTTAAATTTTTACTCAGAGAATACCTGTCAGTCAATAAATGGAAAACCTATCACTCCAATTTAGTGGACCAAATAGAAAGACCAAAGATCATATTGTAGATGCAACAAACTGAAATAAATATAATACCTAGTGGTGCCAGAACTTGAGAAATCCTCTAATAACAAAGCACTGTTTGATACAACTCCAAGCCCATCCAACAGAACTTCAAGTCCACCAATACTTCGAAAATGGTTCTGACCCCGAGGGTTATCAGAAAGTGCTGATTGAAGAGTTTCAAGAACTAAATTCTGTAGTAAAATGTCTGTATGTTGTTCTTTCATATTCAACCTCCTCATGACACGCAACAGCTCTGAAATCAAATATTCAACCAAAAGAATTAATTAACAGTGGCTTCCTACAGTTCATAGATGGTTAAATCTTAATATTTGACTCACACTACTATCTACGCCATCGAGTAAAAATGATTAAAATGGCATAGCAAGAGCCAGTGACTTATTAATTTTTAGTAAAAGTATAGGGAGAGGGGGGGGGGGGGGGTGCAATATGTTATAACTAATTGTACACAGAGAAAATGGCGGCATATACTGTTTAGTAGGGTGAATACAGTTTCTTGAATAAGCATAGCTGAAGTGCATTTGGTGGCATAACAAGCATTAAAAATATCAATTCCCAACATAATAGATGAAATGTGAGGTCCTTCACATCAATAATAAGCCACGAAAAGAATGCTGATGTAATGTGCAAAATGACTATATTTCTTCTCAACACAAGAAATGTATATAGCACTTCATTTTATAACCAAAGCACTTTCTCCTGTATTTATGATCAACGGAGGTAGATGCATGTAAAATTGACTGTGTGTAACCAAAGTGTGTTCTCCTATAAAAGCATCCAAATGACAAGAAACAAGAAATAGCATATTAAATACTTCTCAACTAAGGAACGTTAACAAAGAATGCCTCAGGTCAAAAGGTATACCAATTTTCAACAATCAAGGTTTCTTTCTTAATCACAAGCATTAGCATCAAAGGTTAGGAAAGTTTGTAATTTCCATTTTTTTTACAAGATACTTGTCTGCTAAAAAAATCATCTTTATAAGCAGATAGGTAGATAAGTAAGTGGGGTGTCTTCCTCCCAGGAATCAATTAATGTTTTGCATAATTTGTTTCATAAGTATATTGAATTACCTGTTTACCAAGCTCTTACAACAGAAAGGACCACAACAAAGAAATAGGCAAACTCAGATCTTAAAAGCAATAAATTATCTTGATGGACTTAATAATACATAAATCATTCCAGAAAGTAATGTCCAGAGAATACCCAGATCTAGAAATAGAACCATAAGTTATACTTGTTTAAATCCCATGCATGTGCTTAAAAAAAGGAAATCAAAAGAGGAAAACAAATGAAGCTGCCTACCTTACCTACTAACCAATTAAGGCCACCTGCTTCCATTACAGACACAACTGCCTTTTTATGCCACTGCAACATTACTTCAGGAAGAGAATCATTCATGTCTAAAGAAGGTTCAGTTGTTTCCCTGCTGCTCCTTGAGACATTTAACTCCAAGTGACTGCTGCTTAGATGAGCTTTTTTATATGTGCTTGACTGCAAGTTAATAAAGCTGCCTATTATGGAGACTGCACGTACTAAAATATTCTGAAAAATTGAAATCCTCTCCACAACACTGTTTGACAAACTTCCATCTGTTGAAAGTGCACTTGCAATGGTCTTGAGTTGCACAACTGTGGCTGGAAATTAATAACACTCACAAATTCAGAGAGTTTGTAGTGAAAGACTTTTGGTATATAAACGTCCAAATGGAAAGGAGAAAAAAAGGGTGACCACATCAAAATGTAGAAAGAAAGATCAAGAATGGATGATCTCTACACAGAGAATAGTAAATAAAATTCAAAACTACATTTGGAGAAAGTATCATATAGATAATGCGTATCATCTCCATTAACCACTCTTATCCTTCCCCCAAAGCAAACATACAACAATTGCAACTAAAACAAATGGAAGAATAAAAAGGACAAAGTATGAGAGAAATTGTACCCTTCATTAACGCTGTAAGCTTTTGAATCCCACCATAGTAGCCAAAAAGTCGGCAATTGTGCAATGAACGAATCACAACAGTCAAAGCATCCAAGACAGGCAAACCTTCAGATGTTATGGTAGACAAAGCTCCTAACTGATCTGCACTTCATAGCATTATGATGGAGTTAAACATAATATTTTCAGGGAGAAAACAAGAATTTATAATGTTCGCAAGGATGTCAATTAGTCATTTATTGTAGGAAGGGGTTCCTCTACTTAGAGCACATTGCCTTAAAGCACTTTACCAGGTTAAGCCAGCAAGAGAGAAATGCTACAGTGTCCAAAGACCAAGTGAGCAGACACCAACACAATGGTGCATTGTTCACAGATCTTTGCTGCCAAGAACAGTATCGTTTTCTAAATTTTCCCAATATTATCTACACACCTCTTGGTGGATAAAGGTGGGTCACGTTTTTCTCTTTCTCTTTTTAACAAAGCAAAGTGAAGTTGTGAGGAATGTGAAAATCTTCCACTTTATCCAGTCAACCCCTCCAGAGAAAAGGAAAAGTAAGGAAAAAAAATGTTCAAACAAAAATATCACTGGACAAGCAATCCAGTACAACCAGGCAATTAGCACTTAAGAGACTTAACTAAGTAGGAAGAAATATAGACTACAGAGCTTGCTTTAGAAAATATAAAGCCAACTTACATTCATTAATGAGTATGGTTATTTGTGCAAGCTCTTCAATTAAACATAGAATAATTTCGGCAGGATGACCAAATGAACAGCCAAGTACAACATCAGTAACAACTTTTGAACCCTCTGTAGTAGATGCAACGGAAACAACCTCCCGTGATTGGGCAAGATTAATTGGTTCCCAATTTCGAAATACGAGAAGGAATTGCTTCAAGAAAATTTGAAATGACCTCTTCTTTTCCATCTGAAAATTTATTCAAACAGGTTAATAGAGCTGTAAGGTGGAAAAATAATGAAGCAAATATGCATATTAGCAGAAGAAGCCCTGCATGACAAAATATTTCATTTGCTAGCTAATAGTGAAGGAATACAATGAAGCTAAGCTAAAAACGATTCATGTAATAAGTATTGATCAACACCGAAATTAAACATAGTTGCACACTAATTAGAACTATGACAAGCACATAACTTGTGAGATATCAAATCCTAGAATGACACCAGATAATATAAACAGTCCAGCTCACTCCATAAAGGTAAAACAGTCCCTGAATTCCAAACATATGCTGCAGAATGGGAAAGGGCGAAGATACGCTGCTGGCAGCATAGAGAACAAAATATGGATCAAAAACAGTTTTCAGAGTAGAGTCTAGAGTGTAGAGACAAGATGTGTCTTTCTGAGGATACATATCTACTGGCCATTGGAGTGAAACATCTTATAAGATAGAGATTATAATTTGGCATATGAATTTACCAGCAAATCAAAAGTTAGATGCAATGGTCCTTCTATGCCAAAAATAATGAAAAAAAAAAAAAAAAAAAAGGGAACTGATAAAATGATTAGATCCTTTAATGAGATAGCAAAACCCTTATGAAAGAGTAGGTCAGGTACCAAAAATGAATATAGCATCAAAGATTTGCATGCAAAAAGGAAAAAGAAGATAGAAATGAAAATCAGCAACCAATCTAAGTATGACACAAGTGCTGAGTCTTTTTCATATAAACCTCCAACTATATTAAGGGAAAAAGAAGAAGAAGAAGAAGACTCTACACCACAAATTACAGTCTGATTTACTGTTTCAGCTTTGGATACTGGATACAGCTGGAACCCAAATCCTGGAGAGTATAGACAGTTCAAACATTTTCACCACTCACATCACATGCATATATTACTCAATAAATGAAGTACCTATTTTAAAATTGAATGTCTTCTTTTCATTTCGTTACAACTTTTAAACTTTTTATTTTAGATAACATACAACTTTTAAGCTTAAAAAGGGGAATTTATATGTAATTTATAAATTTATTAGATAATTAGTTTAAACCACATGTTATTTAGTACACATGGTGCCCAGAAGTGATATGACAAACAACTTTTTCTATTTAGGCATTGGCAAGTGTAATAGTTGGCACCATTCTTTTAGCCTCACAGAAAGTGAAGTTTAATTTGAAAAGACCCTGGAAGTAACCAGGACATTTGAGTCGACATTTTTGCAACATATAAAGCTAAAATGGCAAGATGAAACAAACCCATTTCAAATAGTTCCACAATATAACCAGCACATTGCCTATAGAAGCTATATCAGTTCAGGAGAACATCTTTTCACATACCTTATCGGAGACATTCTCATATCTTGCCCAGAGTGCATTTAGAATAGCCTCATCACCACTTTCACTGGAAAGGGGGGAATTACCAAGTGAGATTGGTCTATAAATGATGTAAACTCATATACTTCATATTGGATAAACAAAAGAATGTGTAAATCAAATCGGTTCAAAACAGTGAGCAAGGAACACAAGAATTATAGTCACTTGGCAAATCATTCAGCTAATGGGATGTTGGGATCTTTTTAATGTTTCATCCAACTCCCGACAAAAAACAGAAATGTAGTTGATGTTGATCTTAGCACTACATGTGTCTACTTACAAAGAATAATTTATTTACCAAAACACAAGCGAGAACACAATAGCAGGTAGTATTACCTAAACTGGATTAATGGAGTTGGAGGAGAGAATCTCTCAAATGATGACCCAGACCGGGAGTCACTACCATAGCCACTTGAGCTCCTTCGTATAAGGTCAGCAACACCCTTGACGATGTTCATACTTACCCCAGAAGATACAATCAAGGTATGAAAAACCAACAGCCAATATACAGAAGGCTATTCCAGCCCCTCATCACATATCACTCTCTCGTTTCCTATTTCCAATCAAATAATAAGCATAAAATTAAAGCACAGCAACAAAATTGATTCATACAGAGAATTATTTGAAACAAACCTCATTTAACTGGCAGCAAAATATATCAAAGTCATTGAAAACACAATTACGAAACAATAAGCTCCTCCTGCTACGAATTAGATTCTGTAAACAAACAAATTGAAGCTGTTGAAATATAGCACTTTTTATTTTCGTGAATTCACAATACTATATAAACAATGCATAAGTATGCATCATTCTCAATGAATATATCAGACGGGGATTATGAAGCTGAGCCAGTGAGGTCAATGATTGAAGGAGCTACGTGAACGATAAATTGATTGAAAATAAATTAATGCAAAAGCTGATAATTACCTGATTGAATCGAATGGCTCAGACGAAATCAGAAACTATTCCTAGGGTTTTAGGCTTCAAGATCTAGAACTCGGTCGATTTTCCTTGAAGCTTTAATGGAGTCAGCGATAAATCAGAGCTGAAAATAGTTGTATATGTATGTTTTGTGTATTCATACGTATATACGTGTATAGATAATGGATTGGCTATATGTACATGTAATCAATCTCCTCTGCATCAAGATGACACCAAATCGGCATCTGGTCGCGTGCAATATAATTTTACTAAGAGAAAATTGTAATTATCTCCCTCATAAATATGTCAGTTATTAATGTCACTTTTTAATTATTAGTGGTATAAATATAGTTATCCAACTTCTTCCTTATTCGAAGACCATATTTTTTTTCTCATTTTTTATTTCTTCATTTGTTCTTCTTTTTCCTATTATGAAAAGATAATATATGTCACGTTTTGAAAATTAAGAGGTAACATTTACACCACTAATAATTGACATTTATAATTTGCATATTTGTGAATAGTATAAATTACAATTTTTCTTAAATTAAATTTTGCGTATATTTAATTTAATGATATTAAAAATACAAGTTTTTGTTAGTACTAGTTACTCCGTTACAATGTAGTATATGTCCATAAATACTTAGGAGAATCACTTCATGCCACTATACCACAATGTCATTGTCGAATATAAAACTTGATTGAGTATAGATTTGTCAAACTGGATAATTTAAAAATAAACTAAAGTACACGCAGTCTAAAATTTTATAGGCGACAACCCACCTTTAGTCTTTTTCTTTTTTCATAATATCCTTATTTGATCATAATATTATACTATTATTGTGACATGGTCATTTTTCATCCTCCGTCAATACAACCGTTGAAATGTCATTAAATACAAAAACAGTTAAATATTTTTTTTACAAATTATGTTGACCCAATATATTTGTTATGTTTATTTTTTTGAAAAAAAATTATATATAACTGAAGACCGAAATTATGTATTTAACGATATTTAAATTGTTTTATTAATAGATGATAAAAAATAATCATTTCACAATAATACTAATACCAAAGTTGGATGTTCTGATAAAAAATGTATAAAATTGGACTGTCACTTATAAATTTATGACCAAAAATGAGATTAATTGTTTTACTAATTTAGTTCATCATCAATTTGTTTGTATGTGATTTTTGTAAACAAAATTGGATAATTAGGAACAATAAACACAAATATTGAGCGAATTGAACACTAAAGTTGCATTATTTTTTCAGTTCATAGTAAAAATGATATTAAAATCAACCTCAATTTCATGCAAAATCGCTGGATATTACAATTTATAAATAAAAGTAAACAAGTTATCTAAAGAATAAATAACACAAGATATAACAAAGTTAAATAAATTATCCAAAGTGACAATGACGATGTTTATCAATAATCAAGTACCTTTTATTTGTAAGTGTAAGAAGGTCAAAATCTACATTAAAAGTGAGTAGTTCTTATGCATTGTTTACTCACCACTATACACGTGTGCCACGTCGCAAATGAGTCAAAGACAAAAAGTAATCTGTGGAGTCACCTCCCCCACCCCCCCCCCCCCACCCCCAACACACACGCACGCACAAAAAAAGTCTTATGGGAGCCAATTTGTTACTCGTCAACTCCACCAATGTTGCAGTCATTGACAGTGGTCAGTAATGGTTCATTGCCACCAAACCACATGTAGTAGTGGGGCACCATGTCCCCACCCCCAAGTTTCATTTTCTCTCTTTTGCTTCTTAAGTCTTTCGAGTTCATATATCTTTACTTGTCGGATCGCAAATTTGCTATCTATTCACCATTTGACACAAAATCTTGCTTATTCACACTTTTTACCACATCTTTCAAATAGTTGCACTCAAAACCCTTTAAACTTTGTTAATTGGCCCAAGTGCACCCCGCCATTTATTCATTTCTCTAATTTGCACCCCCAAAACAATATGTTAACCAAATTAATCGAGTTATAATTCGATAAATTGTTTTTCATTTCGGCGAACAATTTCACCAAAATAAAATTCAGTTTACGTTGAACACTCATAAAAATCTCAATCTAATAATTTAAAATATAGTTGTCAAAATAGGCTGGCGAGACTAGGCCCACCAAAACTCGCCATATGCGCGGGGTGGACTACAAAATCCTCCAACATGAGGTATGCTTGCCAAATTTTAAAAGGTTAAATTAAAAAAAAAAATATTATAAAAGTTAATAAATACATACTAAAATAATTTGAATAATTTAAACATATATTAATGCATTTGTAATTTGTTAAACACAAAAATAACTAATAAAGTAATAAGTCCTAATAAATAATCAAATACATAATATGTCAATCCATAAGTCAATAACAATCATTTATACAATATATTAATTACTAAAATATATTTTCAATATAAATAAATAACACACACATATATATGTGGGTGTGTGTGTGTGTGTGTGTATATATATATATATATATATATGTGTGTGTGTGTGTGTGTGTGTGTGTGTGTGTGTGTGTGTGTGTACACTAATGTTAGTAACGTATAGTTGTATACATACTAAGCATACTTGATGAGCCCCTATTGTGCCACCAAGCCTAGCCTGCTATTTGACAAGACAAGCTAAAAATTCACTAAATTTTTATTTTTTTGAAAACAAAAACGAGAGATATCATTAATTAAGATTCAAGATCAAAACATAAAATTCAAAGGGCATGTCGCACTAGACTAGTCCGTTTTGTGATGATACATACACATGACATAAAAACTAAATTCTTACAAATCATAGGACGAAAATGTCATTCTCCCAAATTTATATTAAATCAATTAATGGTAATTCACTAATCTGTAGTGCAATCGATAATTATGTTAGACTGGATTCACATTGCAAGGTAGATCCCATACTTATAATTTTTTTTTTTTTGAAAACAAAGATCAGAATATATTAATTGGAATTTGAGTCAGTACAATAAAATTCACTCATAAAGCGAGGAATACAATCCATAAAAACATGTCTTTCATCTTCTGCATAACTTAGAGCTTTTTTAGCTAGAGAATGGGCCATCACGTTCTTTGTTCGACACACATAGTGAAACTCCACTGCCGACATTTGACGCAGAAGCTCACGAATGTCCTGGATAATGGAACCGAACGGTGAGAAATTTTGGCATCCCCAGACTGCTTGCGTCACAACTTGAGCATCCGTAACAAGCGTAACCCTGTTCCATCCCATATCTTTAATCCAACTTAAAGCCTCCCTTGCTCCCATTGCCTCAGCCTCTTTGACCATGAACAGACCTGTCTTTACAAACATTACCACCCCCTGCACCTTACCCTCCCAATCCAAAACGCTCCATCCAAACCCCATTCGGCGGTTTTTACTGTCCATGGCCACATCGATACTCACTCGTACAGCTCCAGGAAGGGGAAGATCAAATTGCGGCGCTTGAGAGAGTTGCACATGGTGATGTACTGCCATGTTTCCCAGATTTCCAGCCTCCCTCCAATTCTGTGCATACGTTAAAGCAATATACACTATAGTCCCTGGATCCGACCATTTCTGGTGCCATACCACACCATTGCGTGCTTCCCAAATCGCCCAAGCTACCATCACCACCTGTTCAAGCATTTTAACTGGTAAAACAGTCCACATTTCTTCTAGCCAGACCGAAAGAGAATCAACATAACACATAGTCCAGGCCTCATTTAAATTAAGCCAGCAGCTGTGAGCAAATTCACAGTTTCCAAATAGGTGAACACTGCTCTCATTCGCCTTTCCGCACAGCACACAAATAGGATCACATTGCACTCGTTTGGTCAATAAAATATCTTTTGTAGGAAGTCGCAAAGTACACAATCTCCAAAAAAACATTTTACTTTTGGTGGGATCCTTAACCGCCACAAACCCCTCCAAGCTACCCCCTCACCATGTCCCAGATTCCCAATTGCAAGCCTATATGCACTGCGAACCGAATAGGCCCCAATTTGTTCTCCAAACCAGTAAAGTTGATCACATTCGCTCCCGATAGAAAGAGGGATACTTTGGATGAGGTTCACATCCCGCTCACACAAAATATCTGTCAACACCCCCCGATCCCACTCCCTAGAATTCACACATAATAGAGAGCTCACCGTAGGATTCCCCAAATACTCAAGTGTCGAGGACTCAACATAAGGATTTGTGGCATCCGGAAGCCAAGGATCGCCCCATATTTTAATTGTCTCCCCATTCCCCACTCTCCACCGAACCCCCTGCCTCACGATATTTTGAGTTTCCCGGATACTGGACCAAACAAAAGAGGGGTTGGATCCCTTTTTAGCCTCTAAAAAAGAACAATTTGAGAAGTATCGTGCTTTAAAGATTTTTGTCACCAAGGCGTCAGGTTTGGTAAAAAAATTCCACCCTTGTTTCCCTAGCATTGCAAGATTCATCTCCCGAACTCTACGAAACCCCATCCCCCCAAATTGTTTTGGCACACACAAATCTCTCCACTGGCTCCACCTTATTCCTCCTCGTTCCCTTCTCTCACACCCCCACCAAAAAGAATTCATTAACCGTTCTATTTCATCACTCAGCCCAATAGGAAGAAGGAAAACATTCATGGCATAATTTGGTATACTCTGGAGGACAGTTTTTAGAAGAACCTCTCTCCCTCCCCTAGATAAAAAACGATTGCCCCAATGCATTACCCGAGCCCGCAATCTATCTCGTACAAACCCCAGGATTTCTCTCTTCTTCCTTCCCACATAACCCGGCAAGCCCAGATATTTCCCATGCCCTAACTGTTCACGAATCCCCAAGGTCTCGCAAACAGCCTCCTTATCCTCCCTATGCACATTTCGGCCAAAAACAATCGTTGTTTTCCCCATATGCACTTCCTGACCACTCGCCCTCCCATAATCATTTAAGACATCATGCATTACCTCCGCCTCAAACCTATTTGCTCTAAAAAGAAAAAGGCAATCGTCCGCGAAAAATAGGTGAGAGACTGCCGGAGCACCCCTTGCTACCCTCAAACCATGTAACATACCTTCTTCCTCCCGAGCTCTCAGCATGGCACTCAAACATTCAGCCACCAAAATGAAAAGATAGGGTGATAACGGGTCCCCCTGCCTAAGCCCTCTACCCGGAATCACTGGCCCCCATTCCTTCCCCTCAACCAGAATTGAGTACCGCACCGTAGTCACACACTCCCTCATCAATCTCACCCAATGATCCCTGAAACCCATTTTCTGAAGCACCTGCCACAAGAAACCCCATTCAACACGATCATAGGCTTTACTCATGTCAACTTTTAAGGCCCCATATCCCCCCCGATCCCCAGGTTGGCGTTTTAAACAGTGGGCTGACTCAAAGGCAATCAAAACATTGTCCACAATCGACCGACCCGGGATAAAAGCACACTGAGCAGGGGATATAATAGAGTCTAACAACACACGCAGCCTAGTAGCTAAGAGTTTTGCAATAATTCGGTACACAACATTACATAAAGCAATAGGGCGGAAATCAGACATTAACACTGGGGATTTGCACTTAGGGATCAAGACAATGTGTGTATCGTTTATATCTTCTTGCCATCTTTTCATGGTTACTGGTTCGTTGCCATACTTATAATTTATATACTGCATGTTCACAATTCAAATTGTAAACATTCTAGGTAAATTTTAAATATTTAGTATATAAAAGTATGAATATTCAATAGATAAATTGTAAACATCTTAGTATATAAAAATTGTGAACATTCAGTATATAAATTGTGTATTTTTAAATCTAAATTCGCAGAATAATTTGCCATCATCTGAACATAAAGATGACATCTTTTCTTAAAGTTTATCCGTTGAAAAATGCAATCGCTATATCGTGCATCACGACGCACATAAAATTGTGCACTTTGCGCCTTCCAAAACGACGTCGTTTTGTTAAGTTGTGGGAAATTAACGCGACAGAGTGTATGCATATTCTGTTATATACAATTATGTACTTTATGTTATACAATTATGTACTTTTTTTTTATACAATTGTGTACATCCGAAATAGTAAATTTATGTTAAGAGTTTATGTGTATTATGTTAGATTATGTGTATTATCGTTTCAAAAAAATATATGTGTATTTTGTTATACAATTATATACATTCTATTATACAATTATGTACATTTTCGTAATATGAGATTTTTCTTTTTAAGAAGTTAAAAGCTAACACACGAAAACAGAATTTCCAAAAAAAAATACAAAACAACGTCGTTTTGCATTGTGCGCCTGATGCACGATATAAATTACCTGAAAAATAGGTACTGCGTGGTTGTCCTTTACAAAGCTACGGGCCTAATTTTCTCCCAAAAAAAAAACTATGGGCTTAAGCGGTTAAGGGCTTCTCGGGCTACAGTGTAATTAGGTTGGGCTTTCAATGCGTCCTCGTAAGCCTTTTGGGCCTCATTCTTAAGCCCCTTGCGTTTGTAGCAATCGCCTAACAAACAAAACGCCTTGGCATTATCGCCCTTCAACCGCACTGATTCCACCAGGTCCTCAACCGCCGAGTCAACTCGCCCACGGCGACTCGCCGCCAACTGCAGCTCTGCCCGCTTGAACAGCGCGTCCGCCCGCTCCGGATCGCCGAGAGACTTCGCCACCGCCGGTGACAGGGCGGCGTCGATCGCGTCGAGAGCCGAGGTCTTGAACCCCAGCACCTCGAGAGCCAGAGCCTTGAGTATGTGAGCCGCGGCGTCCTTGGGATCTAGAGCGATTGCTGCGTCGGCTTCGGACTCCGCAGATTTGGCTAGCTTCGTAGTGGTTGATCTGTCCTTGGCTGCTTTCGCTTGAGCAAGGTGCTGGGCGCCTTGGATGAAGTGGCGCTTGGCTTGCATGTCGGCTCGATTTCGAAACCGCAACCTGGAGAAGAACTTTTGGGGAATGTTGTGCATTAAGAGGAACATGAAGAGAGTGAGCAGGATCAGAGCTGCCTGTAGAAGAAGATCAGTCCACATTTTGCTTGTATCTTCCCCTTCCTTCAAGAATTCTATTTCTATTTCTATCTCCTCCCTCCCTACCTACTGTGACGGTCGGAGATCCAGAGGATAATAATGTAGTAGTCCCAGCTGTTACCAGAAACATCTACCTCTACAAGTATATATACAATATAATAATGTCTACCCGCATTAAAAAAACTCCAAAAGTTCTATCATCATCCACACTATAAGAAAATTATAACTTATTTTGTTTAATTTAATTAAACAATTAATATGAGTGTTTGATTAATTAACTTTTTATAACAACGTTTCAAAATTCATTTTCAATCAACAAGTAATTTTTTCAATCAGTTTTTGGAAAAAGTCATTTTACAAATAATAAACAGCTAACACTTTTCTACAATTAAATAATAAGCAGCTCTCAACTAATTTTCAATTCACCAAACACCTTCTTATAATCAACTAATGCTATTAATTAGTCAAACCCACTAACACAATCAGCTACCAACTACTCCGTATTTAGCAAATACTCACGTTATATAATATATAATATATATAATAATAACACAATAAGAGCAAATATGTTGCTTGCTTTATTTAGGTTTTAGTAATTCATAAGCAGCACAGTAGTAGCTACAAATAAGGTCAAACCATCACACTTTGCAGTTACTTACTACGGAGTATTTGATTGTTTAAGCTAGCTATTGAGATGGTTCGCATTGGAAAATAGTGAAAATACCCAGTCATATATATTATATACATTGGAATGACCCGGCCTACCGTGAGAATACTTGAAAGCATTATTACTAATGGGCGGGGTTTCTTATGCTCATCCTGTCTGAATGGACGACTGTGATGGAGACCTCAACAGCTTCTTTAATGTTCCCACGATACTAGCAAACGATGGGCGCTGAACAGGGTCACTGTAAAAGAGCATAAATAAATAAAATGAACCAGAAACAATGTGGCTGAAAATGGAACGGTGTGGAAGCGAAGCATTTAGAAAAACAATACTGGCAGGCTGTATAAATGTATAATGGTCTTTGTTGAACTATGTACTTACTCATCCCAGCAAGCTTCCATTAGAGATGCCAATACTGGAGGAACATTTTGTGGGATGACAAGCCTCCTGTTCTGATAAGCAACAGCTCCAACCACCTGAAAGTTTACATAACTTGTGTTCAGGAAGGGAATGACAAAGCCTTCTGTTCTGGTAATCATGCACAAGTTGTTTGATATTTGAATGTATTATTAAGCGGTAGGTGAAGATGCTAAAAAGGAGATCATTAAGACAGAATAACAAGCAAAACATGGGAGTTAAATGAACCTGAGCAGGGCCAAGTCCATTCCAAGGTTGTTGCATGGTTACAAGCTCCCACAAAATCACACCAAAACTGTAGACATCAGACTTCTCATTTGACGGTTCTCCACGAAGGAATTCAGGGGCCATCCACTCTGGCTGAAATAAAAAAGCAAGGTTGTTATGTGCTGATTGTTACATTGTAAGTGCCCAACCACCTGATATGGATAATGCAAGGGACTACATCATCAGTGATGATCTACTGGAGGCCAATTGCCCATAAGGAAGTGTGAAAATAAAGATACAATTCCTTGCACGCAACAAAACTAGCCATGATTCCACTCATGCCCATGAGCTATTATTTTTCTCACTAAACCATAAACAGGACAGTAACCACTATCAGCAAGGACCTCCTATCTAAGTAAAAAGAATATTCCACTAAAACTCGAGAGCAAAGAAGAGAAGAGAACCGGTCATGTGACAAGAAAGATTCCCTCTCACACTGGAGATGGAGGACCATTGTACTTTAAATTGCATGATAAGTGGATAACAAAGAGGTCTAAAATTGACTGCAGAGTTCATCACAGTCAACGTTCCCCAGATATCTTGTGCATGTTATCACCTTAAATATCCTCATCCAACTTAAGCTGGTTCTGGATTTTATAATCTCGTCACCCCTGACATCTTATGATGAAAGATGGTGAATGGATCACAGAGGCACATAGAAATATCTTTGATTTATATTGAAGTATTAATATTGCTTCTATAAAATTATCCAGCCCAGAGGATCTTTCTAGTGAATATGCATGAAAGAAAATGTGCAGAATGTGGGCTAAGAAAGGGACATACAGTTCCAGCAACCGATTTTGATGATATGAATGTGTTTGCTTTAAATCTTGACAAACCAAAATCACACACCTGAGCCAAGATATTCAAATTAGTTAAGCCATGTATGGTTTTAAGGAAATCATTTAATAGATCAGTAGGCAACAATTTACCTTCACAATCCAATTTTTATCAACCAATAGATTAGGAGTTTTGAGATCCCAGTGAACTATAGGTGGGCTAAGACAATGAAGATAGTTGATACCCTTGGCCTGCATAAGCACCCATAAGAAAACTTTCTGCCATTAAAACATGAAAAGGCTAAAAGGGCATTGGAAGTCAGTTGACACAAACCACATCCAGAGCCATACGCAGCTTCCTTCTCTGATCCATTACTTCACCAGCAGCCGGCCTATTTATCAGGCGGTATAGACTTCCTCTGTTTCAAAATCAGGTTTACAAAATTTAATCAGACTGTAAATTACAACCTAAGAATGCCTTTAGATTCATTATACAGAGAATGAGATCCACTTTACCTCGGTAAATACTCAGTCACTATAGATAGATGTGGACGCTTTGTGACAGCACCCATGAAGAGAACAACATTAGGGTGACGGACTCGTTTCATAATTGCAACCTTTAAAGGAAAACATCGAATCAATAAAATACTTGTAAATAAAAGTACAGCAGCAAATCAGCAAAAGACCAGGATGAGAAAAAGGATTTAGTAATAAAAGTACAGATGAAAGTGGTGCCTGTTCTTTTCCTCTTCATTTAAAACATTTATCCAGTTTAGACCATTTATGAGAGAGAATTATAGAAATCAAGATCATCCGGATAATCTGTCCATGCTAGGTTATATAAAAGTGAATCCATTTGCCAGGAAGTATCACTAAAGTAAATCTGGCTATATGGAAAATAGATTGTATATGTTGCTATCTTCCTATTTATTGTTCTCTTTTGCCATTGAAATCCTTACTGTCCTACAATCTGCATGTAGCTTGAAACACTTTTTTCCTGAGAAATTACATACAGTACGGGGAAAAGAAAGATAAAATGCATTGGTGGTCACAGCTCAAGCAAGGCTCATGATAGTTACTAGTGCCAAAGAAGGGAGGGAGGTTGTAAAGTAAATCATTCAAGTCTCACTGCATGCACACACCTCCCTTAGGAACTCTCTCAACTGATCATCATGAAAATCTTGGACAGTTAGCACCTTGACTGCAACATCCTGGCATTGTACATTTCAATTAGTTGTTCAGTTCATACTTAAAATACGAATACTGCAGTTGCTATAATTTTGCAAAATCTTATTTCCAAGTGTAGTTTCCATACTTTTGATGCATGACCTCCTTTTTTACTTCCTAAATTAACATGTATGGCAACTGATGCTCTCAGATGTCTAAATCTGTTACATATCAATCATCAAGTTATTTCCAAAAACATTTCCTATATATTTGATGTATGACTTTTATCTTTTACTTCCTAAGTTGACATGTATGACACTTGATGCTCTCAGATATCAAAATCTGTTGCAATTCAATCATCAAGTTATAGGACATCAGGAAAGGTATTGAAAATATTTCTAGATGAGAATGTCCTCATCAAGAAATGACATGAACTTGAGTTCCTCTGACAGAAAAAAGGCCCTAAGAGCTTTACTGACAAAAGCATGCAGGGTTGTCTTTTCCATCAATTGAACTTTACACTATCAGCTGCAGTAATCTGCTTTCTTAAGCTTTGTTTCCAGATAAATTGATGCACTCTCATGTTTTTGTTCATCAACATCTACAAACAAACTTGAAGGGTACATTACTAACCGATCCATGCCATTCAGCTCTATGCACAGTTCCAAATGAACCTGCATTGGATAATAATTGCGTTATTACCAAACTCATTTTTTGTGGAAAATTGTATCATATATAACCCCATTATAAAAAAACTAACTAAAGGTGTACCAGCACCAACACGCTCCTTGATATGTAATTCATCCCATGAGATCTCAAGCCAATCCATTGCAAGAGAAGGTTCAAGAGTCAAGTATTTAGGAATTGTTGAAGTAGAATGTTTTTCATAATTCTCAAAGCTGCTTTCAATCTCTGTTACATCAGAATTAGAGGCAAAAGTTATTTTAGGTGGTCTGCCAGGATATACGGGCATTTTTGATAGAATAATCTCTTTTTTGTATGTCTGTTGTATAACAATTTTATCATCTCCAAGTCTAGTGTCTCCATCTTCCATAATTTCAGCAGTGGCAAAGGCTTTAGGTGATTCAAACCCAGCAGATTGATTAGGACCATACAAAGAATTTTTGGGGATGTTGTTCTCCTGAGCGTCCTTGACCGGATGATTTCCATCAACAGTACCTGTACAAAGAAAGAAAATTATGAGCATTATCAGATCCAGCCAGCCAGCAGCATCTAGGAAAAGAACAGAAGAAAAACTTCAGGGCTGTATGCATGCATTCAAACAAATTTGTTTAGATTTAGCAAGTGAGAGATAGCAGGCCAACATTCATGCCTATGCGAGTTCATCATGTAACAGAACCAAAAAATAATGTTTGATGGAATATTGCACATACAGGTATTAGCAATATCTTACTTCCCCTTGTTAACAGATATTTTGAAGATTTACACAAATGACAAACCTAACATTATTCTAAACAGACCAAGGACATCTTTCTACCACTATTATTGAACTACATCTAAACTATTGATTCAGACTTTGAAGACCAATTTATGCCAGCACACATCATTAGCTTAGTCATAATGACTGTATGCATAGAGCATGGGTGACAAACTTTGAAGCAGTGCATAATGTAGCATACCTGAGCATACACCACTTGGACAGGCAAAAGTATAATTGGAATTCTCCAATTGACATTTTATATCACAATCCATGTAAGGTTGTTGAAATTCCTTTAGGTGAGAAATTTGAAAGGGTGAAGGAACAGAAGAACAAACACTTCCATTGATTGAGGAATCTGGATCATGGACATTTCCTGGTTCCCCAATTAGATCAACCACAAATTCCCTGTTAAGGCATATATTCACGTTCAATGAAATTGAACTGAGAACGAGATGAAGTAGAAAATAAAATACCATCTCATTTGTTTCCATAAAAACTGTCTCAAACACAAACTAATGCATCTATCTTGGACGGAGGGAGTAATATTTAAAAAGCAGCCAAGTAAATCCTGGTGAAAGGACTCCTCTTTTCATAAGATCCTACCTCCAGCTATTTCTTCATCTCACAAGAAAATGAATGAGAAGGTAAAACTACAAGAACACCACAAAAGGAAAGAAATGCAGGAAAATGGAAATGAAGAGCAACAACATTTCCTCTGCTGCAATTAGAGTGAGATTTGCAGAACATGCAAATTATTTTACCTAGAGAACTTTCGGTCATCCTCAATTTTTACAAGACATGAAGAGCGATGATCTTCAACACAATACTTGCATCCTCGAGCTATCCTGCATGGCAAACCTACATAATCTGCCAATTTCTACACAACAGAAGAGTAACCAATTAAAATTCAAGGTGCATAATAGGAAATGAAAAAGCAAAAGGGATAAAATGTCGAACACTTTGTTCAATCTTCTCCAACTAGGTGAAAGTATCCTTGTGAATCACCTTGAATAAAATAGCTCTATGCCTGCAGAGCCCTGCTGATAAATTACCAATTGGGAGCACAATGCACCTCTCGAAATCCTTTAATCTCTTACTTGCAATTTTCCAGCACATATGAAGATCACCTTGCTCCACCGGAAAAGATCCCCTTATATTCAACAAATTTAACAGTATCATAAAGAAGTAAACACAGATTCAACGGGTAGGCTAAGAAGAAAGTTGAGATTACCCCATATGGACAGCCACAAGTTTGCCAAGTTTCTCTACTAATACTAACATATTTTCTGCAGTGAAGTACATTTCTTGAGCTTTATCCTCTAGTTCCCTTAGCCTTGAATCCCCTTGTCGATCAATTAGGATCACCTCCATTGAGGTCTCACTGGGTTCAGTTTCTTTAAGTGCCACCAAAGACGGTAAACTTTTACCTTCTTCCAAATCATTGCACATGGCCCACAAATATGGATTCACTCCCAAAATGTTATAGAACCCATCAGCTATCTTGTCAGCATATGACAAGCAGCCACTTACCTGAAATTCAAGTATTGGGAATTAAATCAGTGAGACGTGTCAATAACTATTAACAAATTCTCATATGAAGTTGGCTGTAGAGTAAAATCAGAAGTTTCGTCATGACTAATACCTCAGATTGATGACACTATATAAGATCTGATGACATTTTAACACATTTTGATCCCTTTAATTGAGTTAGAGGCTTTTAAGGTAAATGAAAAAGAGCTATATACCCAAAGATGATATGAGACAGTTTCAGGATCAGAAGATCCGGCATGCCCCTTTACACTTCGGCCCTCCGGTAGAAGCATGAGCTCAGCAGCAGCAAGCGTTGCTTGCTGTACAAGCGTCTTGGCAAGCGTGAGTTGTAAGTAATAGCTCTCCTTTGACCTCTGCGCCAAGCCATCCACCCAATTAACACCTTGCTCCGCCTGTACCCCTCCGGTTGTCGACAACTCCGAATCCTTGACCATGGTACTAGGCCAGTAATTCCCTTCCAATGTGGTCCCGGAAAAGAAACTCCTCGCGTAGCTAGTACTCTCCCCGCTCGACAACCGCTGCAACGGTACTTGCCTCTCGAAACCCAACGCCTTCTCTTTCCCATATACACCACTGTAATTGCTGCCCGACGTTTGCCTCCGAAAACCCGCCCCATTCTCCTTTTGCAGACCCACGCTACTATAATTGCTGTCACTACTCGATAACCGTTGCAAAGACAGCTTCTTATCATTCCCAACCGGAGTTACCTGTTCCGGCACCGGGGGATCGAAGCCAACCACTTCCGGCACCAAGAGGCGGTGTTCATGGTTGTCAACCTCGCAACCATCATCGACTTTGATCTTCACGTGACGATTCTGATTTAAGGACGACTTTTTACCCGCCAACCAGCTGACGAAAGCGACCAGTTGCTTTCCATGGATCTTGTCACCGCCCGTGAAGCGATCAGATGCGCTTGAACGCGCAGAGTTGTGGTCTTCCTTTGTGAGCTGGTTAAATGTGGCATCACCACGTTCCTCTCCCGAAGATTCATTTTCACTATCATCACACTTCTTCTCGTGACCCAACAGAAACTTTGTTGACGACGCGTCGCATCCGCAAGCACGATCCGGGAATTGCCTCGGAAAGAAGTAAGTGGTCCTGTGCGGCATTTTCACAAACGTCCCTGAAATTCAAAAGTTTTTGGAGAAAAAAGGGGATTCTCAACCCTCAAGTCCTCAACTACCCGCTACTTCAATTCATCGACAGCGACAGCTCCAAAACCGAATGCATCCGTACAATGGCTGCAAATTTCTCCACCTCACTGACTCCATGAACATCAAAAAATCACATCACATTAACTCGTTAAGGTTCCCCCAACTTTCAACACATCAAATCCAAACACGCCATCATATTAATTTTCCTAAAAATTGAACGTTCACGAAACAGCAGATATGATCATGTACAATTTACTAATCAGTACTTCATTGAAATGCAACCTTTGATTATGATATATATATATATATATATATATATATATAATAGCATACAACATACACACATATACATGCACTGATGCACATACACTTCAGATTAAAGGATGAAAAGTGATTTCAGAAACGCAGAGATTAGTCAGTGTGTACTTACAGAGATATGAAGGTTGAAGAGGTGCATGGGAACGGTGGCGGTGAGATGATGAGAGAGACGGGGAAGAAAGCTGGGAGGAAAGGTGGATGGTTTTAAGCGTGAGGGAGGAAGGCAGGAGTTGAAATCGGTGGGAAAATTGAAAAGTAAAAAAGGGGAAATGGCGTCTGTGCACCGCATGGCTGGATGCGCGCGCGCCGTTCCTATGCAGCCCACGTCAGGTTTAGGCACGACGCCATCCATTCGACACGTATGTAAAGTGCACTCGGTGCCAAGGTGCATGCATCCGCAGTTGTTAGTTGTTACTTGTTAGACAGTTGAGTATGGTCCACACAACACCGAGTTTTTTGCACTTTTGATCCCACGCCTATAGTGACATTATCAGAATTGATCCACGACTTTTAAACCTTGCAATTTTAGTCCATGACTATTGTTTTTTTTTAGCAAAAATGGTCCTTCTGGTCACTTTTCCGTCAAAATTCCACCGGAGTAAAATTTCTTCATTTTTAAGAGGGTTAAATTTGACATTTTCCTTAACAATTCTTTCTAGATCAAAAACAATTATTTATTGCAAAATATGGCAGAAAACAATCAATAATACAAGCCCTCTTAAATATGTCAAATTTAGCCCTCTTAAAAATGAAATTTTTTTACTCTGATGAAATTTTGATAGAAAAGTGACCGGAAGGACTATTTTTGCCAAAATAAAAAAACAATAGTCGTGAACTAAAATTGCAATGTTTGAAAGTCATGGATCAATTCTGATAGTGTCACTATAGTCGTGGGACCAAAAGTGCAAAAAACTCACACAACACCGTATTGATAATGAACTATAATCCTCAAATAAAATTTTAGTAGAATTAAAATAATACGGTGCACTATGATTTTCAAATTAAATTTATTATAATTAAAGTAATATTTTAGTATTGTTGTAAACAAAATTAGTGTGTAGAAAATGAAAATTAAAAGCATTTTGCTCATTTAATAATTTATATTGTTAAACGAAATTGTGGTATAATTAAAATGATACCTTAGTGTTGCTATAATGAAATGTGAAAAATAAAACTAAAATACAGAGTTATACAATAACATATATTGTCAAATGAACCTGAAATGTAATTAAAATAAAACTTCAGCATTACTGAAATTAAAGTAGTGTGTGTGAACAATTAAATTAAAAAAAAAAAAACTTATGCAATAATGTATATTGTTAAATTAAACTGTAGTATATTGTTATACTGGAACTAGTGCGTGTTGAAAAAATAAACAAAAAAACATAACAATATTGTGAAATGAAACTAAAGCGTAATTATAATGATACCTACTTCGTAGTCCACTACATTGACAATGGCCCCTAAAAAAAAAAAAAAAAAACTATGGCTCTCCACTCTCCAGGCTAGAGTTTGGGTCCTTGGTTCTTTAAACTGGAGATTGAACGTTTCAAGTTGGTGAAAGTGTATAAATGAATTCATTATACGCAAAGTCAACGACTAACTGAGAGACCAATTAATGACTCTTGGACATAGGTTATAGAGATATATGATTAGTTTAATGTAAGTCAGAAAACCTACTATATTTCAAAATAGATAAATTTCTCAACGAAAAGCTGGTAGATTGTGGAAAAGGTTGCAATATGAGAGTCATACATAATTAAGGGTGTCAATGCGGACCGACTCGTAAAGTATGCGGATTAGGATTATGCAACCCTAACTCGCCTCATGTGGGCACACGAGCCCTGGAGGCTAACTTCAAAAATTTTGAATATATATATATATATATATATATATATATATATATATATATATATATATATATATATATAATTTATATTTAAATAATTTAATTTAAATAATATTAAATTTTTGACGTGTTTAGAAATTTAAAAATATAAAATTTTTCAAATTTTAATGGCGCGCGCGCACACACACACACACACACACACACACACACACATATATATATATATATATATATATATATATATAATTTTAGGTTGGCAACCGCGTAGTCCGCCAACTTGCGTGCGTTAAGCCCGCAAGGTCCGTATTTTCGCGAGCAAAAAATTATATGGCCTACCCTCGAGGACCAATTTATGTTGTCCTGCGGGCTTCAGCCCACCTTGACACCCCTACATATAATATAGTGAATTCCTTTTTGGGTATGAACTATATCTAATATGGTGAAGTCCTTGTGGCTCAAACACTAGTCACCTCACTTTGAAAAAACGGATGATTTACCTGTGTAATGTTCTATCTTGTCGGGATAAAACAGATAAGGTAATGTTATATTATTATGACAACTTTAATTGAATTGATCGATAACTGGCTTTATAATTATAATATTTTGAGTTTAACACCGCACGTTTCGACTAAAGAGGCAGAATTAAGTCTGAATATGCCAACGGGATGAAATACATTTTATGCTCCTAGCCAACAAACTGTATAAGACTGATTTAAATTGAAAACACTTATATACAACAATAAATTACACACAATCTTAAATTCCACATTTCAAGCTTCTAATTAAGAGATATTAAATTAAATAATACTTTAAAAAGATACTAAGTTAAATAATACTTAAACTTAGATCTTGACTGTTAAAACGATGCAATACTTAGCGAATGCATGAAATTTAATGCATTTATGAAGCAGCGACAATGTTCAAACTCCCCTGTCGTATCTCTTAGGCAAAAGTTGCTACATTTGATGTTCCATGTGAGCTCGAGTTTGATAAAGTCAAACACGTTTGTTGATACAGTGATTAAAGGACCGGACCTCTTTCTGTTTTTTTTTTCCTGGGAAAGTTTTTTTTTTTTTTTTTTTTCCCTGCCGTTATCTTCTCGATTTGTGTAATATGTATGGGTTTTAGTCTTATCCAATACCCAATTGGAATTTAGCTTTTCATACCACTTAGTTCATGAAGTCTTGCACTTTATTGATTTGAGAAAATGATTATTGAAAAAAACTAATAATAAATGAATATTTTCAGTCAGATTGTATGATGAACGAGATTGCAATATGCCAATATGCTGGCTTCTTATTGGGCTTTGTACATCTTCAAATCCCTTTTCCTTTGGACTACAAACAATTTGGTTAAATCATTAGAGCCCAATATGCAAGATACATTAGGGCATTAGGCCTAGCCCAGACATAGTCTTCTAACTCCAAATGATGATTATCAAAATTGAAGACTAAATACAAATATACAACTTCACTTTTTGAGTTATGATAATTTATGATCTTTGTATTTTCTTTTCGAGCAAATATACAATTTCACTTTTTGAGTTATGATAATTTATGATCTTTGTATTTTTTTTCAAACGTATGTTGATTTTATTATTCTAGTGCAATTATAATTTTCCTAGAGTACTAAGGATTTTATGGAATGGTACCAGGTTGAACTTTCACATGAGAAGTTGTGGGTTCAATTATGAACAGATACTGTATGTTGTATTATATTAGAGTAATAGTATTCAAAAAAATAATTTTCCTAGAGTCTGTTAAAATATACGGTATAAAATACTGAGTAGGTTACTTATGCGTGCGGGCTTCAAAAGTTGAAATACCGAATACGCGTAGCTTTCTGCCTGTCTCGAGATTGTGAAAGGTTAAAATTGGAAAAGCAAATTTGTTGACATCTTCAGAGAAAACACATGAAATTGGATCCGGATCACAAACAGCATGAGTAACCATTCCCAGCTAATGACGTGGACGCATAACGACCTCACGAATCACAACGCCCTCCCTGCCTTCGCAGTCCTCCACCATTTAATTTTCATGCACTCCCCTCAACCGCAAATCAATTCAGTCAAATCTTGGAAAAGGCAATAATAATAATAATAATAATAATAATAATAATCATAATCATTGTATATGTTTTTTTCTTTCATTTTTTTTAATGATAATGAGATGAGATGTTGGATGATCTTAAAAGGGGGCAAAACTAACGTTGGAAGTGGTCATTTTGTTTGAATAAGTACCATACATTGGTCGGGTGCTTAAATGGGAAATGAAGAGATTGGAAGGATTGATACGGTGATGAATAATAATAATATAATTATGGCAGAAAGCGTGAACATTTTGAACTCTTTTGCTGAAGTATTAATTTGAGCCATAAATATCGACAAAGAAGAAGACATTCACATTATGAAAAACCAGCTCTCACGCGTCATGCCGGTGATGATTATGAATCAGAAAAAAGAGATTAATCGGAAGACATACTAATTATGGTCAATTATCTCTTCAAACAAAAAATATGGTAACAATAAGACATCTCTCACAAGTTTTTACATCTTGATGCATGTACAACCATGCACTATCAACACTCTAAAAATTCACTAATTTCTTAGAATAATGTTTTTTTTTTCTTGTTCACATATTTACGTAATAATTCTTTTTTTATTATTATTATTATTAGTTGCACATAAATTGATTGATATCATCACGAGTTTAGTTTTTTCTTTTTAAATTGATAAATCTTCAATTATATAGTATGTACCATATCAACAAGTGAATATATTATGAAATGTGTGTAGTATATTATTCTTTCTATTATAAATTATAATGCGAAATGCGATAGTAAGAATCTCTCGTTTGCCATGATAATTTATTATTTTTGTTATTGATGTCTGTATGTTAATCACTTTTAAATTAAATATCGACAAATTGTGTTTCTAACAAAATAACAAGTCATGATAGATGACTCACAACTACATGGTAATAGTGTATGCGATGATAGCCTAGCCAAGGGAGTTGGTCGGATATTTAATTTGATAATCAAAATGTTTTAAATTTGACTCCATGGCAGAGTTGTTTGTTGTGATTCTTGGGTTAAACAATGGATATCTATAAACAACACATACTGGTTTAACTGATTGTGATTCTTTGTTGTGTATGGTCATCATAAAATATAGAGAAATAAGCTATCAAAATTTACCCAAAAGTACAATTAAGCCCTCCAACATTAAAAAACCTCAATTAAACACTCAAACTTGTGATTTTGATACATTTAAACCCAAATGACCGGTTGTTCACCTGAAACAAACCGATCATTAATTTTCCATCCAACATTCCGGCAACCGTCGAACTTCAACCATCTGCTCGTTGACCTGATTAGTCTTCGTCTTCTCCAATGGAGAAGAAAGACAACTGTACTGGTCGTATATATTCTCCACCGAAAAAGACGACCGTGCTATTTGTATTCTCCATTGGAGAAAACGAACAGCACGGTCGTCTTCTCCACTAGAGAAGACGAACAGACTGCCCGCCTTCTCCATTTAAGGAGAACGCTTGGCGGTGGTCTTTCTAGTAAAACTGAACTTTATGGGCGGTGAATAACTGGTAACCTACTGGTTACCGGTAAACATGATTGAGGTCTTAATTGCACTTTTGGGTAAAGTTTGAGGGCTTATTTGATCATTTCCTTACAATATATTCCATCATAATGTTTATTTGATAACTAGAGTGTTTAATTGAACTATTTTAATGTTGGATGACTTAATTGTACTTTTTAGTGCAGTTTGGTGGCTTATTTAACATTTCCCCTACAATATATTTCATCCAAAATGCACTTTTGAATAAGTAATGTTGATTTTTATGTAAATCAAAGTGGAGTAAATGTTCATGACTTCATGTGATATGTAAATTAACAGCAGAGTATTATTGTGATGCACGTTTTTGTTTAATTTATTTATATAGGTTTTTATTTTATTTTTTAATCCAAAAATTGGTCATGCGTTTGGAACTACCTATTGGAACAATTTTTTACTTTTTTTTTTATTAAAAAAAGACAGCGAGTGAGGATATAATACAATAGTTAATGAACTCGTGGAAAAGGCCAAAGGGGATTTGGAAGTTGTACATTGTATTTATATAATGATTGCAATAATCTATTCTAAATTAATGTATTCACGTAGTTACATATTTAGAAATGGTCAAATTGACCCCTAAGTTATATAGATAGTGTAATTGGGTCTTTTAAATAACAAAAATTTTATTGAAGTCTCATAAATTGATAAAATTGTTTAATTGATTCTAAATTGACGTATTTATCAGGTTAAATTTATATGATGTTGATATGTTTTTTTTTAATAAATATTAACTGGGAGTATTTAGCTTGATTTTTGATGAAACGTCATGAACTTATTGGGATTTTTTCTAGTAATTAAATGTGTGTTCTTTGCTGTATGATACTGTGACTAACCTTATGTTGTGTGATGATGGTGTTATGGAATGAAATTGAGGAATTGCATATGAAAGTAGCTTGTATTGAGTGAGATCTGAAAAATAGTGTGAAGATTGCTTAAATTGTAGATGATCTCAGCTCTTCATCTCAAGGAAGAGGGCTACTACTTGCTGGATCTATGTTGTTGGGCGAGAAGAAGAAAGAGGGACGGAGCTTCGTTGACAATTGTTCTCTATGTCGTCGTCGTCGGGTGAATATGAGAGAGAGAGAATTAGGGAAGAAGAATATGATTTTTTCAAATTTTAAATTTATTTGTTTAGTTTGACCATGAAATTAAATTGAAGACCATTTCGTGTAAAAATAATATAATCGAATTAAGAAATTTTAATAATCAAAAATCAAATTGAAAAAATTCTTAGAGCATCCACATTGGTTGGGGAGAATTGGGGGATAATGTAAGAGTGATTAGGAAAGAGAAGATGAGAGGGGAAAGAAAAAAGAAAGAAAAAAAATAAAACTAAAATTAAAAAAAAAATAAAAAAAGGACGCGTCAGGCGCGCTGTCACGCGTCACACGGGCGCGTGCACTGCACGCGCCCGTGTTTCCACAGGCTGTGCGCGAACGCGCACAGCCTGTGTTGCTTCTTCTTTTTCTCTTTTTTTTTTTTGTATTTCTGACATTCTCTCCACATTTGCAGTAATATTATTTCTCAAATAACCTACACCCACATCAGCTATTAACTTGGATGGGGAGAATTAATACTGAAATAATTCCAAATAAATCACAAGTGTGGATACTATTATTGTGGAGAGACCAAATCAGAGTTTTTTGCACTTTTGGTCCCACGACTATAGTGGCACTATCAGAATTGATCCACGACTTTCAGACCTTGCAATTTTAGTCCACGACTATTGTTTTTTTGGCAAAAATGGTCCTTCTGGCCATTTTTCCGTCAAAATTCCACCGGAGTAAAATTTTTTCATTTTTAAGAGGGCTAAATTTGACATTTCCCTTAACAATTCTTCCTAGATAAAAAACAATTCTTTATTGCAAAATATGGCAGCCAACAATCAGTAATACAAGCCTCTTAAACATGTCAACTTTAGCCTTCTTAAAGTTGAAGAAATTTTACTTCGGTGAAATTTTGACGGAAAAGTGGTCGGAAGGACCATTTTTGCCAAAAAACAATAGTCGTGGACTAAAATTGCAAAGTCTGAAAGTCGTGAATCAATTCTGATAGTGCCACTATAATCGTGGGACCAAAAGTGCAAAAAACTCGACCAAATCATTAATTAACTCCTCAAAATAATTACGGAGTAGCATATTTTTTTGAAAGCCACGGAGTACCCTATTTCATTTTACTAAAATAGGAAATTTCATTTACCTATACACCTACAAAGTACAAATACACACGAATAATTATGGAGCTATAAATAACGACTAACGAGGCGGCTAAAGCCTGTCAATTTGTCAACCAGTCCCCCACTTATTATTATCATTATTTTTTATTTACACAATTTCCCATTATTCTTGTAAAATATATAAGCGGGCCCCCCATTTTTCTCTTGCCTTTTGACCTCTCTTCGTTTAACCTTTTTACTTTCTTAAAAAAAAATAAAATTTCTGTCGCTTTATATATATTTTTCCAGGCCCGTCCCGGAGAAAAGGAAATTTTATACTTAGGGCCCAAATATTTTCTGGTGAGGGAGGTCACCAAGCAGAACTCCAAAACAACCTCCACCACCAGTTCTTCTTCTACTTCTCCCTTGCTCCGCCGCCTCGATCTGACATCTCATCCGTCTAGCGGTTCTCTTTTGTTTTTCTAGTGTGAGAGAATCCCTCCCTGGAATCTAGAGAGTCAAACGGAGAAGGGAGGAAACAAAGCGTTTGGAGTTGTGCGTTATAACTGCCAGCCAGATACTACTAAGCAAATCCTGTAGAGATAGAGAGAGAGAGAGAGAGAGGAACATGGAGTCGACTTCCGAGTTAGTTAGATCGCTTGAGTCGGCCTTGGGAGTGTCGCTAGGCAATGATACGGTGGTGGTGTTGCTGACGACGTCGTTAGCCGTCATCGTTGGGTTGCTGGTGTTTATATGGAAGAGATCGGGCGATCGGAGTAAGGAGGTGAAGCCGGTGGTTGTCCCCAAGGCCATGACGGCCGACCCTGAAGAGGACGCCGTCGTTGACCCTGGAAAGGTTAAGGTCACTGTGTTCTTTGGTACTCAGACGGGAACAGCCGAGGGATTTGCTAAGGTGATGAACTACGGATCATTTCATTTTTTGAAAGCAAAAATTATAATTTTTTTTTTTTCAATTTGTATGAATCGAGCTCAGTGACGTTAGTATCCCTTGTTTGATGCAAAGATTTAATTTTTAGTTTTATGTGCTTTAGATTTGGTATCTATCTATAAATCTTCAGGAACCCGGTGCATTTTCATCTTCTCGGTTAACATGAGAGTAGCTGATTTCTAATTAAAGCTCACGAGTAAATCTATTAAGATGAATCTTAAAGAAGGATTTTACTGTATTACTGACCTATACTTTGGCCATTAAATCAATGTACATGATCCTAAGCTCGGAGCTGTTTATGTTCTTCAGTAACTTTCTTACACAATTTCTCTCACAGGCTTTGGCCGAGGAGATCAGGGCAAGGTATGAGAAGGCAGTTGTGAAAGTTGTTGACATGGTAAGTAAAATAGAAGCTTGTGGTTGGTTGCTACCAGTATTTCAATTGTCTGAATGCAATTTTCTTAATTTTTAATGTTTTTAAGGATGATTATGCTGCTGATGACGATCAATATGAGGAGAAATTGAAGAAAGAGACATTAGCATTTTTCATGGTTGCAACGTAAGAAATGTTGTTCTTTTGGAATTACATATAATTAAACCTTTATTGTCTAGAAATCTAGCAGTTTCTGGAATATCCTTGAGTCACACATTCTGATGTTGACATGATAGATATGGGGATGGAGAGCCAACTGATAATGCTGCAAGATTTTACAAATGGTTTACTGAGGTAGGTAGTACTAGTAATTTTTGTTAATTCTAATATGATTGTGTTGGTTATTGTTACTAAAAACTCTTAAACTTGGGCTTGTAATATTTTTTCAACTTTTTTTAGGGAGAAGAAAGGAGCCCCTGGCTTCAACAGCTCACCTATGGCATATTTGGTTTGGGAAACCGTCAATATGAGCATTTTAACAAGGTAAAATTTTGTTCTCTTCATCTTTCTCTATTCTGTTAGTCAATGTTGTATTCTGATGGATCTGTTTGGAACAGATTGGCAAGGTCATAGATGAAAAGCTAAGTGAACAAGGTATGTAGATATTTTCCATATGGCATGTAATCTCTGTCTTTATTTTATATCGAAGAGAGGGTAATGATTTCATTTATCTTCTGAATGTTGACTTAAAAATCCATGGCAGGACGTAATCCTACCTCTTTTTTTTTTCCCTGTGGATATCCCTCCGCCCCCCCCCCCCCCCCCCCTGCTGAGTCAATTCAATGATGACTAAATATTTTTTGCTAGACTGAGCATGCTATTTCTTGAGCCGAAAGTTTCTCCTTGTTGCATGGCAATGTTTTTTATTTTTGGGTTGGGGTTGGGATTCATTGTAGGTCATTGGTGATTTTATGCTCCTCATTGGTTGTTATTTTAAGGTTGCACTGAGCCACTGACGGGTTAATATGTCAGGTGCAAAGCGTCTTATTCCACTTGGCCTTGGTGATGATGATCAGAGCATTGAAGATGATTTTGCTAGTTGGTGAGTTCGCTCTATAATGCTAAGCATTTGTATTATTTTTGATATTTTAAAATTCATATGTGAATAGATTTTTTTATTTTATTTTTTTTATTTATAAATAAATTGCTGAAAAGATACACCCACACATGATGATGTGTGTTTGTATGTCTGACATTTTAATTATGATGATGGTTCTCTGTTTCAAGGCGAGAACTACTATGGCCGGAGTTGGACAAAATACTTATGGATGAGGATGATGTAAATTCTGCATCTACACCGTATACTGCTGCAATTGCTGAATATCGTGTTGTGGTTCATGATCCAGCCACTAGAACTTACGAGGATAAGCATACCAGCATGCAAAATGGAAATGCTGTATATGATGTCCACCATCCATGCAAGTGGGTGCTTAGAGTATTCATCTACGCTTCAATTAATGGTTTTCTGTGCTTTGTTGAATGTATGTTATTCAATTTCCCTGCAGAGTTAATGTTGCTGTTCAAAGAGAGCTTCATACACCTGAGTCTGATCGATCATGCATACACTTGGAATTTGATATTTCTGGCACTGGCATAGTGTAAGTTCATTTCCTTGTTTAAGCAATCAATGGGCTGGTATAACTGGACAAATTAGTTTCTTGAAGAGTTGTTAATTATTTGCCTACTGCCAAATTATTTATCGAAAAAATAAAATAAAAAAAATGCCAACTGCCAATTGTCTCTTGGCTTTTGAGTGCAAATGATATGTTAATGATCATTGCTGATCTAGAGTTTAGATCCTCTCATTGTAGCTGTGCTTGTCTTGGGTATATGTCTCCTTTCTTCTTCTTGAAATGAGGTAGTGAGCATGTAAAATGTTATTTTGTCTTCTTATTTGATAGTTTTAATGCCTTTCTTTAATATAAGATTTGAAAAGTTGTTTGGATTTTTCATGGCTTGATTGCCCTAATTTTATTTTTATTATTACGTCCCATCATTTTCTTGGTGTGTTCTTCAGCAGAATTTCTTATGCCAACTGCTTAAACCATTACCATTTGCCATTCTATGCATGTTTGAGTTGATTATTATAATTATCATAATGCATGCTAACTCATGTAAATTAAGTTTGGGAGATTTATTTTCTCAAAAAAAAAAAAAGTTTGGGAGATTTATTGGTTTTTTGCATTTATTTATTATGTGCTCAGCACTGATGCATAGCTTATTAGGATCTTCCCTAATTCTTGTTTGCTGCTTTCCCAGATATGAAACAGGAGACCATGTGGGTGTTTTTGCGGAAAATTGTGATGACACTGTTGAAGAAGCAGCAAAGTTGTTGGGCCAACCTCTGGATTTACTATTTTCTCTTCATACTGACAAAGAAGATGGTACACCCCTGGGAGGGTCATTGCAGCCACCTTTCCCTGGTCCTTGCACCCTTAGAGTAGCTCTAGCACGTTATGCTGATCTGTTGAATCCTCCTCGTAAGGTACAGCAGGATTATGCTCTTATATTTAGATCTTTTTATTTTATTTTTTTTCCCACTCTTTGGTTCTTAGCTTTAAACAATTTGTGTTTTCAGGCTACATTGGTTGCATTAGCTGCTCATGCCACTGAACCTAGTGAAGCAGAAAGGCTTAAATTTTTGGCCTCACCCCAGGGCAAGGTAAATTTTTATTTTTTTATTTTTATTTTTATTTTTTTTCCCTTTCATTAGTTTAGGGTCATTTTTGCTCCAAACAACCAGGCCAGAAATGAGAAAATAAATGAAGTAAAAATTGAATATAAGAAATTCTGTCATTCATAACTATGCATTTACAAAAAATCAAACTAGTGCTTTCCAATTTTCTGCTTGTTATGCATTCAACAAAAACATTAATGTACTGTGGTATCTATTCTTTCTTTTTAGGATGAATACTCACAATGGATTGTTGCAAGTCAAAGAAGTCTCCTTGAGGTAATGGCAGATTTTCCTTCAGCAAGACCACCCCTTGGTGTATTTTTTGCTGCAGTTGCCCCACACTTGCAACCACGCTATTATTCTATCTCTTCTTCCCCCAAGTGAGTATTTGTTTTGTCTCAATATTATGGTAAATGACTTCTTTAACAGAAGAAAAGATGCACATGAGGCTCTCTGTTTCAGTCCTGGTGGACTAAGAACATTGTGGATCCTTGTATTTCAACATGTGCAGATTCGCTCCTGAAAGAGTCCATGTAACATGTGCTTTAGTTCATGGTCCGACCCCCACTGGCAGGATTCACAAAGGAGTGTGTTCAACTTGGATGAAGGTGCCAGACAAACCTAGGCTCTCCTTTCATTGAAAACTTATTATATCTGCTACTTTTATTCTGTTTCATTGTGCATAGTGATTACTGTTTAGGCTCTACAGTTTGGTCCTCTTAAAGCTGTTCTTGCTTTGTTACCACCTAACAATACAGTGTTGCTTTGTTATCTAGAATGCAATTCCCTTGGAGAGCTCAGCTCCCATTTTCATTCGGCCATCGAATTTCAAGTTACCAGCTGATCCTTCAATTCCAATTATCATGGTGGGACCTGGTACAGGTTTGGCACCGTTTAGGGGATTTCTACAGGTATTGCAATCAATTTCACTCTGCTTTTGTTATTTTTAGCACAAATCTTATTGAGGTTGATCATTTATCAGGAAAGAGCTGCCCTGAAGGAAAATGGTGCTCAACTTGGTCCAGCTCTGTTGTTTTTTGGTTGTAGAAATCGAAGAATGGTAAACTGTCAATTTATCATCGTTATAGTCAAAATGCATGAACATGTGAGATTCTGCTGCAATATATATTAACTTGATATTTGGATGTAGGATTTCATTTACGAGGAGGAACTCAAAAATTTTGAGGATCAAGGAATAATCTCAGAGCTAATTGTTGCATTTTCTAGGGAAGGGCCACAGAAAGACTATGTTCAACACAAGATAACTGAACGCGTAAGTTTTTGTTGGTAATAAATCTTGAGCTACTGCTTTGAGAAGACTTGCAGAATCCTCATTTCATTTTATTCATTTCCAGGCCTCCCAAGTGTGGAGTTTAATCTCCCAGGAGGGATATCTATATGTATGTGGGGATGCCAAAGGGATGGCTAGAGATGTACATCGTACACTTCATACCATTGTCCAGGAGCAGGTTAATGTTACTTATACATCTAGTTTTTGCCGTCTTTCTTGTATTCCATCTTTCTAGATTCTTTTAATTATTGGGGAAGAAGTGGTGGAGGGGTTTGTATGCTTTTTAAATGTGGTAGTGTACGTGTAATGCTTGGGGAACAAGTGCATGATTTCTCTTTATTTATATTCTCACCTATTTATATTTTCATGTGAGAACATGGAAAACAGGTGCCTTTTCTTTCTTACTTGAACTTTTGCTTCATGTAAAGATATTTCATTCAGTAAAAATGCTAAATGGGAAGAAGTTGACTTCTAGGAACTATATTTAGGCAGACTTTCAACTCTCTCTCTCTCTTAATAGTTTGCTACTACTTTTGGTATCTATTTCTCTATTTCTAATACATCACCGATTATCTTAAATTCAGGAAAAAGTAGACTCATCTAAAGCAGAGGCCATTGTGAAGAAACTCCAAATGAACGGGAGGTACCTCAGGGATGTCTGGTGATCATCCCTATGATTCGCTCCAAGACCATGCTTGGTGTCTGCACTAATTGGCTAGTTGATCATTCTTTCTTCCATTTATAGCAAGCTTATGTGAAAAGTTCTGATCGCTTTGCTTCCCATTCTGGCTACCAAGGTCGATCATCAACTGTCTAGACCCAAGGCCTGAGTCTTTGCAGCTTATATATAAACTGTCTGCTAGCCTTCTTTGCCTTTCTATTAGACAAGGGATTTATTTCTTAAATTTTGTGATTTTTTTTTAAAGATTCAGACTTATACGATATGTTGTAGTATTAGTGAGATGATCTTGGAACACAGTTGAACTTTATATTAAAAGCTCCTGTAAAATTTTTATTCCTGTGTAATGAAGAGCAGGGAGAATAAATTATTCAAGCTTGTGCCTCCTGCCTGGTTGTCAACCCTGACAACCATTTGAAATGACATTACTCATTTTATGTTGATTGGGCCCAAAAGCACATTTTAGTAAGGGCTAACTGTAATGAACATTGTATGAGGCTGCTGTATCAGCAAATCGGCCTTTCGATGTTCTATCATACATGAAAAGACAGGCTGGCATAGTACAGAAGTGTACATTGTTAGAAACAGTGAGGAGAAAAGATTAATTAAAATGAGCTATTCTGGTAATACTATATCACTATACTGTCTCTGCAGTGCTGGACTTACACATGCAAAGAGGGATGGCTTCTGTTTCTTCACCTTCGTTCCAAACAGGAAGGATCTCAAGGGAATCCTGGAACGACTTGATGAGTTATCTTTTTTGAATCCAAATTCCTCATCAAGTTTTGATATTGTCTTAGTAATATTGTCTTGCAGCTTGTGCACAAGCTCAACTCCTGCTTGCAGCTGGGTTGCAACCTTTTTATTCTCCTGTTTCATATTCTGAATCTCACCTTGGAACTTTGCAGCTTGATAGGCACCCAGCTCTTCTTCCCCTTCAGGCCCTGCCCTTGACAACCTCGTTATCTCATCTTCAATGTTGGAAAGAGATAACAACCTGTTCTGTAAGTCTTCTTTGTGAACTGCATTGCTTTCCAGCCATAGCATTAACTCGGTCAGTATTTCTCTCAGATGTCTGTATATAGGCCGGACTGCTGAGAATAGTGACATGGGTTTATTATTCCCTTCTTGCTTGGCCTTTTCTCTGGCATCCTGCAGCTCAGTGTGTAAATCCTGGACTGAAGTTTCATATTTTCGTATCAGCTGGAAAGCGTTGCTAAACCTGTGCCAGAATTGTATGTTCTCTTCCAATAGGTCATCAATATCTGTGCGTATCTTTTCTTCAATGGCTGAAAGACTGTGAGGCTCTTCAACAATAGGCACCTCAGGGATGGGATCTTCTCCATCCTCTTTGGTGCTTGGAGACTTAATCTCTTCTTGAGATGTTGTTTCTTCTCCGGCAGGATCACCTTTACTCTTTTCTTGAGATGCTGTTTCTTTAAGGATTGAATCATCTAATAATTCAGAGAGGGTTAGTTTGTGAGGGACATCTGTAGTATCCAAGCTGGCTTTCACTGTACTTTCACTCGACTTTGGAGATTCCAAATGGTTCTCTTGAAGCAAGCTTAGTTTCTTCTGCAGAGATTGAATCTGTGCATCCTTCAAGGCATTAGAATTCTTCAGAACTTTTACCTGAACAACATATTGGAACTGGCTAGCCCTCCGTTTCTTCTCTGCTTCGTTAAGCTTGTTCTTTACTTCCCTGTAATTTACCAGCACAGATGTGTACTCATCTATTAGAACCTTGTCTCTCTCATCCAAACCATTTAAAAATAACTCTTTCCAATTTGGCTTATCGTCTTTGGTGACAAGTTCATCTTGCTCCACTTGTGTCCTCGAGTATTGTTGAATTCCTGCAAGAGTATACTGGGTTAATAAAATAAAATTTATGGTTATCATTAAGCTGTGGAGAGCAAAAGTACCTTGTTCTGGATTTCCATCTTTCATCTGCTTCTCTTCAGTCGATTTATCCCCTGAGATGGCCAAAGTGCTATGACCAGCCGGTATGGCATCATGTGCTTGAATCTCCTTTCCACCTTTCTTTAGATTGTCTTTGTGTGCTTGAATCTCCTTTCCACCTTTCTTTAGATTGTCTTTGTGTGCTTGAATCTCCTTTCCACCTTTCTTTAGATTGTCTTTGTGTGCTTGAATCTCCTTTCCACCTTTCTTTAGATTGTCTTTGTGTGCTTGAATCTCCTTTCCACCTTTCTTTAGATTGTCTTTGTGTGCTTGAATCTCCTTTCCATCTTTCTTTAGATTGTCTTTGTGTGCTTGAATCTCCTTTCCATCTTTCTTTAGATTGTCTTTGTGTGCTTGAATCTCCTTTCCATCTTTCTTTAGATTGTCTTTGTGTGCTTGAATCTCCCTTCCATCTTTCTTTAGATTGTCTTTGTGTGCTTGAATCTCCCTTCCATCTTTCTTTAGATTGTCTTTGTGTGCTTGAATCTCCTTTCCATCTTTCTTTAGATTGTCTTTGTGTGCTTGAATCTCCTTGCCATCTTTCTTTAGATTGTCTTTGTGTGCTTGAATCTCCTTTCCATCTTTCTTTAGACTCTCTTTGTGTGCTTGAATCTCCTTTCCATCTTTCTTTAGACTCTCTTTGTGTGCTTGAGTCTCCTTTCCATCTTTCTTTAGACTGTCTTTGTGTGCTTGAATCTCCTTTCCATCTTTCTTTAGACTCTCTTTGTGTGCTTGAATCTCCTTTCCATCTTTCTTTAGACTCTCTTTGTGTGCTTGAATCTCCCTTCCATCTTTCTTTAGACTGTCTTTGTGTGCTTGAATATCCCTTCCATCTTTCTTTAGATTGTCTTTGTGTGCTTGAATCTCCTTTCCATCTTTCTTTAGACTGTCTTTGTGTGCTTGAATCTCCTTTCCATCTTTCTTTAGACTGTCTTTGTGTGCTTGAATCTCCATTCCATCTTTCTTTAGATTGTCTTTGTGTGCTTGAATCTCCTTTCCATCTTTCTTTAGATTGTCTTTGTGTGCTTGAATCTCCTTTCCATCTTTCTTTAGATTGTCTTTTGCCATTCGATCACTTGAGACAGTGGAATTGCTATTATTTGCAGAAAGGTCTTTATGCACCTGAAGCTGCTCTTGGCCAGAAGCAGAAGTAGTATTTGTCTCTTCCTCTGGCAAAACATTTATCAGCTTCCCAGCGAGGTCATCTAGCTTGCAACTTGCTTCAGCAATGCGAGTTTGGAGATGATTGCTATGGTTGTTGGTTTTATGATTTAGATTCAGAACTCTCTGAAGCTCTTCCTCGAGTTGTCTTATCTTCTTATTCATGTTCTCAGAGTCTTGAATCAAACTTTCCTTCTCGTCTTCTACTTTATGAAGATGTTCATGAAGCTCATTCGCCTCTGCCTTCAATCTGTTAACATAAGTGTTCTGGGACAACACTGCACTTTCCAAACTTATGATCTTTTCCACGAGTTCATCAACCTTCTCAGCCAGTTCAGACATGTTAAGATCTGTGGCACTGGATGATACCTGCAGTTCTTCTTTAATCTGTTTGCGTAATGACTCCACATCAATCCTCCCTTGTTTAGTACTTCCTACTTGCTGCTCTGATTTCCTCGAGTCCATATTTGGCTTGGGAGGTTTTCTCTCTTTAGAGGGCAGTTTCTGTTGCTTAAGCTCCTGGCTGGCCGCAAGTGTTTCCACTAGTGTATCAAATTTCATTGTGAGATTCTGAACCTTCCCACTTTCAACAGCAAGCTCTTTATTTGACTTCTCATGTTGTCCTTGTAACCGTTCCAGTGTCTTGTGGCACGATTTCAGTGCTGTGGATGCCATCAGAGAGCGAGCCTCGTTATCCTCAATAATGGTGCCTATCCCAAACTCATCTTGTAAGCTGTTAACATTTGCCTGCATCTCATTTATCTGGTTCTCAATATCCCAGTACCTTTTCGCCCCGTTTTCATATGAACTCTTCACAAACTCTCTCTCAGTTTGCAGCGCCAGAATTTGCTTCTGAAGTTCATCGATCTCCCCAAGTGCCTCCTCTTTGCTCAGCCCTGAGCAGCTTGAAAAGGGCTTAACATCATCAATGGCATTGAACTTGAGAAGCCCCTTCTTAGACATCATTCGCGATGGTTGCTTAGCCTTCCTGGACATTGAGAGAGCTCTCGGTAACTTTGGGGCAGCTGGCAAATCCTTGGAGGAAGCACTCCATTCCTCAGGAGTTCCAGTTAGTCCTCCCAGGAAACTTTCACCATCTTCATCATCCATCGCTAATTGAACTCTTTCTGGATACACATTTGCTATGGTGCGATTAGCGTTTTGAAGCTCTCTTGATATGTGATCATATCTCTCTGCTAGAGCTCTGTAATTCCTAAAGGTATCCTCCACAAAGTTCAGAATCTCTGGCCTCTTTCTGTAGTACATTTCTGCCCTCCTCGCAAAAGAGTCTCCATCTTCATCAATGATCTTGACTATGTAACCTACCTTCTCCTCCATATCTGCAACCATAAACTAAACATCATCAAATCCTGTTTTCTTCTATAATCCACTTTTCTGAGGGAAGATAACAACAATTAGACAAGTATTATCCTCAGATATGCATTCAAGATTCTTTTATCTCTTCAAGTTTGTCTATGGATATAAATGTGAAAACTTTAGGTGATTTTTACAAAAGAGGCATGATGAAATGCATGATAATCATAGTAGTTCCTCTAATATTAAAATCAAAATGGATTGTAAAGGAAGACACATAAGGGAACAAGACAAAATGATTAATGAGGGTTTGAAGCATTTACCATGGAGGTTTTGGTCCAACCATTTAGACTGCTTAGACCTAATGTGGCTAGCCCACCACCATGAATATGCATTTTTTGCTGCTCTCTGCAACATTTCTCTTTTCCTCTTCAACTTTCTGCCAAAGTTTTAATCATCTATCAGGGGCTCGGATGCACACTTGCTTTTCTCCTCTCTGAACTTTTATGGTATTAATTCATTTATAGAAAGCAAAGTATAAAAGGTTTTTGTAAATACCTAAAATATAAAAAGAATCAAAGATTTGTTGTGATTCTGCATTTCTGTGAAGGCGGAAAACTGGAAAAGAAAGAATAAAAAATTATTTGTTTAGGGAACATGGAGGATGAGGGGTGGATGGATATATACTTGGTCAAAACAGGGATTTGTTGCATATATTTAGGCAGGCACTAAGTAGGCACCTATATTAACTAATTATATGGTTGTCAACATTGGTAAGTAAGAGAAGAAATTGAGGCTTGCATGTCTTATAATCCATTTTCTTTCATTTGTCTCATTATCTCTCCCACAGTATATAATAAGAGATTTTTATGACGCGGGTTGACATTGGTGTTAATAATACTCATAGGGTGTGTTTAGTTCGCACATGAAATTGAAATTGGAATGAGAATCAAATACTTAGTAATGGTAATTGATTTTGATTAAAGTATTTTGCATGTTTAGTAGTAAAGTAGAATTGGAATGATTACCAAGATTGATGTTTGGTTGTGTATGACCCTATAATGGAAACAAATGTAAAAAAAAAAAAAAAAAAAAAAAAAAAAAAAAAAAAAAAAAAAAAAACAAGACAATTGATCCTAATATAATGACATCAAAAACATCAATATGAACAAAAAAATCAAAACTTAATAAATAATGAAATTTTTAATTGGAGGGGTAATCAAACTCCATAGTGTGTTTTAAAAAGCTGTCAACAAAATACTAACTATAATTTTGATTCCCATCCATAGTGTGTAAACCTATGAACCAAACACACCCATATCATATGTGATATACTTTATTATATTGAGTACTATTAACATTAATGCTAATAGTCGGTTGAGTTAGTAAATACAGTTACAAGTTCGACATTTCGACTCCCTCGAAAATAATCTATTGGCCTTTTTGTTGGTTTACCTCATTTTATTCCTTTGTCAAATACCAACTAAGATCAAAAGACAACGTTTATCCTGTGCACACTCTTGGGTAGTGGCTGCGGGTTTTTCTAACAGTATTATAGAAAATATGATCATTAGTGTTACAAAATCATCATACAAATATCTTCAAGTTGGTTGGTTTCATTTCCAAGTTGTGAGAACCAGACATCATCCTGTAATGATACCCAAAAGAAAAGGCAGCATTTTCAAATTCAAAGGAAAAAACCTCAGTCCATAACAAACACTGAGGTGAGGTTGTCATCTAAAAGAATACAAGTTGGCAATAACAAATGAAATTCTCTTGCCATTCAAGCTTTATTCGTTCTTACAGCTGTTTTAGGCTCATGATCAAATAAACTTGAAAGTCAAAATTAGAGCCCAATAAACGTATGCATATCTACACTACTTGAGAGTATTGTGATCAAGAAAACCGCTTTCTCCTCCAAGGGATTGTTTAAGCAGGGCACATGCAATCGAGAGCAGGATAAGTGTATATCGATTGGTTTGCTTTGCGTATCAGCAGTTGCCCTTGTCTGTTCCTGTGACCATGCAGTACTGCTTGGCGGAACTTTGACCACTGCATGCTCTCATTTATGAAGAGTTTGCCCAGAAGTCTCAAGTTCGGTCTAATGGTCTTCAGGTTCATAAATGCTCGATGCCCCACCTAAGGACATTGTCACAGTGTCACTTAATTGCAGTCCCGGGAAGAGATTATGAAAGCTCAGTAACAAAACTATATTGAATATTTATGCAATTAAGACAAGAATATATAGTCTTACCAATGCATTGTGCATATTGCCGGGAGAAGCAGAAATGAAGATGTCGCTCTGCATGCTCACATGATAATCCACAGCAGATAATAAAGAAGCTTTTCCTTCAACCCTAGCTAGTTCCTCTGGAGATGCAAGGCTCCTTTTATCCTCCATTAGCGGGAACAAACGAAGAAGTGTAGAGATCCTTGCTTCTCCACCATAAACCTGGGAAGATCGAAAAAAGCATCTATATATTTCAGGTGAACGATGAGAATGAGGAGGGTCAAGAAGACCGAGTAGTAACTAGTAGTAACATTTAAAGCATGATTGAGGAAGAGGCAATAATAACCTTATGGGAAGCAAGATAAAGACGTGTACTGTTGTCGAAACCCAAGGCAGCCAACAGGAGTCCAATCTCTTCGGGAGTCAATGGGCAACGCCCTTCCTTTCTTAATTCCTCATCAGTGAATTGAGACTTCATCACTCTTCCTTGCCAAAGTACTTGGCGATATTTTGCAAGAGCAAGCTTCTCAGCCTTACCTCCACCGAAATAACAAGCTGAGTGGGCTGCCATATCCTGTTCAAGGACAAAACCAACAAATTTGGACACCGTAACAAAAAAAAGAAAAAGAAAAAAGAAAAAAAAAGTGTAATAAACTCCAATGACTCAGTTATATTGCAAATAGTCAAGTATATGTACAATTGTGCTTATAGGCCAGTAAAGTACACAAAAAACAGTTTCTTTTATAGTGCTTATGATTTTTTTTTTTTTTTTGAGTGCTACTGACTCTATTACAATGTAGTATCTGTTCATAGCTACTTTCTCAACCTACTGAAGCACAAAGAGTCAATAACGCCTCCACTGAGGCTCGAACTCACAACCTCCCATATGGGAGTCCAACCCGGGTGCCATCTGAGCACAAGGTGCTTGGCTTATAGTGCTTATGATAATTTAACAGTTTCTCAAAATTGTCAGCCTTGATCTGCATGTCTGCTACTTATCTCTATATAATCTCCAAATGAAATTAATGTAAACCAATTGTTTCCTCGACATGTTTGTTTTTGAAAAGCGAGAATGAACAGAAACAAATGCAAGTGCATAATTCAAGACCTTTTTCTACCTCTGTTCTTTATAGTTGAGAAATGAAACCATGTCAGTGAGGTAGAGGAAGTCATACTTTATCAAATCGAAGATGCAATACAACATATTTCCCAACTCCTGGTTTGTCATTGCCTCGTTGATGCATGGAAGTTGATGTTCCATCCATGCTAGGAGAGCTTCTCAAGCGACTGACAATTAAATCCCCTAATGTCCTGATATGTGGAACATAAACCAGTGCCTGAAAGTTAACTTTGCAACGTAGATGCTGGATGTCTGAAGGCAAGCCATCAAAAGTCAAGCGATGAGAGAACGGAGCTACAGCGACAATCCCATGACTAGAATAGCAAAACAAAAAAAAAAAATAACAAAAATTGTATAAAAACTAGGAAGTTTGCTAATGCATATAAGGTTTAATGAAGAGAAAAGGATCCTTTCATTTTGTGGCAATCACATTATGTATGAACAAACCTCTGCATTACTGGCAAAACATTTTCCAGATACCAAGTAGCAGAAGCATGGACAGGTGCTGTTTTGATTCTAGTTTGACGTATGCCTGTTGCATAGTACTCCCTGGTGCTCCATGAGAAATCACTTGGAAGCTCTTTAATTATGGAGACATCATCCCTCAATGTTTGGATAAAATGATCAATATCAAATATATCCTCAAATGAACTATACGGAGAAAGAAAAAAGAAAACAATTACTTGTTATTAAAAAGAAAATTTAGATTAGAAAATGGAGAGTGAAAGAGTATAGGCATTCCTGACCTTGTGTCTTGCCACACAGCATTTACGTCAAGGTAAGGAATTATGAGGGTCGCATTTAAAATTTTTGCCACAGCTACCGCATCACAAATCTTTGGACAGTAGAAGGGGAAAACTTTTAGTAAATCAATCATGAGGTCCCCCAACAGCTCCATATACGAATTCTAGTCTCTAAAGTAACACTCTTCAGAATGTTGTCTAGTGTGTGAATGCATGCATGTATAAATGCCAAACTCAAAGTTGCGTACCCCCATTCTCTGCTGGTTCAAACCCCCATCAAGAAACACCTGTATATATCCCTGAGGCTTCTTTGGCAAAGCTATAGAGTTGCATAGGAAGCCAAAGCAAAAGAAATTCAACTAAACAGAGTTAGGTTATTCCCGAGGGTTGCACTGGCAAAGTAAGAACAAGATATGCGATCAAGACACTTGGTCATCGCAAATACTCACAAGGGTTATTTGGAGAAGCACAAGGCTTCCTTCCTTGATTAGGCAAAGGAGACCACAGATCAGATTCTTGTTCATCAGACTACATGGTTAAGTCAGTAAACAACATTTATGAAAATGTTCATAAATAAATTTCAAGGCATTAAAAAAAAAAAAGAAAAAAGAAGAAACATATACTCACACTTGGATGTTGTAGAGCTCCATTTAGTAAATGCAAGTGCATTGGCCTTGGAGCAATCCATTCCTACAGTTGCATGAGCTACGTTATCAGATAAAACTCCAGCATAAAAGCCAGCAAAGTAATTACTGTAAAATTTTCAAGAAAAATATTCAGTGTGAACCATTTAACATCTGAAACTACAAGCAAATCTATCTCTAATTGTGCACAATAGATAGGAGAATCTAAGCATGAAATGATCTTCCAACAACAATTGGTTGGTTTGCAAACAAGCAAAAGAATGATTAACTAAAACTCAACTCAACTCAACTAAACCTCTATCCAAATATAGTATAGGTCAAGTCACAAATGATTTAGCAACATCTAGTGCCAATATTTTATGTTTTAATACATACAAACTCACCGATACAGTCTTGAAAGGCTTACATAGGAAACAAATGTAAGTGATGAGTCTCAAAGGAGAAACTAAGGGTGTGTTTGGTTCATGGGGTTAGACACAAGGGTTGGGAATGAAAGTCTTGACAACTTTTTAAAACACAAGTATAGGATTTGATTACCCCTATAATTACAAAACCCATTACCTAATTGAAATTAGGTATCATTCCATTAATTCAGTCTTATCACTCCTCATTTCATCGACTTCCTCACTGCATTGCATACTCACCTCATCGTCACTCTTAAGATCAATTGCCTTGATTTTTTTTGTTTTTTTTTTTTTTGTATTTTTAAAAATCTTTATTCTGGTTATAGGGTCATACATAACCAAACATCAATATTGGTAATCATTCCAATTCCACCCTATTACCAAACATGCAAAATATTTTCACCAAAATTCATTCCAATTACCAAATATTTGATTCCAATTCCGGTTCAGATTCTCATGTCCAAACCAAACACACCCTAAACCAATCCACTCTCGCAGGTTCTCAACTTATGTTTCCTCTAAGTCATGAAGAAAACATAATCACTTGAATAACAACTTCCCAGCCATACCTTACATTACTTACTGAATTGAAATGATAATTTGTGGTGAATGGACACTTTTTCAAGAAACCAAAACCTGAACTATCAGATAGTGGCCTTCCCGAGGCAAGTAGTGATCCATAGCAAGTTACTATCTTACATTCACCAGAACAGAAGGAAAAAAACTACCAAAGGAATTGATTTTTTCAGACTTACCCATAATAAAAAATAAAATAAAAAATTGATTTTTACTATCATTTCCAGACAATAATTTTATACCAATACAGGATAAACTGCATAATGCAAAACTACTGAAAGACGGCCACTAAAAATAACTGCTAGATAAAAACTACAAAAAGAATTGATTTTTGCTGACTTACCCATTAAAAAAATTGCTTTTTTCTATCATTTCCAGACAATAATTTTATACTAATGCAGGATAAATTGCATAATGCAAAACTACTGAAAGAAGACCAATAAAATAACGGTTATATATGAGTAAGCTGAGAGAGAGAGAGATTGAGCATACGGAAAATAGAGAAAGGTAAGACCGGCCTAGCGGAGAGAAGAGGCTGGGGTAGAAATTGGGTAAAAGTATGAGCAAAAGCGCTCCTAATTGCAATGGATGTGGAAACGCTGATCTCCCTCGGCTCTGTTTAGACTGCCGGAAACTGCTACCACCCGACATTCGTCAACCGTCGTCGTCGTAGTCGGTGGTGTCCTCTTACCAATATTCCGATTCTTCGATGAATCTCACAAGAATTTTACCAACTTGAAATGTAGAAGCTCTTTATCTAACTTTTCTTCTTTCACTATGGAATCTGGAACTGAAGAACAGTATTGTGTGTTCGATCGACGGAAGCAGAAAGAAGAGAATATTTCATTTCATTTGTTGTTTTATTTTATTTTATTTCAGGACTTTAAATTCTTACTTCAATTGTTGGGCTTAGGCTAATTGATAAGAAGCCCATTGAAGAAGGGCCGTCCATATGGACTTTATGGGCTCAATGTTGATACTTCGCCATGGGATCGGCCCGATTATGTCTCATTCAGTATCCAGAAAACGGGACAAATTATTGTGTAGACCATGGTTCATACAATGTTATGTGGACAATAACAAAAAGTATATTTTTAATATAATAAATGTATATTATTTTTATATTGTATGTATATTATACAATATAATATACGCTTAGTACAAAATAATGTACATCCCTTGAATACAATATACATTATTTTTGTACTGAATGTACATTATTTTACACTATACAAAATATGGTCCATACAACTTGTGTGGACTATGGTCCACACAATAATAATTGAGAAAACGGCGTGATATTTTGACAACACAGGTAATCAATGTTTAAACTTCTTATGTGAGATTGTTTTTTTTTTTTTTTTTTGAGTACTATTGACTCTGTTACATGACATTTCACTTAAGGGAGTCACTTCATATCGCTTGACCACAAAGTCTTTGGTGGTTATGTGAGATTTATTAGTTCAAATAGAAATTGAGAAATCAAACCAATTATAATAACTGAGATATTGAGTTCTTCTTAAATCATTTTACATGTAATCAATTATCAGCTAATTTACCAAACATGTTTCTACAATCAACTAATAATTATTTACTAAACACCCTATTAATCTTCATGTGTAGAATCAACTCAATGCCTCTTTACTCTTTTCAAAGGTTGTTGGCTCGATGTAATATGGTGTGGTCTATGTTTGTTCATGAAATATGTTTATCTCTCCTCAACACCTTATCATGCTTGACTTTTGACTTCCTATAATAAACTTTTAATAGTTGTATGCTAGCTTAATTTTTATTTACAAAAAATCTATAACTACTATTAACAAATAGTTGTATATACTTCTTGAATATTAAGTCAGGATATGAATATTAAATTTGAGCCTTGAAAATACAACTATCTTAAAATTTTATGAAAAAATGTTTTACTACCTTTAAAGTCTTACCTAAAAAAAAATTAGTTTCTGTGGTTGCTAATTAACTCAAATGAAAGTTATTTGAATCATTTAAATACAAATCTTTAAGAGTGTTATCTCAAATAGGACTTGACAATTAAGTCTCAACTAATTGGTCACAATATTGATTAGTATCACAAAAAATAAATACGAGATTGACTAATCCTATTTGTGAAGTGCCTACTAAAATAACTAGCTATAGCTGCATTTCCAAGGGTCAAACCTGATCTACACCCCATAAGTTCATATTAGTCTTTTATATATATATATATATATATATATATATATATATATATATATATATATATATATATATATAATGTACCACAATAGTTGCACCTAATACAAGCCTAGCTAGTATAAAATCAGATGAGAGAGTGAAACATAGTTTCTCATTATATTACAAGTCCGAGCAGTTAGCAAACGACAAGCCTTCCACAACACATGGAATACGATGAACATACATTCGATTTAAGATCAAAACGACAAGAAACCAAACATAAAAACAACGCTTACGTACGTAGCACAAGGCCATCCATGTTATGCCCGCATATGTATATTCATCAGCTAGTTAATGGGTAGCCTGGTCAACGCAAATGAACAATCAGCAACATAAGTGCCAAACAACACATCTTATAACAAAACCATCCAAACAATACAATAGTATAGTATAGTATAATAAGGCAAGCATATATATACCCTAGTTTCAGCGATGTGTCCGAGCAATCGTCTTCGGGAAGCGGACCGCTATTGCAACTACAGACATTAGTGGTTATGGACTCCGACGAGTGCCCTTCTTCTGGTATCAAGCCTGCCTCCACGTCAGCAATAACCGGGAATTTTTCACCGTTAATCCTGGCCATCTGTGCATATATAGTTAAGTTACATGACTATCAATCAAGCTGGTTGAATAATATAATAGCACCACCTCCATATATATAAGATCAGATGAAGAAGATATATGTGACAGAATATAATGAAACAATTAGTGTTAATTACTTTCTGTTTCAGTTGTTTATTCTCGTTCATCAGCTCTGCACCCTGCAGAAATGGCACGAATTTAAACAAGGAATAAAATCATTGTCAATATAGTGTAAGTTACTATATTTAGCAAAATATAATGTGTGACTAAATTAAACTTGTCACACTTTGTATATTCATTTGTTGTCCATAATTGACCCCATCTTTGTTAGGCCGGCATGCTTAAACATATATATGCATCCAATGCATGGGGAACCTTTAGCATATGACTACATATGAAGCTAAGGATAAAGCGGGACCAAAATGTTTCACAAAAATCCTCAATCATCTGCAATAATAAAACTCTTATTTATTGCCACATCAAGTGGTGAAAGATTCTGGTTAAAAATGTTAGTCCGGCTTGGTTGCTTGATCCACCAACAAATAATTCGATCTTCAAATTCTGCTAACTATTACGTAGTGTAATATAAATAGAAGTTTTTTACTAAGACTATGTGGTCTAATGGTACCTAGGTTGGACTTTCATTTGGAAGATTGTAAGTTCGAGCCTCTTTATTACAGTTGTGTTTTACCAGTAGCATTCAAAAAAATAAATAAAAGTTTTTTGCATTGAACTCGACTTTAATCATATACTGTACCATTAGTCTATAGATTTTCCTACAAACAATTGTATATATTGTAGTCTCCAAACTCTTGCGATTAATAATATTAGGGCCGGGGATTAACCACGATATACTATTACTTCCCCTTCTAAATACTTTATATGCATATAATATTCACGTACCAAAATTAATTAATACCCTAAGATTTTCACAAAACCCGTCATCAATACTAAAGTTCTAAATAAGTTATGTTGCATATAACAAACCTTCCTTTGAAGAGTAGCAATCTCGGTCACAACTCGTTCACCCTAAAACAAATAAGTTGTAGCTAATTGAGGTTAGCTGCATTATATTATATATATATATTCAAAGAACTAGTTTATATTTCCAAATAAAATTAAACAAGCAAATAGACCTTAGTCTCCAGCACACGTGTTAGTCCATTTTCAAGCTTTTTTTCCAACTTTTGTAGTTCCTCTAAGCTTAATCCTTGAAGCTCCTCACCCTTCATCTGTCTGTTTGTAATCATTTTAATGAACTTTAATTAACCAAATTAGATATATAATCCTTGCATATATTTGGGTATTGCATTATATATGGAAATTAATTATGTTTAGGAACAATAAACTGGGCATAAAATTAAAGTATATATATTATATATATGTAATTTATACCTAAGCTCATGAGTCTTGTCAGCAACCTCCTTGCTTAATCTCATATGAAGGCTATTCTCTAGCTAAATTGAGCAAAACATATTTTAGGAAATTTAATAATAAAACATTATATGTAATAATAGAATTATTGGCTCTCTAATCTATAAAATATCATAGAATGGATCCGAAAACGGAAAAATTGAAGTAAACACTACTAAAGTGGTAAAACGATTTTTCTTTAAATAGAATAAACCTATAGGATATATGTGATACCTGAAGTTCAAGAGAAGGTTGATTTACTTGGTCGAGATTACTCGAATGCAGTTTATACTTTCCAAGAATATCTTTCATGCTATGAGAGAAAAAAAAGTAAATATTTTTGTTATTCCATTATTCACGAAATAAATTAAGCATATACAACAATCATTTTTATTTTTAATTAAAACTAGCGATGTACTGTTGCTATACTAAAGAAATTATGTTATCACGAATATAATAATATTCTTTTTGTTGCAAATTAAATTGAAATCTCCATTTCCTTTTACATTTATTACCATTTCAAGAAAGCATATATCAGTTCACAACTATGATTGATATGACCATACAAGAAGTGATATATGTATGTCATATAGGGCATATATATATAGCTTTATACTTGAGTATATATAGCAAGGAATAAATGATGATGATGATTAATTACTTAGAGCTGGCGAACTCGAAAAGCTTGCCGGTGGCGGAGAAGATGATGAGAGCGACGTCGGCGTCGCACAGCACCGCCAGCTCCTCCGCCTTCTTGAAAAGCCCTCTTCTCCTCTTCGAGAAAGTCACTTGCCGCGCCGTTATGTTATCGATCTTCTTTATCTTTATCTTCTCCCTCGCCATCTGCAAAACCCAACAAATTAAAAATCTTAGCAACGAACTCGATCTCCGGTCAACTTCGGAAACTACAAAAAAACAAGAACAACAACGTAGATCCGACCGGAGCTTAAATCAGACAAATTCTTACACTAAAGCTGGATGGGAGACAAGATTACAAGAATAATGCAGTGTCTGCTGAAACCCTAGCCAGAAGAACAGGAAAAAAAAAATATAAAAATTCACCCACCCACCCACCTACCCAGTACCCACCCACTCCATGCCCAGAACAGATCGGAGTTTACAATGAATCTAACCAATAGTTGTAACCAAACGTGCGAACCTGGGAGTGAATAGTTCGCTGTTTTCTTGTGTTTGGATAACTGGCCTGGGGGCGTGGCCTTCTCGGGAGTGATGGGATGCCTTCACCTTCTGGGGATGGAAATGATAGTTTTATTTTTCCCTCTTTTGGGAAACTCAGTACTCTTTATCCCTCAAAGTAGAAAGAGAGAGAAAGTGGACAGTGAGAGAGACTGTGAGGGAAATATAATATATTTTTTATTACCACTAGTGTAGTCAAGACTCAAGAAAAGGAAAGTCTGCTTTACTTTATATAGCAAAATTATGAAAACCTCCACCTTATGTGGATATATATACAAATACCATATTTTCCCAATACTGAGGAATTTACTTAATAATATATGTACATGGAGAAATAAATATATTGCTCGATATATTATGATTTATACACGTACTATATTTCATCACTAAAAGCATTCACAATAATGATTTTTAGTAGAATTTTTGATGAAACAAGGTTGAGGTGGAGGAGAGATAATGGATTGAGTCTTTGCAAGAATATGAGTTTTTAGACCGAGTAAGTGGAGCCCACGTGGGGAGAGAGGCGCGCCTATTCGCGCATCCTGACACGTAATTGCTTCTGTTTTTTCTTTTTCTTTTTCTATTTGCGTGTCAGATTTGTATTTTTTTTCTTTTCTTTTTTTCCTCACCTTCCTCATCTCCTAATTGGATCATAAAAAATCGTGAAAAAATTAGAGCGGATGAAGATGCTCTGTATAACCTATTTACTAGCAATTTATTATGGATTTGACAAAATAATCAATGAACAGCCAAAAACATCAAATATGAAGATAGAGGGCAGGTTTCCGGATAAGATGTACTGTATGTGTATATGTTGTATTTGGGGGAGCAATAATTAACCTAAGTATAAACACATAAGAATAGCATTTGTTGTTGTGTTATTGTCCGTAGGATGTATTTATCTGACGGTTGGAAAGAAGTGCAACGTGCATATATACATGCATTAATTCACCCCTTAGCGGAGTAGTTGATATCAGTTTGTGTAGTAGTTTTCATAGGGGGTTGGCTAGGGATGGCAATTTCAATCTGGCCTGTGGATATTCGCCGGAATTCACCCTGCATGGATTGAATTTTTTTAGGTGGTAGTGGGTGATGGGTCTTAAAAAAAGTAAATTCGCGGTGGATCAGATTGGATTCGGGTTCTATGTGCAAAACCCGCCTAGAATTTCATCCGATCCACCATGTAGTTATTTATAAAAATTTTTATAACTTAATGTAAATTTTTACTATTTTTATACTAAATTACTAAGTTTATTTTTAAAAATTAACAATTTAGTTATTATATTTAAATATTTATATTATTTGATGTTTTATATAACTAATGAATTTCATTATTTTATTATGTGTAGGTAATTTAAATATTATTTTCTGAAAAATAATAATGAGATTATAAGTGGTGGGTACGCATAGTGAGCACCCGCACCCAATGGGGGTTGAGTGGATTTTGAAAAAGTCCACCCGATGCGGGCTGGAGATGGGGGTAGGTGGAGAAAATATAAGGTGGGCCGGGTGATGGATGTAGCCCTCTCTGACCCATTGTCATCCCTAGGCGGTGTTGCTATTTGTACTACCCTCTTATGAAAAGTGAGTGTAAATAATAACTTGGGAATTGTAAAAAGGTGGAAAATTTTTAACAATTACATAAGTGGTGTAAATAACAATAATGATGTAAATATGACTATTTACACAAATCTAGTCAAATGTAATTTACGAGATTCTAATAATAATTTTTTAATTAAAAATTTTAAAAATAAAATATTATTTAAAAAAAAAAATCCTCGGCAGTGGGCTGTCTTCTCATCGGTGAAAAGGTAGCCCCTGGCCTTCTCACGGGAGATGGTGAGTTTTTTTTTTTTTTTTTTTTTTTTAAATGTTTTAATATTTTAAGTTTTAAATAATTATTTAATTTAAAAACATAATGTTTGAGTAACTTTAATGAAGGTGGTGCAAATAACAAGTTATTTTATTTACACCACCTATAAAATTAGCACACCTATGACTTGAGTGAATTAGTTATTTAACTCTTCCAGAAAATTATTTAATTTATTAGTCTTCTTAACTTGAGTGAATTAGTTATGAATAATTTAAGTTAATTTACATTTTTATAGTTATTTATCAGCTATGATTATAAAGTAGGTTTTACTTGTGTACAATTTTAAATATAGATGGCAAGTTTTGTTCGTAAATCAAAATTTGTATAATAATGGTGGGAGACTGGAGAGTGCAATTTTGTTTGCCATATTATGTGGACGGCAACATGGCCGTACAGATAGGGCGGCCAAAGCTGTTGGCTGTTATGACTGTGACGCATCACGTATATATACTACATGCTTTATGCTTATCACATTTCACAATTACAATTATAATACAGATAATTTTCAAAGGATTTATGATCCTATGATGTCTATTTTCGTTATCTTCACGTTATAAACACATATATTCTTCCCAATTATAAATACATATATTGACTGCCTTGTTGGACGTCATAGTTCAAAAGTGCTTTTCTTACCGACAAAAACTTTGTAATTTAGTGGTATATATATAAGATTTTCTGTCGGGAAAAGTGTCAAATAGCCCCATCTACTATGGCAAAGTGTTCAATTCCACCCACGAACTAAAATATAGTGTAATCAGCCCAATTAACTTTCTAAATTTGTTCGTTTAGCCTGTTTCGCAGGTAGCCACCCGGTTCCCCCTCACTGCTGGTTGACGTGGATATATTCATTAATATGACATGGAATATTAGCAAACCCTAGAGCCACGTCCTTCTCTTCTTCATATTATTATTGGACCAAAATTGTTCTCCATTCGTTCTCCATATCATTCGCGATTCTCCATCTGACTTCGCCGTGGTTTCGTGTTCAAGCCTAACAAGCTGGGTTTCGTCCGTACAATGTCAACATAGCTGGGTTTCGTCTTCAAACTCTAGCTTCAACTGTATAATGTCATCATCATCGACTTCATCTAGTGTGCGGACGAACTTGGAGTATGAGCCTCCTATATTCTGTAGGTGTGGATTGAAGGCTCCAATCTGCACAACCCGAGAATCTGGGAAGAAATTTTATGGATGTCAAAGGTGGAAGGTGCGTTTATATCCATAATTTTATAGATTGTTGTTATTTTTGGATTGAGATTTTATAAAAAAATTTGTTCAGGAGGGTCTTGGGTGCGGTTTTTTCGTATGGAAAGAATCTGAAAACGCAAGTGGAATGGACGAATTGAAGAAAATGGTTGCAAGCATGAGGGCTGATTTGATGAATGAAATAGGTGTTCTACGTGCAATAGTTGAGAGTGAAGTGCAGAGGAGGAAATTGAAGGAGAAAAAAGATGCAAAGAAAAAGTGTTTTTTGATTTCTTTAGTAATGGTGTTAGTATTAGTGAAGCTTATGTTGTAGTGAATCTTGTAATCCCTAGTTAAGATAATGTTGTAGTTGTTATTGAATATAATGTCACTCTGCAAATATTTAGCATGTTGTGCTTAGGGTACTAAAAAATTTGAAATAAAGCTTGATTTCAGGATGCAAAAGGGCAACCTTTTTTTTTCTGTTTTGCCTATCTTTTTTATTGTGTTTGCTGGTACTAGTCACTATCATTCTTGTGTGATTTTTGGGTTTGAAACTTGATTCAAGATTCAATCTTTTCTTGCCATGATATAGTTGTGAAAATATTCCTTTGAGGCCGATTAATTGCAGGTTGATCTGTACTGAGAATTGTTATTTGCTATCAATAGATTATGTTTTCCTGGAATGGAGAGTAGAGAGCACTATATCTATATCTGATTATCTGTATATGTTTGCTTAGAGATTGAATTGTGTGATTATGGCCAGTAGCAGTGAGCATTATTCCCTTGATTATGGCCAAACGAAAACACTGCCAAATTTACTGCATTAATGCAATAATTCATACTACAAAAACACTGCCAAACTTGTAAATAACACTGCCAAATTTCCAAACAAAACATACTGCATTAATGCATTACCACTAAAAGTTAGAGTTGCCAAAAAATTCAGCATTGTCTACACAAACATACTGCCAAACATACTGCCTTGTTTACCAAAATATATTACTAATACTAACAGTTACAAGGCTTAGCAAAATGCAGCTACTATGATAAATACATCAGAGTTAATTCCCTCCACTTGAACTGTTGGCAATGCTACCTGTGCTAGGTGTATTGGTCCTCCCCCTTCTAGGTTTATATATGAGTCGTTGACTTGGTAGTCCACGCTATACAAAAATAAAACAAGATGTTAATTATCTACAAAGTAAGATAACAATAGTGCAAGTAAATTAGTCTACATGATTCCTTACATTTAGTGTGACTTCTCCAGTGTGTGGGTTTGTATATATACCAAGGCCAACTTGTCTTCCTCTTGCATTTGAACTTCCTCCTCGTACAGCAGCTATATTAGAACTCCCTCCTCTTGCATTTGAACTGCCAGTCTGCCTTGGTTGAGTATGACAATTACGTTTGTTGTGTCCCTTTTGCTTACACAGTGCACAAGTCATAACTCTTCCTTTTCTGGACAACTGAGTAGTGGACTGTGAAGGCCTAGGTTCTGATTCCTCTAGCTTTCTTTTTTTCTTAGGCCTTCCAGTCATCTTCTTGGGGCAGGTGCATGTAGCTTCTCATTATGAGTTTTTGGCCAAAAGATCTCACCATTTATGGGTTGCATCACATGTGAATATGTTCTGATGTACACAGCCTTAGAGTACCAATCATGCACAAACTGTTCTGGTTGTTTTCCTTGGTCAAAAATAGCACAAATTGCATGTGCACATGGGATACCAGTGAGATCCCAAGACCTGCAAGAACAACTCCTCCTTTGAATGCTGACCTTAAACTGATGCTTCCCCTTCTTTATCTCATATCCATCATCACCATTGAAATCAACCTCCCATCCAACACTCTCAAGAATGTTATCATTTAATTTCTTCATTATAAAGGACCCAAATTGCCCATTCCACTTTTCAACAGAAGACTTCTTTGCAGCAATCCTCTTCATCATTCCAACTCTAATGTCTTCTAACATTGAAACTATTGGTTTTGACCTAGCCTTTAAGAGTGTGCTGTTGAAGGCTTCTGATAGGTTATTGTCCACAATGTCACACTTAACCTCTGTTCTAAAAAAGGCTTTACACCACATCTTCATTGGGTATTTGTCCAAGTCTTTCCTTGCTTTGATGTCTATCTTCTCTAATGCCTTGAGTTCTTCTTCAAGTTGCGCTTCAGTGGTAGCCTTAGCAATCTGCCAGAAGTGTTTTTTCATAACCTTGCCTCTATGACTTTTACTCCAGTTAGCATGGACATGCCTTGCACAATTCCTATGCTCAATCCCAGGAAATAAATCTGCAATTATTTTACTTAGACCCTGCAAAATAGAAGACACAATCAATTATAGGCAACAACCAGTAAATTAAGTAGTAAATTAACTTATACAAATCTGAATTCATCTCTAATATAGAATACATTTTGTTGATCACTCATAATTGTCCAATCACTGCTGTCCCACATCCCTAGATCTGACTTCAACAACTCTAGAAACCATTTCCAAGATGAATTATTCTCGATCTCAACAACAGCCCAAGCAATAGGATACATCTGGTTGTTTCCATCCCTCCCAACAGCAGTTAAAATCTCCCCCTTCAACATACCCTTCAAGAAACACCCATCTAGCCCAATCACCTTCCTACAACCTTCTAAAAACCCTTTTTTAACAGCAGCAAAACACACATATATTCTCTGAAAAACAGATGGAGCATTAGGAACAACCCTAGTTGTTTATATTTTAACAGTGCTACCTGGATTGGAGTTCAGACATTCTTCAGCATAATCTCTTAATCTTTTAAACTGCCCTTCATATCCTGCATCCAATTTCTTTATAATTCCTTGGAGAGTCCTTCTAGCCATGCTTATTGAGATATTGAGCTTTAAATCAGCCTGTATGTCATTCTTCAATTGAGTAAAGCCAATGCAAGGATCCTTCCTCACTTTGTCCTCTAATTTATCTACAAGCCACTTCTGACTCACAACTCTTAGCTTGTACTTTGAATTGCATCTATGGACTAGATTGATTGACTTTACTTGAAAGCATTTGTATCTATCTTCCCACCCTGCACTACAGTAGAATGGACACCCCTCTCCTTTACACTCAGTCCTTACATATTTAGCTTCATTCTTTTTCCAATATATATCTCTTTTATTGTGCACAGCATAACTAATCATTGCATTTTTAAATTGCACATTATCATCAAATAGCATACCTAACTCAATATGAGGTGGATCAGACTTTGAATTATATATTGGATATCTAGATTTCAGACTACTGGATTGGGCCTCTTCACCTACATCATTCTCATTCTCTTCTTGAATGGATGGTGGATCATCAGAATCATAGTACACAGAACCATTCCCCTCATGCTCATCAGCACCCACACCCACAGTTTCTGCCCCACCAACAGCCCCACAATCAGGCCCAACATTAGGCATTTCATCAATTTGTCCATCACTTTCTGCCTCATCTTCAGTTGCAAAGTCTGACCCTACTTGTCCATCACTTTCAGCCCCATCATCCCCTTCAAATTCAGCCCCATCATCCCCTCCTAATGCAGCTCCATCATCCCCTCTTATTTCTGGCACAACATCACCCTCACTACCAAATTCAACCCCTACCTCCCCTCTTATTTCTGCCCCAACATCACCCTCACTACCAAATTCAAACCCATCCAAGTCTATTTCAATATCACTCAAACAACCAGATTTGGCTCTATTATCCGTTTGTGATTCTACAGTTTCAGGGCAAGGCAAAGTCATAATGGAAACCAGTTCTGGATCATCTAAGCCATGTTCAACATATATTTCACATTTCTTACCCTTCAAAGTAATCTGAACTAAGTGCAGACTGCTTGCATCATTATTTAACAGCTTCAAACACTTAAAAGATTCTTCAGGTAGTTTGTATGTTATTGATACAATGTTTCCATATCTTTGCTCTTTTATGTACTTCATAAGATGTGGATAGCATACCAAGTCTGGGTCAACTTTAACACTTTCTAATTCTCCACCTACATACTTAAGGCTAGGGGTTTTTACAAAGTTACCACCATGGTGAATAAGTAATTCAATACAATCTGACATCCTGAAATATAATAAGTAAATGCACAATATAAAAATCACAAGCAGACAAAACTAATCTGTTTCACAATCTCAAAAGCACAAAAGCACAATCTGTTACAAATATTAAATACACAATCTCAAAAGCACAACAACCAAACCATTAAAGAGTAGTGTTTTGTAGGACCCCCACAGGACCACATTACAGTTTCCTACGGATTGTCTGGACCACACACAACAACAAGCATCTTTCTTTTTCAAAAAACAAAATAGGACCACTTCAACTATTTACCACTTTATATAACAGCAAAGCAACAAGAGAAAAGCAAAGCAACAAGAACCCCTGAAAACCGAATAGTTGGCAAAACATACAGAGTGTACGGGTTAGCAAAAAAAAACTTACCTTCGTGCTCGTCAATGGCGTCGACGGGATTGTGTACCACGGAGGTCTTCTATATCGTCAATGTTCTCCACCAGCGTCGATGTCTTCTATGTCGTCAATGTCCTCTAGTATTCGAATTGGGGATTGGATATTTGGAAACTAATTTCTCCGCGCTAGGGTTGAAGAAGTATGAATTGGGGATTTCAGGGGCAATTTCAGGGAGATGAATGATGTGTTTGTTAGTTTTTGCCACATGTTTTTTATTTTTTGTTATTCTTTGCCATGTCAACAAGACACATAAGCTTAACCGGAACACATCATCAGCAATGGGGTGGTTACCTGCGAAACAGGCTAAACGAACAAATTTAGAAAGTTAATTGGGCTGATTACACTATATTTTAGTTCGTGGGTGGAATTGAACACTTCGCCATAGTAGATGGGGCTATTTGACACTTTTCCCTTTTCTGTCAGAAAATTGAAAACCAATTCTCGATTTTCTCTAGAAGAAAAAAAAAATATAATTATTAAAATGTTGCATAAATTTGGGTCAGACAATCTTTAATGTTGCCTAATTGCATTTCCATCAATAATTTTTGGAGAATTTTTTGAAGAGGCCAAACTTATGTGAAGGAGAAAGGGAGATGAGAGAGAATAAGTGAGATTTGATTTGAAAGAGTTGATTTTTGTCAGATGTGTAGGCCCACCAAAAAAGAAGGAAAAGTTGCGCTACCTCGCGTGAGCTGAGCCACAAATCTCGCGCCTAATCAAGCGCGTAAATCTTTACTTTTTTGTTTTTAATTATATTACTTTTTCAAATTTTGCTCTTTTTTATTTTTTATTTTTTATTCTTTTTCCCTCCCCTCCCATCTTTTATTTTTTAATCACACATGCAAAAACTTCTAAAAAACTACAAGTATTGAAGATGCTCTAAGCACCCATGACCTTCCCCGGGCTTGTAAACATTTTTCTACTATAAGTTGGGTATTATGTGTTAATTTGTTGACTTGGAAGTCATTAGTCACTCAACATAAATGAAGAGAAATGTATGAAACGGAAATAGAGAAACTAACGAAGGAATTGCAAAGTGATTTGATGTATCGAATATAAATTTGTAAATCTTTTACAGATAAAATGCCTTCAACTAATTTACACGAAACTAAATTCATGAAACATGCTAATTAGTTACACATTATATTGATTAGGTTGGTACAATCCTTCCCAAAAAATGGTAAAAAATTGTCCAACATCTTTCTTTTGTTTTGTGAAAAAGGCGTCATGAAAATTTAAATGAACTAACTTCAGAACAATTAATCACTCCTCAAACAAAGACACTAAACCAGCCAAAGACAACCACAAGATCAGATCTCTCGTCCTCATTTATCATTATTAAAAATGGATAGTCAGTCTTTTTGCCCGGGCTTGATTTTCATTATCATTTGATGTGCAATTCGGAACCCTATTACACTTCATTTTTTACTCTTTATTAATAAGATTTGTCTTGATTTACCTAGGGAAAATGAGAATAATACAATATTTTCCCTGATTTTGGATAACATCAATGTCAGTAGTAACAGTCTGACCCAAGTCGGATCACATTAAAACCATATGGGCCCTGATATTTTGAACAACTTTTAAAGCCTATTTTTTCATAGATGTCTTAAAAGCCCATTTCTAACTTATAGCAATCCCCAACGCACTAGTACACTAGAGTAGCGCAAATTATTATGTGAATCCGAGTTCACCTTACAAGATAAATTGAGATCTAAATATTTAAAATTTACCTTTTAAAAATTCATAATTTGTATATTAAGAACATAATATTAACATATATGTAATTGATTTCCTTTCAAATATTGCAGTCACACAATATTAACATATTAAGATTTAATGATCATATAATTTCTTTTTACAGCTATTATTATGTGTTTTGACTTAGAAACAGAATTTATATATTCTAAAAGTTCACAATTATAATACTAAAAATACATCATTTATACGTCATTTAAGACCAAGACGGACCTTGATCCATGGTATAACAACTTATAGACTGGGCCGTTTCACTTAATGGAGATATGGGCTTCATTCTGGACTTGGGCCAGCACGTAGTCCGGCCCAACACGCAAGCGGGCACACTAACCAACGACGCTGTCAGACTACCTGGCTTCCAAGCGCTTCCACGTGTCCGTCTCTGCCAAAATCCATCTCCCTCACATATTCCATACTCGCGCATTTACGGTTTTACCCTTCTTCTCGAACCCAGAAAATTTCCTCATAAACTCATTTCATCTTCCTGCCTACTTCCTTCCATCATCCCATCCATATTTTCTCTCTCTTGATCCGTTTCCTTATCTGCCTTTATTATTAGTATTAGTATTATATTATATTTGTGTGTGTGTGTGTATCTATATATAGTGATATAGAGAGAGAAAGAAGAGTTTAAGGAATGAAACCGGAATATATACAAGGAAAGAAAGGTATGTTTGCAAAGCTCGATCAAAGCAGCCACAAGTTCCAAAGCCACCACTACCACCTCCGGCAGCTTCAGCCGGAAAACGCTTTCCAAGACGCCGCCGGTGGGCTGGAATTGAAATCTTCCGAAGAAGGTGACAACTGTAAGAACAGTGAAGTCGTGGTGGCCCCGCAACCGATTTCGGCTGTGGGTGGGACGCCTAGTTGTGTTAACGACGGGGCCAGCATCGAGATTTCCCGGCGCCCCCGCGGGCGGCCGCCGGGGTCGAAGAACAAGCCCAAGCCGCCGGTGGTGATAACTCTTGACGCCGGGCCTTCCATGAGCCCTTACGTACTCGAATTACCCGGCGGGGTTGACTTGATCGGTTCCGTTACTAGGTTTTGCCGGAAGCGGGATATGGGGCTTTGTGTCCTGAGCGGGTCGGGTACGGTTTCCGACGTCACTCTCCGGCAGCCCTCCACCGCGCCCGGTCCCAACATTATCTTCCATGGCCGTTTCGATATTCTGTCTATTTCCGCTACGATTCTGAACCCAAACGTGAATTTTTCTGGCGTAACTTCGAGACCCGAAGATTTCACGATAGCATTAGCCGGACCGCAGGGGCAGGTGGTGGGTGGGCCGGTGGTTGGACCGTTGACCACGGCCGGGCCGGTGTACCTGATCGCCGCCACCTTTAACAATCCTTTGCATCACAGGCTGCCGGTGGATGAGGAGGGCAAGAATTGTGGTGGAGGAAATGAGAGCGGCCTCCAGTCTTCCGGCGGGGAGGAGAGCGGCGGCGCTACGGAGCCGCGCGGGCTATCGTCGACGTTTAACTGTCAAATGGCGTCGGATGTGATATGGGCGCCAACGGCTAGACAAGCTCCGCCACCCTACTAAAATGCGCCCAAGTTTAATTTGGCCGTGGATAAGCTAGTATTGGGTTTTGCTAGTTTAATTAGCTTGACTTTTCAAGTCTTGATCGAGTTTGTATCTTAAAAGTATATACTTTTGGCTATGTCTAGTAACTTAGATTTATGGCTCGGAATGGTTATCTTTTTGCTAGTTTGAATATTTGCATTTAAATTTAAACCCTAAAACAAATTAATGTACTGGTTGGATGGTTTGAAATGAGTCATTTTCTTTTTTAGTATTTGGTTTTGGAAGACTATATTGAGGTGTTGTCCATCAGGGCCGGATTTTAGGCTGTGCAAGCTGGGCTACCGCACAGGGCCCCCAATTTTAGAGGGGCCCCAAATTTTAGAGGCCCAATATTTAATATTTACCTAGCTAGTTTAGAAATAAAAATTAAAAGTTTACAATTAATCTTAAAAGGTTCTATGAAGAGATGGTTGAAATATGTATTTATTGTCTTTTAACTTAGAGGTCAAAGGTTCGAAACTCGTATATGTTAGTTTTAAAAATCATGATTTTGGAGGGCCTCAGTTATTTACCAGAACAGGGCCACAAAAATCTAAAATTCGGCCCTCTGTTGTCCATTTCCTGAAAAATGAGTAGAATTATATTTAATTTAATTATTTTATTTAAAATATAAAAAATATTTATAATAATACTAAAAATAATGTATTTATAAAAAAAAAAAAAAAAAAAAAAAAACTCAGGTTTCTGCTGAAAACCATAGCACGCTGTTCTTGTTGAAACTAGATTAAAGTTGTGCTCGTCGATATAGGAAACCAGATTAAGGTTGTGCTCCACATAACTTCTTCTGCTAAATTTTAGTATAGTAGAAGTTATTTTCTCCAAAATAACACTGTTTTTCATTTGATTGGAAAATGATTACCGTTAATTTTGATTTTCCAGTATCTTCAAAGCACAGAAAATTCAAAAAATAATTTTGGGGGTTTCCAAACACACCTTAGTTTGATCTTCGAATTGTATAAAATTTTGTCAATTAAACATTTCGAAGGATCAAAATGACGATTGTTTCCATTTTAAAAATTTTGTCAATTTGATCCTCGAATGGTTTAATAGACGAAATTTTAACAACTCAAGCATCAAATTAATTAAAATTAAAAACTATGAACTATATTAACAGTTAAGAAACAATTAAAGAACCAAAATAGTGATTTCCCTATTTTATATGATTTAAATTTTTGCAAGTATGTTTGTTCTTATTCTTTTGTATGTAAAAATTTTCAAAAATATTTATAATTAATTAAAATTATTGCTTAAATAGAAAAAAGAAAAAAGTATGATGCAATGATGTGGAAAATTGAGAAGTGTTTGGAAAATGGGTAGAGGAAAATTGGAAGGGGGAGTGATATGTTGGAGAATGTGAAATGGAAGGAGTTTTAGAGATGTTGTCATGTCTTTGCATGGGTGCTGCGGAGAAATGACGAATGACAGATAGAGATAAGAAATGACTACATTTTCCTGTTGATTTGGCTTCACTTGCAGCAGCAGATAATGGAAGGATTTTATTATATATTTTTAAAAAATCAGGGAAAGTAGTTTAATTTCAACAAGGCAATAAGCTAAGGCTCTTAATTTTATTAATTGTTTGAGACAAATAGTTAATTTATAAGATTTATTTGACCATTATTAGTCATTTGACTTGGTTAAACAATCAATACAAGTATTTAATTAATTAATTTTTTATAACAACTTATTGCTTTAAAATATTAAAATTTAAAAAACTACTTAAAATAGCTTTTTCGATAAGTTTTTTGAGAAACTCATCTTGTAGTAATAAACTATCAGATATCAACTAATTTACCAAAAAATTTTCTACAATCAGCTAATGCTATAATCTTGTCAAACTCACTAACTCAATAAACTAACAGTCATTTACCAAACACCTCATATGTATACTCTTATTTTCTACTCTCAACTTTTACTCCACGCACAAAATCTTGATATAAACATTTGTATTGAGACTCACATGAAAAAAAAAAAAAAGTTACTTATTCGTGCTCATCACTCAAGAAAATAAAATTTGGGAGTTCCATGTCGTAGAACAGTATTAATATAATTGTATCATATTTTGGGTAGATGTTTGTAGTAACTTAATTCTATAAGTAGAATTGAAAAATGTTGTTTGTGTATTGTTGGTAAAAGTGTGAGCATGTCCGTTTTCTTTTTTATTATTTTAGGGAATAATCAATCTCCACCATTAATACATTAAAACTAATTATGTAAAGCTTAATGCTTAGAAGACTTAATTTTTCATCATTCGAGTCAAAAATGTACTTGCAACGACTTCTGGCTTGAACGTAATTTAGATTTGTTAAGGATACCAACTGCTATAAGCAAAATAAAAATTAATTTAAAGAAAATTTGTAGTTTTGCACTTATGCTTCTTTAATGATCTCTCATATGTGGTCCCTCAACTTGTAGGTAAATAAATTTTTATTTAAGCAAACATGGAGTAATATTTTGGGGTAAGAACTTGTGTGAAACTGGTTGGGTTAAGATGAAATATAATACTTATACGAAAAAATGTAATACTAATCAAAAATAAAATGTGTATTACTTATATGAGAAAGTGTAATACTTTTAAAGAAAAAAAAAATCTTTAGGTTTTGATTTAAGGGGGCGTTTGGTTCAGGTCATCTTAGATTACCTAGGTAATCTGAGTCTGGTAATGTTATATTACCTTGTTTGGTTCAAGTTATAAGATTACCTGGTAATGTTATATTACCTGAAAGCTGACGTGGCGGTAATGTTTCAAGGTAATGTGATTACCCCCATTTTTTTTAGGTAATCTTAGATTACCTTGAATTATTCCAACTTTGCCCTTGTTAACTAATCCTTATATAATAATAATAATAATAATAATAATAATAATAATAATAATAATAATAATAATAATAATAATATAATTAATAATAATAATAATAATGAAATTAATATATGTTTATATAATAATTAAATATACATGTGTATATTTATATATTTAGTTTTTTTTTTTAATATTTAAGCATTGATATACATTCATACATATAAATAAATACACACACATTATGTGTATATATATATATATATATATATATATATATATATATATATATATATATATATATATATATATATAATTGGGGACATTATTGTAAATTGATCCATATAACCTAAAATATAACCTTGAACCAAACAAGGTAATATTATATTACACCATCCAAACCAAACACACAAGGTAATCTTACATTCCCAACATGTCACATTACCTTATTGGAGGTAATCCTATTACCTGGGGTAATCCAAGATTCCGTGAACCAAACGCCCCCTAAAAGTATTACATTTTTCCTTTTAAATGACAAACACTTGCCAACATTACTTATATGAGAAAGTGTAATACTTTTACATTATGTAAAAGTATTATATTTTTCCTCAAAAGTTTTACGTTTTTATTTATAAGTAATCAATATTTTAGTTTTGGGAAAATGGCACTTTTTCCCTCTTAATTATATACTTATAGCACTTTTTCCCCCTGAATTATTTATGTAAGCACATTAGCCCCCTCAATTATTTTAAAAGTGGTGGTTTTCCCCCCTAATATATTTTATTGACATTTCTACCCTTAAAGTAAACATTTTATTTATTTTTCCTTTTCAATAAATTATTGCGTATATATAGGGATGACCACGGTTCGATTCGAATTGAACCAGACACTATAGCAATCGAATTAAAAGTTTCCGGTTATGATTCAGATCCAGAACCCAATATTTTAATTTCAATTCATTAAAATTATGAATCGAAAAAACTGGATCCTGAACCGTGAACCGGCGGTTCTAGATCCGGTTAGCGATTTTAAACCGTCTTTATTTTTAAAATTTTAATTTTTTATTTTAAAATAGTCTAAATTCAACAATAAATGTATTTTATTTTTTTCAGTTAGGACCATGAACCGGCCATCCTGGTTCACGATTTTAATAAAATCTAAATATCGTGTTTCGATTCTAAATTGTAATTAGAATATTTCGATTTGATTTCTATAGTGTCTGTTTGGTTTGAACCAACTTGTGGTCATAATTTGTTAGAGAAAAAAAATAAATGAAATATTTATTTTAAGGGTAAATATGTCCATTTAACATTTCAGGGAGAAAAACAGCCACTTGAATAATTCAAGGGGGAAAAGTGCTATATGTATATAACTTAGGGGGAAAAAGTGTCATTTTCCCTTTAGTTTTTATTAGTATTATATTTTTCAGTATATATAAGTATTACATTTAAAAAGACTCAACTTGACTCGACCCATCTCAAAGACAAAGATCCGTAAGACGATCTCACATAAATGTGATCATATTTTGGTAATTGAACCAAGATCTTTTACACCTTTTTCAGAATTTTCAGACCCTACCAGGTGAGTGGGTGGTTAAAAATATCCCTAATTTATAATAGTGTAAAAAGAGAGTCTTTGTGATATATACAACCCATTAATTCTAGCTAACTCCATGTTAAAACATAAGATGACGAGATACATTCCGATGTCATATGTTGACGTATGGAGTAATAATTTGACGACTTTTTGATATGGATGAATAATTGGGATACAAAAATGACAAAAAATCCTAATTTTGGATGAAAGCTTTATACTCTTCAATGGCAACAGCAGCTGGAAAGTGGGTCCTAACCATTAGAAATTCCCCCCCCCCCCCCCCCCCCATTAGGGTTAAAACTACATGAGTAGTCTTGTTCTGATAAATACATCATCTTAAATTCCAACATTTTAATCGTTTGCTTCTTCTATACGTTTTGATTCTATTGGAAGAAGAAAAGAAAAGAGGGAAAAATTATAATTTATCTTTTTTACTTTTTCATTCGACCATGCATATTCTATAATACGCTTATTTTGATTGACAATATATATTAATAGTTAATACTAAAAAATATGTATTGGGTAGACTTTTTTTTTTAACAAATTTTTTTTTTTATCTATAGGTAAATTACATTAGAAAGATATTGTGCAATAAACTCGCTCAAAATAGCGGTTGTCAAAATACATTTTAATTTGATTTGATTTGATTAAAAAAAAAAAAAAAAAGACATGTTGATGCTAATTTGCAGTTCATCAAGACAAAATGCACTGCACGCGCTCGGCTGTGGCCACTGTGCGCCAAATGCGCACAGCATGTGGTCCTTTTTTTTTTTTTTTTTTTCATTCTCCCCACTCCTTGCAAGCAAATTCTTCCCCTCATTATTTTTTTCCCATACTAGTTATTAACTCCACCCAAGAGAAAGCATATTACATTATCCCTCATTTCTCCCCTTATTGTGGATGTGCTCTAATGTTGCAACTGATGTGTCAGAATTGCAAAGAGGAAAGAGAGGCTATTATATATTATTATTATTATTATTATTATTATTATTATTATTATTATTATTATTAAAAGAAATAAAATGTGATAGAGGGGTCATCTTTGAAAAAGGAGAGGGAATTGTATGGATGGATAGTAAATAATGAATAATTGCAAACTTAGTGATATGACATTTTGAAAGTGAGAGAATATTGCATGGATAAAGATAGTCTTAGATAATACATATCTGACGGCAGACTTCTGCTTTGAATTTGTCAAAATTTCTTTGAAAAAGGAGAGGGAATTGTATGGATGGATAGTAAATAATGAATAATTGCAAACATAGTGATATGACATTTTGAAAGTGAGAGAATATTGCATGGATAAAGATAGTCTTAGATAATACATATCTGACGGCAGACTTCTGCTTTGAATTTGTCAAAATTTTGTGTATTTTGAGTGCGTTTTATTTTTTAATAAAGTAAAAAAAAGTGTCAAATTAGTCCATTTAATATAACAAATAGTGTAATGGTATCCCCAATCCCCAACTAAAATAACTTCATTATGATCTCCTAAACCAATGAAATAGTACAATTAAGTCGCAATATTACCTATTTATCGAGTTACTATAGATATGATACTGACTATAATAATACATACTTACATAGTTGTCTAGTTCAGCCGTTCAAGTTGTTGATTGTCTGCTCGTCTCTGTTGGGACGGAAATTAAACCACACATAGCTATACTAGAACACACGGATCTATTTGGAACAAAAATTCACATTTTATATTCATGTTAAAAACTATATATATATAAATATTATATATGTTACTCCCTACAAATATAAGGGGAAGAGTGACAAAATTATGGCCGGTTTCTTAACACGGCCCAAGACGTACACCCAACCTCTAACCCCCAACTCTACAACTCATCAAAGTTTATTTACCACTTTACATTACCAAAACTTAATTGTATGATGTTCAAATTGGGGGTTTACCTCATCTATATTTCATGGTTCCAAAAGGTTTATCCGATCCTAACCTCTGGCCGCCGCTACTACTACTACCACCTAAATGTCTACACTGTTTGGCTGAATCCGGACTCAACGAGGGAATACTTCCTTTGCTTTTCGATACCTCGGGATCACATGTTCCTGTCCAAAATCCCCGATCCTCGACGGCTGAATCTGCATATCCACTCGTCTCGGGATAGCCTGACGCGTAATGCCCCATATTAGAGAGGCGTGAATGCCTTGAATACAATGGAGAAGGAGAGGACGAGGATGAAGATGTGTCGGAATCAGTAGAGATCCTCCAAGGGCTATTCCAACAGGCGCCTCCAGGATCACCAAATAGTTGATCTGCTGCATAATCCTCTGCGCTTATTGAATCCCTGTAGCTGCTGTCTGTGCTAGAAGAACAGCCTTCGGAGAAAAGAGACGATGAGTTGTCACTGGATGAGTCCTCGAATATTGTCCGATGTGGCCAGGAACTCGCTTGAACAGAATTGAAGCATTCCCTACATGCTGGGTCATTTGTAGAATCACCTTTAGAGAGATCCCATGAATTTGTGTGAGAACTTGATTTACAATTTACATATTTCTGTCCCCTTGGATCATGAGAAGTCAAACTCCTTATTAATTTTGGGGCACGTGGAGAGCACCTACCAAAATAAAATCAAGCGAGACATTAACTCAACTGATCAAAAACAGAGGCTTCAACATAAAGGAGAGAGAAATAATTTACCTCGAGTAGAGAAGCATGTAAGCTCCCTTTGACAAGACGCTCTCAATTTCCACAGGTTTTACCTACGACCATGTAAAAGGCAGAGATAAGTCAGACAGTGCTAAATACTCGATTTAGTTAACTTTGATGTTTCAAGGACAAACAACATACCTTGCTGTCATTGACCTTGAACCACTTATTTTGAAAATTCTTGACATAGCAAACATAGTGCCCAGAAAAGGCAGCATTCATGACGTCCTCATGTTCAATAACTCCATAAAGCTGATATATTGGTGATTTATCACTTGTTCCACTCATATAGGAGGCCAGATTCAAAATCTCAGGAAATGTTATTGTCTTGTTCAGCTTCCCAAATTTACCTGACTGCAAAGGGAAAAAAGTGAGTGAGCAGTAGTAAGGGAAAATAAGAAAAAGGAAAAGTTTATTCAAGGTGTTATTACCTGAAATCTCTTTAATGCAATAGTGAGGACATTAGGGGCCTCCAATATTTTCAACTTCTTCCGGGCTTTCTCATATGATTTGCATCTGATAAGATAATTCAGTTCTAGTTAGATGTATCCAAATCATATCAGTAACACAAACAGTCAAATCACAAGAATATAATGCACCACTCCAGAAACAACCAAGAAAAGTTCTAGACAGGGTAGTCAGAAACCACAGTTGCACTGGTTACACTACTGAAAATTTCATCTGAAATAGACTTGAAATTTAAGTGGACATTTAATACATGATTTAAAAAACTATGGGTAGTGAGGGATGAAAAAGGGGGGGGGGGGGGGGGGGGGGCGGGGGGTGAAGCACATGAAAAAATGAATTGATAATAACAAAATTATAATTCCATGGAAAGAGATCTGATATTTACAGGAAAAGTTATGACAAATGCATTAAAGATTACCTGCTGCAATGGTACTTGTTTTCACCATCTAGAATCTCAGTATGTGTGAATTGTCTTAAAGCTCCTTCCAGGCTTGCAATATCTCCATCAATTTCAACTGTAAGGTCCATTATTCTTTCATGCCTCTCAGATTTGCCTCCACACCTCATGCACTCAATCTGCAAATTATATCATTAATTTACCAGGTAGGAATTTCTATGGAGATCATATAAATCAAAATCTTTGCAAGCTCCTAGAAGACCACAGATTACCTTTGAACGAAGGAAGCCCCCAAATGTAAGCCCAATGAGACTTGTCTGCTCTTCCAAAGAGCATGATGTACGGACACCTGCTTCCTTTAAGCAAACAGATTGCATGGTCTCAATGACATACCTACAATACCAATATATGAGTCAACTATGCAAGAGCATTTGGAGGAGTAAAGTGAACGAATCTCAAAGGATGTACAAGTAAGCTCACCTGAGAAATTCATGAGCATCTTCTTCTCTCCCATTACCAAGACTGCTCCCAATATTCTCCAAATGGGAAATTATCCGGATAGGGGAGAGCGGAGAATTCCCATTCTTTGCTTTTAGAACTAAACTCTCAAATTCACAGTTGAAACACCAATCTTTCTTTGCACCTAACAAAGAGAAAGGAGAAACAAGTAGGAGTTACAAGAATATGAAAACAAGACAGGATCACTTTCTTTTAATGAGAGAATAAGATTCAAAAATCAATTGCATAAAATTATTATTGAGAAACATACATCCTTTTGAATGGAAGCCTTGAAGGAAGTAAGCCGTGAAGGGTGGAGTAAACGCCAGGCACTGAAGGACAGCATTAGCATAACAACTGCAGGATATTAAATAAAAGTCATGCATTTGTAAAACCCAAAAAAGTCCACACGTAAAAGCTTTCTCTATTAGAGTGAAGTTCGGATTGTTAAAAAGACAAACACATGGGTAACAACCAGTAGCAGCTCACTGGTATTAAATTGGAAATATGATAATTTTTTCAGCATATGTCCAATCATGAATTATTGGACAAAGTTACAATAAATACAAGCGATGAGCTAGAACAATCGAAAGAAAGATGCAATATTGCTGAGGAATGATAAATAAATATTAAACATCAACTGTCTAATAGCTTTAAATTAGAGCTAAGGTGAAATACACAAGCCAAAAAGAAACAATGGTGGATGGAAATTCATAAAAGAAATTTATGCTCTATGGGATCTCACAAATTATACAGAGTATCTCTGATTAGCTAGTCTAGAATGTAATGAATATGTTAAATGGATAGTCAAAATAAAGCATGATGAGCAAACGATCTATCTTAGCTCAACATACCTGTTCCCGCAATTTGTGAGGCCAAATGGACGTAATTCAACCTTTTTTGAGTTAAAAAGCTTCACAAACAACTCATATGGAAATAGACCCTGTCAAGAATGAAGTAATTAATAAAATGCTTGACACACTAGACCATATCCATACAAATTGAAAATACAGAGCAAAGCATGAAGTTGAACCTTATTATTATATCTTCCTCCAATCTCACTCCAGGCTCCTAAGGAATTATGCCGTGACTTTGAAGCTTTGAGTTGATCAACAACTTTAGACACCGATGATTTTAAGCCACTCTTAGAACTTTGTGAATCACCTCCAGAATCTGATGAGCAAGCAGTAACTTGTGCACTATCAATCTTTGCAGACTTTGCACCTTGAGAATCATGTCTTCTGTTATTAGAAGATGGATGACCATTAGGAGCCTTTGTAGAAAGAGATTCAACTTGTCTGGCTTTTGGAGTTTGTGAAACATTCTTCAAGCCTTCAATGCTCTTATCAGATGCTTTTGGTGGGGAATTGACTTTCAATGTGTCATTATTCACTAAATGCTCCACTTTACAAGCATCGGAAGCAGTAGATAAAGAGCGTCTAGATTCCTTAAAACTTGATGTACTTCTGACACTGGCCTTATTGAGATCAATAGTATTATGAGAATCGGGTCTCAATGAAGACCTTTTCAAGTCTACATTATCTTTAACTTGTAAGAGCTGGGCTGCATCACTTGGTTTTGCTTTTGGGCCTTGTTCATCCACACTGGGACTTGAAGTTCTTGCCATTTCAGAAGAACGGTTTGTGGGCAACCAAGAATATGAAACATCTTCAGAATCAGGATGAGAAACATCATCCACTACATTCACTTTAGATCTACTGTAGTGAGCAGTTCCTTCCCAAAAGCCAGAAGAGGGTACAGATGACACAGATAATGAAGACTCACTAGAGCCATTAACACTTGATACTGTTGAATTTGATGACTTTGATTTTGTATTCTTATCAGCACTGGGATTCACATGACCAGATTTACTTGAAGAGACAACATTTACAGAACTGGGCACTGCAGATTGCTCCAGAAATTGTGGCTTATGATCTGAGTTGGTTGGCCAAGTTTTTGTGTGACCAGAACCAGCACCAACAGATTTGTCAAAACCATCTGAATCATCACTGATGGATGTGCTGGAAAAGGATTCACTAGAAGTAGTGGAAGTTGAAAATGAATGAGGTGAAAACTCAGAGTCTGAGTTTGTAGTTCCATCATCTGTGAAATGTTTTCCTTCCATAACATCTTCTGTGTTTTCTGCCCCAGAGATACTGGGTTCAGAACATGTAGGCTCTGCAAAAGATGCATCAATTGATCCAGGAGTGTTCCTCTCTTCAGTCTCAATTCCTTCAGCATAACCTTCATTTGCTTCTTGCCTAAATACCTTAAAATCATTGGCTCCTTTACCATAACTGTCATGATTGTTGTTGACAGGTGGATGGCATTCATCTTTGTGGCCCAGTCTCCAATGGATGATTTGACATTTACCAGAGCTGAAACATTCATTTTTTATTAAGAACACCAGGGGAAAACAAAAAAAAAAAAGGAAAGTAATACAGCATGGACATAGTAAGTGCTGAACATAAGAGAACAAATACACAGCTGTGCAATTAAAATTTGTCAACAGGTTTGCAGTTCCCAATTTTGAGTCTTTGACTAAATGTTACTTCTTCTGTTCTTCATTTTAACATAGAAATAGCCTTAACCTTAGGAAAGACAAAAAAAAAAAAAAAAAAAAAAAAAAAAAAGATCTTTAGCTACCAACAATGGCAGTATGCTTCTTGTTGTGATCCTACTGATACATTCTGTACAAACTAAACCAATCCAATACAGCATCTTATTGGGGGGTGGGGTGGGGAAGAGACTTGTGTCAAACAATAATTAAGCACAAGGATGAGAGCCTCCTTAAGTCATCTTATTTCCAATAGCAAGGATTACTAATTCAATGCAAGAAAATGCCATAAAAGGACTTCCATAGAATCATAGATCATTGACAAGAAAAGATATGATAAAACCCCTTAAATTCAAATAAAGATGCAGTTGTTTGGTTCTTTAAAAATAACATTCCAATCCAGACAATTCATCAGTCTTAGAGAATGGTGCAACATAGGGGTAGAAGTGTAGAACATTTCTCTGTCTGCCTTTTGCTAAGTAGCTAGAAGAACATGATATGTGAGATTCCTAAAAAATGGCCAACTAGTACAACACCAAGTAAGGAAATTGCCCATCCCACCAAACATCACGATCATGCTATAGATAAATTTGTGTGTGATGCACCATAATAAATACTGTCTTCCTAGAGGTGGGGATCTAAAACTACTCTGACAATTCACCATTGCTCAATGCTCATAAAAGCATAATATGATCTTTCCTTCCAAAATTCCTCAGCCTACCGTGGACAAATTATTTAGGTGGATATTATCATTTGGCATTCACATCTTACTCAACTATTGAATTCAAAATGAAAGATAAGAATTAACACTATAATCATCATCTTCCAAATGTCATAAAAAAGGCAATTTTCATAGAGAGCAAACGCATCAGGAGCACAAGTAAAGTTTTATGATTGGAGTTCACCAGATAGTGAATAAAAAATCAGATGTTCTATGAAATTGGAGTTCTAAATCAACATACCAGTATCGAACCGCTTTACACCGGGAGCACCGCGTAGAAGCTGAGGAAAAGCACTGAGCACATTGATACGGCAGTTGCCGCGCAACTGGCACAGATGTCAAGGTTGAAGATACCGGAGCAGGCGCCGGAACCGCCGCCGGCACCTCATCCCCCACCACAGAGCCGAAGCTATAGCTGCTATACTCAAAGCCGTACTCCGCAGCCGCCTCGAACTCAGCCCTAGCAGCCTCCTCAGAAGCCAAAACCAAAAGCCGGTCGATCTCCTCCCTCCTAGCCTCCGCGTGCCGCCATTTCTGGCGGACCAAAAAGCCCAGCAGTGGCCCTATGAACACCAGGAACGCCGCCACGAGAACGCGCAGACCTAGATCCCCTCCCAGAAGCATTTACACAATAGATACACAACAACACTATTTCTCGATCACATCCAAACCCTCACTACATCCAAACCTCACAGATTACACACCTCCCTCCCCCATCCAAATAAATTCAACGAAATTCCCCCAGGATATATCGGATTCCAATTGTGAGATCAAACCCGCCAACGATTGGCCTTCTCCACCGCACTGACAGCGATATAAACGAGAAAAATACAAAACATATAGATTATATATGTACATAAACGCCACAGAGAGACACCGAATAGAGAGAGAAAATAGATGTGACCTTTCGCGAAGCAATAAAGATACGCCGAGACGGAGAAGAAGTGAAGGAGACTCAGATTTCCGACCCTAAAGATTTTTCCAGATCGAGAATTTAGGGGTAAATTTGAAAAAGCCAAAAATAATACTGCAGCTAATTCCGTTGCTTAGTATTTAATTAAAAGTCTTTTTTAGAACTATTTATTATTGTATAATATAGTACTTCGTATCTGTTTATACATATTTTGTTTTAACACAAAAGAGTCAATATTTTCATTGAGATTAGAATCTGCAACCTACAGTTATGCTGTTTGACCTTAAGGTTTTTGACGGTTAAAAATCTTTTTAAATCTCAATAATTCTTTCTAAAATGTTGAATCCTCAACCCCAAGGTCCTCACAGAGCATTGAGAAATGTAAATCATGGTAACTCAACCAAGTCATAGAAGCTAGACCTTTGTTTACTGTGCACAACTCGGTCCCGGGTCATTCTTTTCGAACTTTACCCCTATAACCAGTTGAATTGTCCATGCAAGCTAAATCTCAACAATTGCTTAAGCATTAAGGGGTGAATTTGGAATATTCTTTGTTCATATTTGAAAAAAAATTGTAATTATTATTCAAATGTAGGTTGATCGATTCAAATTTAAAAAGTCAATAAAAAAATTTAATTAAAATGTAAAATTTTGTTATTATTAAATTAATTGTTGATGAATTTGATTGGATTATTTCGAAAATATTTCTTATTAAAATATGTATATGTAATGTGTGTAAGAAAGGAATTTTGGGGGTTGGGTGGCAGGGTGGGGGGTGGGTAAGGAATTTTCAGCCCTTTGCATCGATTTGAGAGACGTGAATATCGGGCTCGCAAAAATATTCCGACCGGATGGACCAAATTGGGCCGCTTGTAAAAAAAACGGTTTTCACTTCCGCGCTGCAAGCCGGTGGAGATTAGTCTAGCCCCACCAATCAATATTATTATTATTATTATTATTTATTTAAGTTTTTAACTAATTTTTCTTTGGCATGTTATTCTTTGGGTTGACAATTTGTTTTTTTTTTTAATATTAAAATTAATTGATAAGAAATATTGTCATTCTTTGTCGGTATCTATTGGATCTATATCATGTTTGAATTTAAATAAAGGTATTACAAATATTGAATCGATCTGCAAATAAAATGTTTATACTATTATTTATTCGATTATTGATTGATGCATAAAATATAATATATAATATAATTTAATAAAAATATAATAAGTTTCAATTTAAATTATATTTTTAGTTTATATCTGTCTTTTCTATTAATTTTTTTGTGTGTATATTATGCTATAAAAAGTGTACTACATAAAAATCAGAAAGTCATATTAGCCTACTTATAATATGTCATCATAATATAAGACGCATGAATCCAATATAAACACTCTATTAGTTTATTGTCATGAATCATCACGTTCTTAACTTTTTATTCTTGTACTTCTCATACTCATTATATCTACTAAGTCCAAGTTATTTGATTTATCAATTTCATGTACTCGTGTCTTATAGTTCATATTTGTGTACTATATGATCAGTAATAAAATCACTCTTACTCTTCCAAATATACTTGAACCAGCCCCCACCTCATTTTAATTTACACAATCATCTCAATCTCGAATGTATGCGTGTCTTATAGGCTAAACATTTGTTTACTGCATATAATGAGACACCCTCACTTTGAGAGATTGCTCTCATACTATCGCTAATGAGGCTCGATCCATAGTCATTCTCTCTAAATTTTATATATGTGATCAACTGAGCTGTTAATACGAATAATTTCGTGTCAAATATTAGATGATGAGGACGATGACTTTTCTCTTATTGGGAAAATTAAACGATCATACGCAGGGGGGGCAACCTATAGTAGGAGAGTACCACTTTTTTCTTTCATAGAATCATAGCTGTGGAAAATAGACCTAGCTCTTTTATTTTTCTACAACCATAGTACATGGGTACATAATATGCGTTATGACCATTGAAAATTACACCATTATATATTTTCAAGACCAATCAGCAGGGGCCAGGGCCAATAACATATTAGTTTGGAAAAATGTTCAAATTAATCACTAAACTATGTACAAAAGTATAATTAAATCATTCAATTCAAAATAAATAAATAAATAAATTAATCTCTCAATTATCTAAAATTATGTAATTCAATCAAATTTGACATGTTCATCATGTCATCGTTGATATGATTTTCATCTTATTAAAAAGTTATTTTAATAAATTTGAATAAAATATTTTTTTAAAATAGCTTCCTCGTGTTCGTCTTCGACCGGAGATGATGACAAGGAGGGGGTTGTGTGTGTTTTTTGTAATTATTAAAATAAATTAAAAATAATAAATGTTTAAAAAGATGACCGAAGGAATACGTCAAATTTGGTTGAGTTGCATAATTTTAAACAATTCAAGAGCCTTATTGTATTTTTTTTAGTTGGATAGTCTAATTGCACTTTTGCGGGTAGTTCGGTGGCTAATTTGAACATTTTCCCGCTACTAGATAAGTAAATCGCACTAAAAAGAAATACACTTAGCGACGAATTTAGACCATAGAGTGTTGACAAAAAGTAAACTCATAACCTTTAAGTATGAGAATTATACTCCACCATTAAGACACCCTTTTGAGGAGATATACCAATAATATTTAGTACATAAAGAAAGTTCATTTTCTCACACACTTATAAATATAGGAAAAAGGGGTCAAATTAGCCCACCAAATTAAATCAGATAGTGCAATTGAATTCCTTAAGTAAAAAACGCTCCATTAAAGCCCTCTAAATTAGCCAAAATGTTTAATTAATTCCAAAATGATTTGTTTTACTACTTGAACTGACACGTGTTCTTTTTAAAATATCCTTTTTGGTCCCTTGAGTATATTACATACATATATCAAATTTGGTATTGACTATTAAAATTATCAAATTAGATACATTGACTATATAATTTGTATTGCATTTGGTCCTTGAATTGACTACTAATATCTTTAAATTAGGTTCGTAATTTTGTAATTTGTATCACGTTTAGTCCTACAATCAAATTATTTTTTATTTTAAAAATTATTATAACAATTTTTAAATAAACAATAGAAAAAAGAAAAAGTGTCGGCTGGTGGCCGGCCACCGGGTTTTGTTTTGTTTTTTAAAATTTATTTGTTTTAGTTTTTTACCAATTCATGAATCGTGCATGAACTACTACAATAGCAATAATTCAATTTCCAATAAATTTCAATCTCACACAGACACACACACATATATATTATTGAATTAGATGTACAATTTGTATGAAATAATGTATAACTAGGATCTTTACCCTAACCCTGTTATAAAATGAAAGTTCATTTTGGGCAATTAATTAACGCGCCAAACTTACAGGTGTGTTATAGAGTAGGGTTGGCTTGATGCACAAACATTAACCTAGATATATATCACAATATTTGTTTATTAACAAGATAAATTCGTAAGTACTATTTGACGGTGTACACTAAGTAAACAACATTCATATATAATAGCTTGAAATATAGGCCCTGTTTGGTAAAAAATTAGCCTATAGGCCAATTTTGGCTTATTTGACCACTATTAATTGTTTAATTTAGTTAAAATATCAATATAAATGTTTGGTTAATTAGCTTTTTGCAACTCCAAAAGGCTAAAATTAAAAAAACTACTCCTAGCAACTTTTTCAATTAGCTTTTTGAGAAACAAAATTATACCAAACAGCTATCAGCTAACAGCCATTTTACCAAACAGAGCCATAATCTACATAGAAAAGATAAATCACATTAAAAAAATTTATTGTGACGAAATTGATAACAACTGAAAAAGTTGATAGAAATCAAACTTGTAACCTTTAGAGCATCCACACCAATGCATTTTGGTGTGGTTTTTTAGGCAACAATACATATGTGGAGGAGAGAGAGTGTTTAAGGTGCATGCTCCAGCTACTCCCTTAATTTTTACAGGCATAATAGGCCCCACCCGCTTTAAAGGAGCTCCCATTTTTGTGCATTAGGCACAGAATGATCGAGTGCCTACTCGGGCGCATGCACGCCACGCGTTCAATGGGCGTATTTTAAGTATGAAAATTATATTTCATTGACCATTCTTTATTTCTAGTGGATGATTGAAGTGAAATATAAATTGGTGGTTGCCAGATTGGCTTTTGTCGCTGCATAAAAAGAAAATGAGTTCATATGGAGAGAATGATTCCCTGAACTTCATATGAATTTGGAGGGAGCAAAGAAGAAACAAACTTTGCTTTCTCTCATGGGGGTAAGTAGGTGAAAGGTGACACGTCATCATTCTTGAAACTTCCACGTAGATTTGCGACCGTTTGCGTATATATGTACGGTGATGAACGTACGTGCATGAAAATTATACTAACGTGTATAAATCTTTGGCGTTAATTACTATGCCAATTTTTCGTGTTTGAGTATTTGAACTAGGAAAGATGGCGTACACTTTTTAAATTGTAATAATAAGTTTTTCCCTTTTTAGAAAACTAGAAAATTATTTCATATTTTTAAAATAAAAAATTGTGCTAGTAAACATGTTTTCTATTCTCCAATTCTTTAATTTTTCAAAAATTCTCCAATTTATAAATGAGCTCTCAATATTCCTAATTCGATTTATTTCTCTTATTATGTGATTTGTGTGTTATTACACAATATCAGTGTTTATCAAGTGTACACATCATCATCAAATAATGACTGCCGAGTTTTCTTCGTAACTAAAAAAAAAAATCTCAAAACAAATATTGGCATCTCATTGCTTGATGAGATTCTACTCAATCCATAGCTTTGCCCTTTAGAAGAGTTATTCCCTCTCGTACTATTTAATAATGATATATCAATTTAGTTTTAAATTATTTAGTAAATTTACAATAAAGTTTTCAAAATTAACGGTTCCAATTAAAAAGTCTTGGTTGATTAACAATTTTGTCTGCAAAAATTCTGCCTCATATAGTTGGTCAAAAAGCGAGATTGTGACGTTAGTTGTAATCGCACAAAAATTGAATTTCCCTACAAAACTCAATTTCTTGACCAAAATGCATAATGTTACTACTAACTATACATAGCGTGCAATTTATTTAATCTACGGTCGTTCTAACTATATTTCACGCGTAGACGTATATTTACTTGAATGTGCTTGATGAGTGAATCATGACTTGTGACTCTAATCGGTAAATGACTATATAAATGTGAATCAGTTTAGATTATTCATAACTAAATGACTCAAATTAAGAAAATCAATAAGCAACTCACATGAGCATTTAATATATTTTAGATAAATTATAATATTTTTATGGGTCTATAGAAATGTATTATAGAAAGCATTGTGGGAGTTTCACCATCTTGTGGAGTGGCTTATCGTGAGCACCAAGCACTGGTCCTTCTGCTACCTAAGGGGCCGCTAAGTCACACCGTGATTTACTCATCCACAATCCTTGTAGGGCAAGGGTGTAGGCGTTGGGGTAAGGAATTTCGCCTTTTGTTCTCAAGAAAAATATTACATGATTTACCTAAAAAATAATACATATTTCACATGAGACGTTTTTACACAAAACTTATTCATTTTTGTTTTATAAATTATGGTTTAATGATTCATTACCCATTTGAATGAATGTAGTAATTGTCAAAACAATTAATTAATGAAGACATTTGGTGTGAAAGGTGGATAGGAATTTTGGAAATATAAAGAGAAATTTTTGGCCATTACATAGCTTAAGAGTCCATGCATGCATTGACTATATTATATTGGAGACTCTGTGACCAATAGTTAATTTTACGTGTGGAGGGATATGAAGGTGATAGTGTGATAGTGTGATAGTGTGATAGTGAATGTTTCATAGGAATTGGTAGATCATGAATAATTTTAATCAAATTAGAATTTCTCATAATATTGTAATATTATTATAACAATTTAATAAGCTTGCACATATAAAGTATATATCACATATAATGCTTTTCGTCACAAAAATATTAGGCATAATGCACATGACTTATAATGATATATGTTGTCTGACGAGTTTATGCACGAAACTACATACTTTGCATGCGTGCATGACATACAATCAAATTTTAGATTTGTGTCTTAGCTTGCACGCAATGTAATGAACTTCTGTATGCCTTGCATGTATTTCTTGTAGTAAATGCATGCACAACATGTTTGCTTGTCACACCTATTGTGTTCCCACATATTTAAGGCTTCTGGGTGCTCGATCTGTTGCCCTCTTATTTTAGTTCAAGAATTACTTCTTGAAGATGAATTGAGTGCTCTAAGATAGAATAGTTCATTGCTAGCTCACTAGCTACTTCGATTTTTATTTATTTATTTTAGTGCAGCGTCTCCTTCTCTGTCGTTCTCAAAAAATATAAAAGACTATTTTACCCTACCTTGATATGAAATCATCTTAAATGATATACACATTCTCTACTCTATAAACTTAGATATATGATCATTTGTGACAATTAGGCTGTCTATGTGTATACCTACCATCCATTTGTCCACATATGCTCATGAACAACTTCTTAGCTAATTTTTTTTTTTTTTCTGTTTGAGCTTTGCTCAATTTTGAATGGAAGTTTTGGTTTGTTGGGAGAGACCTAAAAGTTAAGCTTTCTACTTTATAAGTGAACGACAAACTCAAGTTGCATTGTGAAATCCATGTTCACCTAAATTTGAAAATGACTCCATGAAAGGTGCAAGGAAAGGGTGTGAGAGGGTGCAATGCAAAGAAAAGTAATGCTCAGCTCAAACTCTATTTGGTCAAGAAATGAAAGTGTTTCACTATACACTTAAAATGTTACTTTTAAAAACTTATTTTAACTTTTACCTAATTAGAAAGGAACGAATTGGTAATAGAATCTCATCTTGAACCGTTCTACATTTTAGGGTAAGAGAAAATTTTCACCTAATACATATTTTTCATTTTTATACACGGAGTATAACTCATTAAAATTGCTATCGACATATACCTATAAATTTTGGATATTTAAAGTGTTGAAACTACGATGTTAATAGACTATAGCCCAAGTGGCCTGATGTGAATTCAGACTCATACTAGACCGGGTTTTTTGCAAGAATCCTTATATTATATGATTAGACTTCTTATTTTTTGTAATAATATAATGAAAATTATATTAATATTATTAGGAAGCAAACTTATTGTTATTGAGAGAAAAAATGAATCAAATTATATATGGTTCACTTTTTGAAAAAATAAAAAATAAAAATCTAACAGTGCATGTCACATTAGTATGGATCGAGTAAAAGGTGCACTATTACCCTTTTTTATAAATACATTAATACTCATATAATCAAGCTAATATCTAAATTTTGTTATTTCAAATGAGATTTTAAATTTAAATATCACATCATACATAATACGGAGTAGCCTATTGGCATTAATACAAGTTCATTTTATTAGTATGTATCAAACTTATTGTTGGATGAAGGTTTGAAAAAGTCAAATCCGACAAACTACACCTTGCTGCGAATATGTATTTAAAACATGACGTTAATTACTACAGATAAATATAATGACATAAAATTAGGGATGACAATATGCCCCGTCCCCGATGGGGATCCCCGATCCCCGCCCCGATAAAGACGGGAATGGGGAAAGTTTTCGGGAAACGGAGACGGAGAATATGTGTGATTCCCCGCCAGGGACGGGGACGGGGATGGGGATACCCCTCCCCGCCCCGTCCCCGAATATATATATATAAAAGTAAATACTGGCAGTATAGTATCCTATTTACATATGTAATCAACTATATATATTTTTAATATAATGTCGCCAAGTGCCTCTAATGCACTGTACTACATAATATACATAGGCAGTACACAATATATATATATATATATATATATATATATATATATATATATATATATATATATATAGCATTTTAATTTTTGAAACTAGGACATAGTTTTTAAATGTTTTATTCTTTAAAATTATAATTATATAATATTTTGACTAGGAGTTGACGAGGAATGGGGAATCCCCGTCCCCGCGAATATTTTCAATTCCCCGTAGGGTACGAGGACGGGGACGGGGTCGGGGAGTATACTCCCCGCCCCGTTGCCATCTCTATATAAAATTCAGCATATATGCATTCACTATTAGTTACTCCGTATAATTTTTTACCTAATAAATCTGGGATATTATAAATAGGGAAAAATAGCAAATTTCAATTGAAGATTTAGCTAAAATAGCCTCTCTTTTTTTAATATATTTTTTAGAATAACGATTAAATAGGCTACTGAACTGCATACGATAATGCAATTAGGCCATTGAACCTTAAAAAAAAAAAAAAAAAAAAAAATTGAACCTATAAAAGATACCTTCTTCGTCCAATTTGCCATTTTTTTTTTAGTTTATAACATGTCACCCAATTAATTTTTAAATAAAATAATTATTTAAACAAACAAAAAAAAGCCTTCGTCTCTGGCCATAGGGACGAAGATACCTTTCTCTGGCGAGACACGAAGGTATCTTCGTCTCCCATCTGGAGACGAAGAAGGTATCCTCGTCTCAGGCGAAGACGAAGCTTTTTTTTCTTTTTTTTTTTAAACAATAAATTTATTTTTAAGTAATTATTTTATTTAAAATTATTTTTACAAATAAAATACTTTTAAATTGGATAACCTGTTAGAAACTAAAAGACTGACAAATTGGACGAATTGCATGAAATAAGTTAGTTTAGGGATTCAATTATATATTTTTTTTAAAGGTCAGTGACCTAATTGTATTATCGTGTACCGTTCGGTGGCATATTTAATCCTTATTCATTTTTATATAAAAAAAAAATCAAATAAGCAAGTATTCAATTTATCTATTATAATTACAATATCAACTAATCACAAATATTCAAATAATATATAAACAACTAACATCAACATCTTTACGTACAAAAATAAAGACACTAATATGTACACCATGATTGTTAAAATTACTTGTAATAACGTTTAAATTCATGACCAAAAATCCCTTTATTTTCATATGGACATAACGGCATGTAGCTCACCTGGCTGTATATCATTGCCTTATTGCATAAATGATCAAATGCCACCTTAGATGACCACCCAACACCCTACCACTTGCACTTGCATATATTCCTGACTTCTTTAATTTAGATTAGCAATAAAAAAAATTAATTTTTAATTTGTTTATGATGAAGCAAATTGATTTAATTTCTATGGATGATGAGGAAAATTGTGACCATTATATGAGGGTGTAAACTTATAAATTATGTTATTATTGAATAATAACTTACAAATCATATAAGAGAGGTAAACCAGTAAATCACATTAGAAAATCGTCTTATGCGATACTTAGCTTTCTGATATTAGAATTATATTTACTCACTCAATCACTCTTTTAGTAGCAGAAGAAACTAATTTTCTATAATGCTGTGGTGGCTGCATTAATTAATAAACATATTTTCTTGCTAATTTTTTTTTATTTTTTTATTTTAAAATAAATGGTTTTCATTTTTCAATGGTCATGGATGATAGATCAATGAAGAATCATACCAAATTGAGCAAACAAACATGCCTTGTCCCTAAACAATTATTTAATTAAATTATTGATATTTCAACTAATAATTAAGCCCAACACTATATATATGTAGACAACATCAAATCAAGTTTGGAGTGTGCTTTAACATATTCCGATTAGCAAAGCTAAAGTATTAAAACATAATTGAAAGGGATGGTACCCGACTCGTCAAAGGCAATTACGGCAATCAAACAGTAACCGCTAAGAGCAAAGCAGATGGAACGTTGCAAGAGCCCACACACTCATTATTTAAAGCATTATCGCCTCATCAATGAGCAAGAGTGATGGAGCGCCAACGCACTTATGAAGGGGAGCCCACATCAATTACTAAAAAATCGCAATACTTAGTAAGGGGAGCCGTTGTACCCATTAATATTGTAACCATTACCACTAGTATAAAGACCAAGCCTCTAGCAGTAGGGAACACACTCTGATTCTTGTACTGAAAACACTTTGACAATATACTTATAACAAAACTACTTTCTATAATTATTTTGGTAGCTTATTTACCGTCATTGGTGCTTTCATTGAGAGCCGAATAACAAATCCTCAAGCAGCAAAACAACTTTATATTTTATATCACACAAAGAAGAAGATGGTAAGATCAAGCAACTCCCATGGATCCCGCAACAGCAACACATACATGGATGCCTAGCCTACGAACATATAAAGAATCTAATCACAATGTTTAGCTTAATTTAGAATAGTTATACATACACCACGTGATTGGCTGATTGTGTGTGTATGCAAATATATATATGTGGGTTATAGTACTTGAAGATTCGAATACTCCTGTACGTGTTTGATGCCAGAGAAGCAGGTCATGTTCAAATTAGGAGCTTCAATTATTGCTAATTAATATAATCAATATAATTATCAAATTAAATAATCTCTAGCTCCATAACACTCAGAATCAGATCCCTAAATTTCTTATACAACTAATTATAATGTATTGATTATTACACTACCATTTGTATACTTCAGGTTCTCAAAACTAAATTGATACCATCTCTGGAGTTAATTCTCATAGGTTACTATTCAGAACTATGTTAAACACTAAAGAACAGTGTCAAGGTGCCTGAGATATGTGTGTCACTAACGTGACAACTCTCGATTTCTCTTAAAAAGTTTAAAAGATACAATATAGAATGAAAAATCTCTTAACATTTTATTCATTAATTATCTTTTCTGTAACGATTTATGAGTCACTCTCAAACATCACATTACAATGATCCTTTTATTTAAATTCCCAACGGATAAAAAAGGATGGGAAACCCGTGATGACATACCCCATTTTATTCCTGCTTTTTGCCTATGGACAAACAACCACTTGCCCCCTCTTTTGTAAGCTGACAAAATTGATGAGGATTCACCACTCACGAGCCTCTCTACTTCTTCCTCTTTTTTTTTTTTTTTTTTTTTTTTTGAGTATTATGTTTTTTTTTTTGAGTATTATCCTATTGAAGCAGTAAAGCACGAATAGTCAATTCTTCGATCGGGATTTGAATCTATGACTTTTTATTTGAGAGAGTTATAATTATGTTATTTGATCACAAGATTTTTGGCGCACGAGCCTCTGATCTCTATTATTCCCTAAACTTACAATAACAGCTTCCTATTTTCCTGTCATCACATTATTAAATCCCAACATTAATTCCATAATAATACAAAACAAAACATTTGGATTCTTGTCCTGAGTGAAACATGATTTTAGTATTTGAGGTCACTAGTTCATGAATTCTTACGACATCCTCTTGGTGGTCGAGATAGTCACACAAATTAAATATTCACCCAATACATACTCTTGTGCACACTTATACCGGTTACAAATTATCCTCATCACCAAAACAAAATAGTTGGATGTCCACTGGGCTACATCAGTTGGTTCGACTGATCAAATTATGTCTCGTCCCAGCAACAGTGTAGGGGTTCGAATAATCCCACAAAGAATTTAGTGGGTCATTAGGAGACTAAACTTATTAGAAGAGATGAAGACCCCTTATACTCAAGGACTAACAATTTATCTCCTCCGATCCCACCCTCTTGAGTAGAAACTCTAAGGGTTTAAGATTAGTCTGACATGAGTTGAGATACCTAATATATCCAAAAAAAAAAAAAAAACAAAACATTTGGATTCTTTTGCTAATTTAACGTTGGGTTGATAACCAAAGATGTTGTTTTGTCCATATATGTTAAACGCAAGGACTCATCATCATCATGTGATGAATCTCTTCTGGTTAATCTGATCGATCTGATCCATCTGATCTTCGTCTTAATGTGAACATTTATTTTTATTTGTTCATTTTGATCGATGACCCACACCTTCATGACTTTCTGATACAGTTCTTTGGAGCTGAGCCTACTCATATTATCTGTATTCATCAATGATTAACCAAAAAAACAAAAGAAAAAGGAGAGATCTTCACGTGAAATGTTGGATACTGCTGCAATAATTTCAACCATCATCCCTCTGTTAATTACCCTCAAAATACTATTAGCTTAGTTATTTAGCCCACAATATACAACTAATTAACTCCATTATTCAATGATCTTAGTATGACCAAGAGTAGCTCGAACAATATGTGCAATATATATCAACTATTATAATATTTTCATATGACATCTATCTATGGTGTGTGTGTATATATATATATATAGCTAGATTTCTTGTTTCAGATATTCACATCATTTCCGGCAAATTAAAAGAGAAAATCAAAACCATGGCCGCCGGAGTTATTGTGACACTTCTCGTCACTGTCACTCTTCTTTCAACAACAGCCGTTGCGTTTGATTCTTGTGGTTCAGACAAAGGCGATTCCGGCGACCTCTCAGTCATTCACATCTACGGCAAATGCTCGCCGTTCAACCCTCCCAGTCCTTCTTCTTCGTGGGCCAACACTGTCATTAACATGGCGGCTAAGGACCCTGAGAGGCTCTCCTACTTGTCCAGTCTGGTTGCCCAAAGGCCCACGTCGGCGCCCATTGCTTCCGGCCAGAATGTGCTCAACATTGGGAACTATGTGGTTCGGGCCAAGATTGGGACGCCGGGGCAGCTCATGTTTATGGTGTTGGATACGAGTAATGACAATGCGTGGGTCCCGTGCAGCGGCTGTTACGGCTGCTCCTCCGCCGTGTTTGCGCCGAACGCGTCGGCGACTTACGCCTCGATGGATTGCACCCTGCCGGAGTGCACTCAAGTCCGGGGGCTCGCGTGCCCGTCCACCGGCTCCGGCGCTTGCCTCTTTAACCAGTCCTACGGCGGCGACTCGTCGTTCTCCGCCACGCTGTCGCACGACTCGCTTAGACTCGGCACTGATATCATCCCGAATTACGCTTTTGGGTGCATTAATACGGTTTCCGGCAACAATATCCCGCCGCAAGGGCTATTGGGCTTGGGTCGTGGCTCCATGTCGTTGCTCTCTCAATCTGGGCCGCTTTACCCGGGGGTATTCTCTTACTGTTTGCCCAGTTTTAAGTCGTATTATTTCTCGGGCTCGCTCAAACTTGGCCCATTGGGCCAGCCCAAGATCATACGGACCACCCCACTTCTCAAGAGCCCACACCGTCCCTCACTATACTATGTGAACCTCACTAGTGTGAGTGTAGGGAGGGTAACGGTTCCGATAGCCCCGGAGCTCCTGGCCTTCGACCCAGTCTCCGGGTCAGGTACCATCATAGACTCGGGCACGGTTATAACCCGGTTTGCTAAACCCGCTTATGAAGCAATCCGGGACGAGTTCAGAAGCCGAGTCTCGGGTCCATTTAGCACCATAGGGGCATTTGACACATGCTTTGCAGTGACACACGAGTCCGTTGCACCAGCCATTACCTTCCACTTCCAAGGATTGGACTTGGTGCTACCTATGGAGAACACTTTGATTCATACCAGTGTTGGGAACTTGGCTTGCTTGGCAATGGCGGCCGCACCGAGCTATGGGAACTCTGTGTTGAATGTGATAGCCAATTTGCAGCAACAGAACCTGAGGATTTTGTTTGACACTGCCAACTCTCGCCTGGGAATTGCTCGTGAGCTTTGTAACTGAGATGTCAGGTGTCAAAGAGAAGCAAAGATCATCTCTTTCAGTCTTTCTGTTACATTATTATTGTTTCAATGAAATCAAATAAAAAGTATATAGATTGGGTGCTTTCTATTTTTGCACAGAGATGTTCGGAAAAGCAATTTCTTTGACAACTAATGAGTAGCGATAAACAGTCACCTATAAATGAAAATATCTACTCTCTATAGGGAAAATTTTGATGTTACATGAAAAAATTCGACTTGTCATCTGCAAATTTTAACAAAAAGCTCAAAATCGCAGGCTTAAGATCTTGGCCACCATTTAGAGCATTTTTTGTTTCTAACACACCTTTCATGAGCCGAGTGTATAATCTTTCTAGCTGAGGAACACCATAATCTTTTGTATGCTCCATGAAATGTTTCTTGATGGATTTGAGTTTACTGGAAACATCTTCATCTGACATTGCAGCGTCTTGGAATGTACACCCACTTGTATCACGGGAATCTTCACGTTGATCGTCGGCAACTATACTTTCCAGCCTGTTTTCATCTGCACCAGCTTCAGGTTCCTGTGATGACTTCGGTTCTAATGATTCTAGGGGTTGTGATCCCTCTTCTGATGTTGAAGCTAAAATCGCAGTAGATAATTAGCAAGAAGATCAAAATAACAAGTTATCAATGTAAAAACCGATGTGAATGGAATAAATAGCCATAAGATGTAGAAGGCTGAATCATCATCATTGAAGATGGTCATACGAGACTAAAGCTGTAATGCGTTTTAAATGTGTGGTTTTTAGGGGGGAGGTTGGGAATAGATAAAGTCACATGAACCTCAATGACAACATTAAGATTGTCTTTTTAGAACTTATACCTGGTTGTGCCATATCAGCATGCTTCTTTGGTCTTTTCAGAGCTTCGTAACTCTGATCTAGGTTAACTTCTGGCTGGACATTCCTAAGACGTGCACTTACCCTAGTGACAGCTGTCAGAACAGGAGACTGTGGCACTATGGAGATCCCATATTCATCAGGCACAGACATTGGACCCCCTTCAGCAGCAATCTTCTCACAGAATGCAACCAGAGCAGGATCCATCTGGGACAGCATGCCGTGCACCTGACAGAAAAAATCTCAATATCAAATGCAAGAAGCTTAAGTTACTGAGACAAAACCAAGTATCAGTAGGAAAGCAAGCATACAGCATCGCGCAGCTCATAAGCTCTACTGACAATCCTTGCACCATTGTAATCATTGCCATTATATTTCTGCATCAGAAACCGTGGTCAGATAAAGCCCAAGTCTACTTACAACAAAGTAAAGCAATAAAGTAGCATGAGTGCATTATTCTGTACAGTCCTCAATATACCCTTTCCTATCCTCCAATTAGTTTTCCCCTACAGAAAAAGATTTTTTCACTCCTTACACTTGCTTATGAAGTTACTTTGTGCCATAGACTGATCTTCTGTCAAGATATTTCCAATAGCTTTGCAACAGTTGACAGAGGAAGATTATCATTCTTATTTTGACATTTTGCTTTCATCAGTAATATGAAAGAAAGAGCTTTCAAATTAAGAAATAAATATGACCATATGCATCTAACATTTAAGTTTTTTACTCAATAAACCATAAAGAAATGTCAGACACAGACATTGGGGTTAATTAAAAAGGGGTAAGAAGAGATTAAAAACATGGATTGTTTAGAAAGTAGAATTAAGGAACAAATTAGTAGAGAATGGAGTAAATTTAAATATACCCTACCTTTGCATTTGCCAGAATCAGATCAAAATCCTCTAAAAATGCTTTACACGTGATATATTTGCCACTGTCAACACACTGCAGCAGAGTTGCCATGTCCATGGGGTTCTGGATGATTGTACGATAGTTCGGTGCATCCTCATCCATTACTGGATAGTGAAAGACGCTAAAGCGTTTATCATATAAAATACTGCAAATGTTTTAAAAATAAAAATTAGAAGATAGCATCTTGATGTCAAGGAAATAACGTCTGATAAGCAAATAGCAGGAAGACAATGTCAAAAAGAAGCAAACCAGTAAACAAAACCTGGTTTTATAATTGCATGATACAAGAATTTGAATTAGTAAGGATTAAATTCAAATGGCATGTACATTACCGGTTACAAACATCACGTAAGCACATACGCATTCGGCGAAGAGCATGTCCCTGAGCTTCAGCTTTGGATTTTAACTCAGAAGCCTTCGGTCCAGTATCCACTTTTGGCGCCTTTGGAAGTTCAGGAAGAGACTCTGATTTGTTGGACTTCTTTATCTCACCCTCAAGTTGAATTGATAAAGCAGCTTCAGTCAAACGATCAAAGAACATAGATCTATCTTCATCTGATGGTTTGTCTACACACAAGCTGCGAAAAGAAAACATAGTTTGATCCATTGAAGCAATAAATTATAAAGTCTAACATGTTGAACAAAAGCGATTGTAGTTGGACACGAGTTATCCACACCCAACATGCAAAAGGAATGAAAGCTATGGTCCACTAAAAAAAGCTTCACATATACTCCATGGGCATTCCTAAAATGATAATTTTCAAGTCTAAAGCATCTAGAAGATAGTTGGTCCACAGATGGCATGTGTAGACAAAAAATATTTTCAGAAATAACTAAATCAAGAGATGATATATAAAATCTCCTAGTCAACAAATACTACCAATTACAATAAATCAAGAGAAAATAAGTTATTATGGTTATGAGATAAAGCAGAACAATGTTCAGTACTTCAGTTAACAAAATTCCAGTCAACAAGGCATAACTGAGAATAACACAGACATGCAATAGGAAATAGGCAAGGATCAGGAAGATCCAATAAAGATATGATGTGAGATGAAGTTTTTTTTTTTTTTTCTTTTTTTTTTAAAAAACCTACACATTATGGTGTTGAAATAGTGAAGGACAATTATCTTCTAGCTCAGAGAGTGGCACTGAGGATGTTCCAAATAATAATATGGGCAAGTCAGATGGCAGTTCCTCCAGCAGGGTAAGCAAAACGGCCTTGAGCTGTTCTTGTGCCTGAAAAAAATAGTAAGAGTCATATTATGCAGAAGTACATTGTAATATTGTATTCACACTGGATTAGCCCAAAAAGGAAATGTATCATGTTGTGAAGAAATACATGAAATTTGCATTGGATAAGCCCCAAAAATAAAGTATAATGTGTATGTGAAGAACATAGTTAGAGGCAAACTCACGTTTTCCCACCAAAGATGAAATTGTGGTAAATAGAGTATTGATGGAGTTGTTCTCCTTGCCTCACTAAATATGTGCACCAATGCCTCCTCTGGTGTTTTGGCACCAGGGTCAGAAAGAAGAGAGGCAAGTCCAAGTGAATGAACAGGAAACTTTTCCAACTCATGTAAAATTGCAGGCCCTATATGATCCTGCAAAACTAAATGAGTAAACTTGGTTTGCAGCTCATATTGATCACAACATATTTAAATAGAGGATTCCATAGAGTATATACCAGTCCAACTCCTTCACCGCCACATAGCAAAAGCCGAGGCCTGTACACCAGAGGAATTGCAGAGCCATAAGAAAGCATGGAAAGCCTTGTCAATTCTGAAGAAACTGAAAGAGGGAAAATATCTGAAATAATGTCCATAGCTTTGCGAAGACGCCCTTGTAAAATTGGTGCAACAACTGGTGATAACGGTCTAGAATGTACAATGGAACCTCTGTGAGCAGCAGGAGTGATAGTTGCCATGGCCTCCATGAAATGGTACTTTTCCACCTCAACTGAGTCCACATCTATCAAAAACTTGTCGTCACTAGTGTACACTTGAGGATACTTTTCGCGAAAAGCACGAATAGCAGCCTCTGTGCACAATGCCTTTAGGTCAGCACCACAATATCCCACACAACTAGCTGCTAGCTCCATTTTAAGCTCTTTTGAAGGAGGTTGTTTCCACTTACGGGTGTGAATATCTAATATTTCAGTGCGTGCCTCGAGGCCAGGCAAAGGAAAATTAAATTCACGATCAAATCTTCCCGGGCGTCGCAAGGCTCCATCAATTGCATCAACCCTATTGGTAGCTCCAATCAAGACTACTTGCCCCCGTGAGTCAAGTCCATCCATCAGAGCAAGTAAAGTTGACACAATGGAATTATGAATCTGCTCTTGCTTGCTAGACCTTACAGGGGCAAGTCCATCTATCTCATCAAAGAAGATGATAGAAGGCTGATTCTTTTGAGCTTCTTCAAATAACAACTTCAGTTGTCTTTCAGCCTCGCCAACCCATTTACTAAGAACATCAGCGCCCTTTCTCATATAAAAGCTGACTTTCTGCCCAGCCTTTGAAGCAGCACACGCTAATGCTCTAGCAATCAGTGTTTTACCTGTGCCCGGAGGACCACATAGCAGAACTCCCCGTGGAGGGGTTATGTTGTAACTGGCAAAAAAGTCAGGATATAATAGGGGAAAGAACACCATCTCTTTCAGTGCATCAATATATTCAGAAAGCCCACCTATGTCATCAAAGCTTACACTTTCATCAACTTGTAATGGTTGAATATCAGCACCACCCTTGGAGCTTGGCCCAGCAGTTTGAATTCCAGAACTCAAACTAGTCAAGGTGTCACTTTGGTGACCCCAACCAGATGCAGCAAGATTTAATCCCCATGTTGTCCCAGGCATGTCTAGTCCCCCTAAAAGCCAAGGTGGGCCAGATCTGCCCCCTGTTCTACCCCAAGGAACATGAGGACCTTGGTCCAACTCATCTACAAGAAGAGAATCATCCGAGTCATCAGCTTGTCCCATTCTGTGACGTTTATGAACACGAGGTCCTCCTTTTCTGACATCTCTGTTCACCTTTGATCCTATTCCTTGTTGGAGTACTCGACGAGGAGATCTTTTCCTTTGTTTACTCCCCTCAATGGATCTACGAACATCAGTGCGATTACGGAGGTCATACCGCCTTCTAACCTCCTGTTCTTCACCCTCTTCATCATCACCATCTTCCTCCCCTTCATCTTCACCATCTTCTTCTCCATCACCGTCACCACCACCCTCATCCTCAGCATCATTATCCTCTATATCATTGCCATTTGCTGGCTCATCTTGGTCAACCTTCTCCTCAGAAGTGTCCTGTTCATCATCAGACTCTAATTTCAATGCTTTTTTGGCAACTGCTCTTGAACGATTAGGTCGTAATGCTGCACGGCGAGGACGCAGACCTGCACGTCGAGGTGTCATTTCATCTTGAGTTGCACTGTTATTATCAATTCGGTTCCTGGAACTCCCATATTTTGGGCTCTGAAGCAAATTCAGAAAAAAGTTTAGTTTCCTATATATATTTTAGTTCCCTTTACATGCTAAAACTAAAATCTTGAGAATTGAACAAGCTGTATGCTTACACTTATGAGCTATCCTACAAATATTGAATGATGACAAACAAGCAACAAAAACATACCATTAGGTCATTGTCCTCTGATCCAGTACTATCTGTGTAATCTTCAAGATTTACAGACATCCTCCTCTTTCTAGTAGAGCGACGAAGAGTGGTCGTAACTGACTGCCATAAAACCAAGGAAAATATCCTACGAAGTTTATATACACAAAATGGCTGCAAATAAGACAGTCAATGGCAACAGACCACCAAGAAATAGGTCTTCGCCAATAGTGGCCTAACAGTAAGAGATGGTTACATGCTTTCTTTTCATAATTCAAGCCTGACAAACATTAAAAATCATTCCAATACTAGGATACAGGAAAACAAGTTGAAGTGTGAAGGGTAAGACCGTAAGAGCTCTCTTTTCTAGACAAGTTTGTCTTAGCACTATTACAAACTCATATAAGTTCCTAATGATATATTTTCTTACAAAACATAACCCATAGTCAATCATATCCACATAGAATAACAAGAAAAGATCAGCACGTACATTTGTTGTTGCTTTTCGCACTGGTCGATTACCCAACATCTTTGCAATATGAGAAGCTGCCGTCTTCCTTTTGGTCTTTCCTGATTTTCCTCTTCGAGTCTCCATATAATACAGAAATGGGCGACCATTGCCATATGGTTTTGGTCTTCTCCTGAGCCTGTCACTTGTACGAACTGGCCTAGGGTCATCTTCGTCTGCTTGGCTAGAGCGTTTTGGATACATTCTGCTCATTTATGTCTTCCCATAAGCATTAAAAAAGCTACTCCACACAATTAAATAATCTTGAGTAAACTACAGATTCAGTGTGCTGGGAAAAAGATAAAAGAAAACAATGGAACAACCCTGAAGGGTTCTTGAAATAATTCAACAATATTAACAACATTCTCACAGGTTTAGGCACAGAATGGCCAACGAAACAGAAAATAATACTCTGCATTATAGAAGAGCTATTTGTATTTTCAGGAAATACCAGCAATTACATGTATACAGAATCCAACAAATAACAGCATGTCAGGCATATTCCAACAAAATAAATCCTAGCATGAACTCATGAAGTAGCATACACGGTGCATGCTACACTAAATTCAACAAATAACACCATGGCATTCATTTTTCAATACTTGAAGTGCGTTGCCATATGAAAGAATCACTAAGATAGCATGCTTCAGTGAATTCAATAGAAAACACCATGCCAAGCATGCTTGAATAATCCAAGCACATTCTTATATGAGTAGCAGTAAGATAGCAAGATTCAATTATGTACTACTACGGCAAGCACACTAAAACTAATTAAGTATGAATTTAGAAACATAATTAAACGGAATTAACAGAATAACAGGGCACATAGAGTTAAAAATAAACAGGAACAGAAAAGGTGGGAAGATGTTGAAGAACCTTAAACCAACTAATAAAAGACACATAAAGTCCTACACTGTATAAGAGAAAAAGGCCAAGTTTGATTGCAAAACACAGAGCATGGGTTACGAAAGGATCAGTTTATCATCCAGTGTCTTGATGAGCACAATATAGTGGGGTTGGGGTGGGGAAAATCAAAATCCCCTTTTATCTCACAACGTTAGGATAAACTAATCGCAAACTCTAGGCAGGACTAGTCATCCATCTTCTGGTCTAACTACTGAATCGTGTGTCGTGGTGCAGATTTATCTGGACAGAAAAAAAATAGAGGAGGTGCTTGCCTACTCGTTTCATACTTTCATGTTGCAATTAGATGCACAGGGAGGGTCTGTTTCAGCATCCATGAATCATAATTGACATAGAAAGGAAAGTCATCCACCTCCAAACTGGATATGCTTCTTTTGAAATACACATCACACTGCTCAAAGGCTGGGAAATTGATTCATAGCCAGCTTATTTATGAGGATGTTGATCTATACCAAAATACTAAAACAAGAGCACCTTGTTGAAATCTATTATAGCCAAAGTTCAAACCTATTAGGCCAGATAAACTAATACTAGTGTTCAATATCCAAATACTACCATAAACAATTTTAACAGAACCATCATTTGAACTCATCAACTGAAATTCAAACTCATTAATTATACGAACTCAGTCCTAAAACCTCTCTAAGCTCTTGCAGGCACAAATAAAAAGGCCCTATTAATCCGAACTACTCAAAGCAGGAAATCAGACAGCACGCAAATAAATAATTGGTCGCGCATTCGAACTCATCTTGATTACAAATATATATGCAACATGCAAAATGATTATCCATAGTTAGGGCTAAATTAGGGTTATTGGTTCAGATGTCAAAATCGAAAATGGTGAAGAGAATTGCCTTGCTGCATTATACAGGGTTCGTAGGAAAAACAAAATTGCTAAGAAACTTGAGCAAAAGAGCTCTCACCAGAAAGGGAGAAACAGCAGAACCTAACAAAGTCAGAGAGCACGCGCGCGGAGATATATAGTCCTATTCAAGAGACTCGATTCAATGAGATAGCTCCGGGAAATCGTCGCTGGTCGCCGGAGAAGTCGTCCGAGTCGAAGAACATGCCTGAGAGAACACTGAGCAACGAGCTGGTGAAATTTTGACGTGCGTCTGCTTGGCTTTATACAGCCGGCTGAAATGGGTCAATCGTGTTCGGATCCGGATCTACATACGAAGTACGCACTACGAAGAGGGGGGTTTCGACCCGGATGTATACGGATCTCGTTAAATTGTCCAGTCATTTTAACTAATTTTTCAAAATATTGAAGGTGTTTGGAAAATAAGTGTTAGTTGTTTTGAATAGTGTTAGTATTGTTAGTTGATAGTTGATTACATATAAAATAACTTTCTCAATAAAATGTTTGAAAAAATTGCTTTGAACAGTTTTTTGAATTTTATGGCCCGTTTGGTTCACGGAATAGGCCGGGAATGGCATAGCATTCCCAGTAATAGGCCTATTCCTTTGTTTGGTAACCATTTTTATTATTAGGAATAATATTCCTGGTAATAGCCTATTACCTCAAATGAGGTAATAGCTATTACTAGGGCCCCCCTATATTAGCCTATTACTGAACGCTCAGGAATAGATTTTAGAATCTATTTTCTTTTTTTACCCCTTTCTTTAACCTAATTTTTTTATCCTATATATAAATTTATCCTATTTCACCACCGTCGTCATCACCGCCACCACCACCACCACCATCGCCACAACCGTCGCCGCCCCCACCACTGCCATCGCTACCACCACTACTACCACCCCACCACCACCACCATCACCACCACCCGCCACCAACACCGCCGCCACCAGAACCACCACCCAACAGCACCACCGCCACCACCACCACCGCCACAACCGTCGCCGCCCCCACCACCACTGCCACAACCGTCACCGTCACCACCACCACCATTACCACCCCAGCACCACCACCACCGCCACCACCACCATCACCACCACCACCGTCACCATCACCGCCACCACCACCACCAACATCGCCACCATCACATATTCTTATAAGGGTATTTATGTTTTTTAAAACATATTCCATTTCTATTCCTTAAATCAACCAAACACTGTAATATAATTCCTAAAGTCTATTCCTTCCGCGAACCAAACAATAGAATACAATTCCTATTCTATTCCTTGCTTATCCTATTCCTTATGGAATAGCATTCCTATTATCTCAAAATTCATTCCGTGAACCAAACATGTTGTTAGTGTTTTAAAACAATAAGTTGTTATAAAGAGTATATATATGCATTGTCTACGTAATAGATGGGAAAGGAAACAAATTAAAGTAGACTTGAAGATGAATTCAATTAATGAGAGATGATAGAATGACACAAAGCTTATCTATACACGTTTGGATTAGGAAATTGCGGTAAATGCATGCAGATCATGGGATGAGGGCATGATGATGAGGTAGTGGAGTTGAGCCATTATTAACATTTACTTATCACATTCTTATAATTGATGCAATTTTTATATAATTTTAACTCGTGAAGTAAATTAATAGTAATTATTATGAATTTAAACAATCATCAAAGTATGTTGGTGAAAAATATATATGATAGTAAAAAACATGTAATGTTAGAGCAAGATAATGGTGATGCAATGACAATGCTGGGAGTGAATTATATGGCAATTATAATTGTAGATCAATTATTATTGAAGATTTTGAAATCTTGAATTTGTATTGTTAGCATTATTACCCGTTGAGATGATGGATATGATTCGACCAATGCCACCACTTAAGATGATAATCTTCTAGATATGTTGTGTTGGCTGCATTCATGTACAAGACCTTTTTCCTGTGAAATATACATATACAGAGTAATTGTTTGTAAAAAATATAGAGAAATGTGATTATATGAAGTGAGTTTGGAATATCAAGGGTATTGAGAGGACTCACATTTTCGTATGACTCCTTGTGAAGAACAACTTCCTTAGACCCGCGAGGTTATCTCAAGTGATAGATTACCTGACATAAACTACCACTTAAGCGTAGTGTGTGCAGGTGGGATTTTATCGACTCCCTTAGGGCACCCCAAGCTAGAGTCTGGACCTTTGGAGGAAGTGTTGAGATAGATCTCTTGTGCGCATAGTCAACGATCGGGACTAGTCGGGAAAATTTATTGACGAATTGATGATTTACCTCTTTTATCGACTTTTGGGTAGGGGTTCTGAATGATAAGAGGAACGACAACATAGGGGAATTGCTCAAAACGCAACCGAAGGGATGAAACCATATAACATTTGTTTTAAAATTGTGATTTCGCCCAAACTGGTTTGAGAGATATGAGCAACTCGCGGTTTACTTCTTCCATCAACTCCTGGGCAAGGATTATTAATGATACGAGGCACGACGACATATGGGAATTGCTCGAAATGCAGGCGAGATGATAAAACCCTAAAACATTTGTTTAAAGATTATGATTTCGCCTAAACTGGTTGGAGAGATACAATGAACGATAACGGAGGGGATTTGCTCGAAATGCAATAAGGAGGATGAAACCCTAAAACATTTGTTCAAAGACTGTGATTTCGCACAAACTTGATGGAGGGGCAAGAGGAACAATAACGGAGGGGATTTGCTCGAAATGTAATCAAGAGGATGAAACCCTAAAACATTTGTTCAAAGATTGTGATTTCGCACAAACTTGATGGAGGGGTCCAAACAACGGCCCATGTTTCCTTCATACACTGGATTGCAATGAATTGCTCAGATGAAAAATAAAACCAAATAATACCTTGTGGGGTGTTAAATTTGCCTACATGTTATAGGAATTTTAGAAAGCGCACAATGATGAAATCTTCATAATGCGACTATTACGCTAATATGATATATGACGAATTCTTCAAAATATGAGAAATCTAAGTAAATTTTCCAAATGATAATGAGGATTTCATAAGGTTTCTTTAGATTCGAGAAAGGGAATAAATATGTTAGTTTTTTTGCTTAATTGAACCATGCTATACAATATTAATCTAAACTATAAATTTTAACTCACCAAGATTATAGAAATTATGGATCTACAATATAGAAATTATGAATATAAATTCGTGCACACTATGTGCATGGTGGGCACGTGCTCACATCATAATTTGCCGTTTCCTGCGTTGCACCCAAAAAAACATTATTGATAATAAAAGCTTGGAATATTTCACACAAAAATGGGGAAATACAAACTTCCAATTCTAAAGTCTCACACTAATTTTTGTTTTTTTTTTTAAAGTAAGAAATAAAATAAAGCCCAGGCCCTATAGCAACAACAAATTACAAATTTCATGTCTATTTTACATTGTGAACACTAATCTAAAAATAAAATTTAGATTATGTATTCATAGTTAACATATTTTGTACCTGTAACAAATGGAAGGCACATCACATTATATTACATATATATAAGCCTATTAACGATAAAAATACATAATTTTTAAATTAGAATCTGCACTATAATATGAACCATGATCCTTGGTATAACAATATAATAGCAACGGGGGATAGTTTGGGCTACGCAGCAATTGCATGGCGACGAAATCAATCAAGCTAATAGCGTGGTCAGCAGTAACAGTCAAAGTCTCATTTAGGGCACTATATTTTGCCTCGTGGAACTCTTCGGACTCTCCTCTAAACGCGTTCTCTTGCTGGAGCCTGGAGGGATATCACACTGCGCATCCGCCTTCTTTCCTTCAAGCTTCCATTTCGCTTAATTATTTTTTCCGATTGTTACCTATAAATTCTCATGGCTCTTTACTCTTGTTTTCCATTCAAACGAGCTCAATTCTCAATCGGCATTTCGCACTTAATATTGATTCTTTTATTCTTTTATTCTTTTTCTTTTGATTCAAACAATCCATGGGTTTGAAAGGTTTTGCTGAAGGTGGAGTCGCTTCCATTGTAGCTGGTTGTTCTACCCACCCTCTAGACCTCATCAAGGTCCGTATGCAGCTTCAAGGTGAATCTTCTCTACCGAAATTCAACCTCAACCCGCAATTTTGTTCTCAGCTCCGACCCGCGTTAGCCTTCCACAGTAATCCATCCATGACTGTTAATGCGGGCTTGAATGTTGACCCGTTTCCACAACCCAGAAGAGCGGGACCCATTTCTGTGGGGGTGCGGATTTTCCAGACGGAGGGTGTTTCCGCTTTGTTCTCCGGCGTCTCCGCCACGATGCTCCGGCAGGCGTTGTATTCAACCACCAGGATGGGGCTGTATGACGTGTTTAAGCAAAAATGGTCCAACCCCGAAACAGGAAACTTGTCTCTCGGCCGGAAATTGGTCGCCGGATTGTTGGCCGGCGGAGTAGGCGCGGCTGTTGGGAACCCGGCGGACTTGGCCATGGTGCGCATGCAAGCCGACGGGCGGCTCCCGGCTTCACAGAGGCGGAACTACAAGGGCGTTGTGGACGCGATCATGAAAATGTCGAAGCAGGAAGGAGTTGCTAGCTTGTGGCGCGGCTCAGGGCTTACGGTGAACCGCGCGATGATCGTTACGGCATCGCAGCTGGCCTCCTACGACGAAATCAAGGAGGAAATCTTGGAGCGTGGGGTGATGAGTGATGGGCTCGGGACCCACGTTACAGCGAGCTTTGCGGCGGGGTTCGTGGCGGCGGTGGCGTCCAACCCGGTGGATGTGATAAAGACCCGGGTGATGAATATGAAGGTGGAGCCAGGGGTGGCGCCGCCGTACTCCGGTGCATTGGATTGTGCCGTCAAGACTATAAGATCGGAAGGGCCAATGGCTCTCTACAAAGGCTTCATTCCCACAATTTCTAGGCAGGGACCTTTTACCGTGGTCCTCTTCGTGACACTAGAACAAGTTAGAAAGCTCCTCAAAGATTTTTAATTCTAATTCTTTGTAGTTCAAATGATTAAATTACTGATACAAGTATTAATTACTGCAATTTTAATTCTTAGTACTTTATACACATAAAGCAAACTTTTCTTGATCTTTCAACGTTAATGGCCTACCAACAGCAAAACAATTAGATTATTAGCTATTTTAAGCTACCATTAATGTTTAAGTACTTTTAACTTATATATATACAGTAGTACCCAAATTTGTTGTCAGCAACATAGCTATCAACGTTTCAAGCCATTTAACTTCCTCCTGATGAGACATGATGCTGAACAAGCTGAGTTCGTTTCTCGGTTTTGACTCTGACAAGGGTTACTCATCTATGTCTTAAACCTTGCTCAGTGCTCACCATCTAAATCTGGACTGCAAAATTGATTGGATAACCATGCAGCACATTGCTAGAAAACAGAGGTCCAGATACAAACATGTATATTGTGGAAGATGTCCCAGGATGGAGTGTGTTTCAGCCTCCTATCTTCTGATTTGGTGAAGTTCCATCCGTGTAATAAATTTCATTTTATCTCTTTCCTCTATCTGGATTCTGGACAGATTGACCATCTGTAGCATATGCTGCTTGCAAGCTCTCTGATCCTTTATTTTTTTCTGATGATTGGTTTTCAGACATGTTCTGGGAGGAGTGTATAGGATCTGATCCTTTCTTTTCAGGAATTCCCCCAGTTTGACAAGAATTCAGGCTTTTCTCCGAGTTTAGGAGCTCATTTGCAAGTTGAGTGCGACGCTCCTTCAGGAAATTGAGCCGATTTGTTAGCTTTGACAGTGCAGAAGAAGGATTAGCTCCCTGTAATTCAATGGCTTGTAAGCTTAGAAAGTTCATAAGTGTAACTAAAATCTTTGGAGTAATAAATAATGTACAGAGTACATCCATAAGTTAGGTGCCTATGTAAATGAAATAAACTATGGAGTAAAACATATTCTGCTAAGCACAACAGAGTTTGTAGTGCCTTCGTAAAAGAATGTATCAGACATTCAGACTCCATACTCCCAATGGGATATGCATTTATGAAAAGAATAATGTTATTTGCACACTAATTTTTATACAAAGCTAATTTAGCTTTACTCATGCCGTCATATGCCAAGTATAGGATAGTATATTAGTTTGATCTGAGGGCATTGATAAAGCTACAGGAATGTATGTAAAAATTGAAGTATGCAAATAGTATTATTCCTGTGTAGAAAATTCTAGAGCAAACCTCAGTCCTTGAGCCAGATTTTCTGGAGCTAGCCGCAGCCCTAGCTGCATTTGGTTCAAAAACAATCAGAGCCCCAGAAGTGTTGGGATTGCGCATAGGATCTGATTGCTTGCTCTGTTTATTCACTGATGACTGAGATTCATTTTTCTTGTCTCTGTCACCGTCAGCCTTGTTCAAGGAAGTATCATGCTGCACATGCAATTTTAAAGAATTACATCGGTTGCTGTCAAAATGATGTCATTATCTTGAGTAACAATTAAAATGTGATACCTAACTCTATGAATTCATAATTGATATATGTTTGTGAGGCTTGCAGAATAAGAATGATGTGTAGAAAGGTCAATCTACAGTGAAAATAGTACCTTACTTCTCACTGGCTTCTCTTGAGCTTGTGAAGTAGGATGGGTATCCGCATCCCTGTTTTTATCCCTGCTACATACAGAGAAGCACAAATAGCGTTAACATGCAGATCAACATCCTTAACAAGGAAATATCTTTCTTTGGATAAGTATATATTTCATGAAAACACTAGCACACAGGACATAAAGCTTATGTAAACATCAGCCCATTGCAAGAAACTACACCGTGTGTGTGTTGGGGGGGGGGGGGGGGGGGGGGGGGTATGTGTTCCAGCAAAAGGCCTATTGCAAGCAGCCTTCCTTTCTTCGTATTATAAGAGGCTATTTTTGAGATTCAAACATGTGGTCTCCAAGGAACATACTAACATGCCAAGGCTATTCAGAAACATAACTTACTCAAAAGAAGCCCACTATTTTTCTTATTTTTATCGAAGAGGCCTTTTCTGGGGTTTGCAGGCGTGCAGCTGGATGGGATTTAAGTGTTTAACCAACAAAAAATGGAGGGAAAAATACGTAAAAACTAAATTAAATAAAGCCCTGTCCCAATGGCATCTAGCAAACTAAAATGAGTAGAAAAAACTAAAATTCTTACGGTTTTCCTTGATGAGTTTGCTGTGGTTGACTGCCTGTATCAGTGTGAACTTTGGAAATTTGTTCACGTTGTTTATTAAGTTGTGTTCCAAGATCATCGGCTCTCTGTTTTAAATTGCTAACATCTGTCTCTCCTTGAGCAATCTCCTCAAGCTCTGTTTTAGTCTATTAAACAGAGAAGATTACTATTACCAACATAATCCGTAGTTATTAGTGTGTGATAAACACTTGGGGTTTAAACTGACTCACTGATTCATCAATACTGGAAGAAATGGCCAATGGTCGTTGAGAATTCTTAAGTTCAGCTTCCAGTACCATCCTCAACTCTCGTTCTTTCTGAAACTGTTCCTGAAGCCTTGCCACCTGAACCAGAAATCATTCAGATTGCTTTTATCACTTTAAGATTTCTGTTGAAAGACAGAATCAAAGACAAAAAAAAAAAATCCTAACAGAAAAATGACTATAATCTTTCTAGTAGTATCCACAAAATACAGAGTCACACATATATACACTATGAGGAATAGGAAGAGAGGGAGAGAAGAACAATGCGCAAGAAGGGTGTACAAAGATTTTTCATAGGCACTTATTGGGTTTTTTATTTTTTTATTTTTTAAACATAGCAAGAAAGTACTTGTTCGAGCACATACATCTTGCTGAAGAGCTAGGCGCCGTTCATGCAAAGCATTCTTTCGTTTTGCCAAGCTCTCTTTCAGAAGTGTGTTCCCCTTAGCCTATTATGAAAGATAGGGCACCAAAATATGACAAGGACAAGAAAATTAAATTTTATCCAGCTTGATGGGTATGAATGATCTCCACATTAACAAAGATAGTTATGATCCATACCTCCTCGGCAATTTTATTTTCCAAGTCTATTTTGGTGGCCTCCAGCCTCTGAATTTCGGGGCTAACGAAAAATGAATAATAAACAAATAAAATGTTAAAATATTGTCAAATATATTTATGATCAGAGGACATTAGAAATGAAGTAGATATCAGACAAAATATCAGACAAAACATATTCTGAAAATTATACAGATCCTATTACTGAAAGAAGAAGTAGATATTGAACTGATGTAGGTGAAGAAGATAATCAGTTTCAACTTTCTATATAGACAAGAAAAAGACACAACATTTTTGCAAAAGGTAGGAGTAGTCATATTAAAAGAATAAGAAAAAGACCAGTGAGCTGTACAAGAAGAATTGACGTTTAAGTTCATATAGCAGCAGACAATTGATATCTTGCCTAATAATTCCAACAATGATAAGTAAGCAACTTACTCTTCCTCAATGTTGAAATCAATGGATTCCAAGGGAAGGTTAATGCCCTGCCCTCCAAAAAATTAATAATGAAAAGTGTTATAGTATAAGTGTTTAAAAGGAATAGACATACACTAGAAAAATGACAACAGATTAAGTCAAAAGACTAAAGCTTAGGGAATAAAGTAAGATGATGTATAATCAAGTATATAAAAATACAAGTGTCATACCAAAGAGGCCTAGGACAGAATTTGAAAACATTAATTTATTAAAATAAAAAGAAATTGCAATACTCACACGAGCACGCACCCGGACAGCAGGCCGACGAACAGTGTGCCCAGGGGCATTAGAGACATCTACGGATCGTTGAGAAGTAGATGCTTCAGCAGGTTCTCCTAATAAATCACGGGATTCATTTGCTGGCATCGTAGACATATGGCTACTATGATTTAGAGCACAGTCTGTCCCTTCGTGTTGAACAGAAATTTGAGGGAGACCTTTTGATACGTTCTTGTTAACTTCAAGAGACTCAAAACTGGAATTAGAACCCCTAGAGACCTGGATATTCAGCACAACAGAATACATAGGGAGAGGGTTGAATGAGGAACTGAAAATAAACAAAAACTCGTAAATGAAATGTAAAAAAAGGAGATGATATATACAGAGTATAACAACAATAGAGTATTGAAACTTCACAAAGCATAAGAAAATGTTTACCACCAATGCTATTCCAAAGAGTTTATCTATGAGCAAACTAAATGATCAAACAAAATATTTGCATAGGTGTAAACAGTTTTTATCCCTGCTCTTCTCTGTGGGAACTCGGGAAGTACTAGTCTTACCAGCAAAGTTAACTAGGTAGCTGTACTATGACTATAGCTAATTAAAGTGTGCATTTGAATTCAGAAATAGGATTAGATTTTTGGATATAGGTCATTCTTGGGAACAAGTTGCAACAATAAAGACAGCTCTGTAGTTATGAAAGAAGGGTAACATATTTTAGAACCACTTTTGACATCACATAAGAAATGAGGTCATTTAATCCTTAAAAGCACCAGTTATTGGTGATTTCATAATTATTTGTTCACATAGACACATAGTAGATACTCATGTTAAGGAAGACAGTGACTAACCTTGTTAGCACCTTCATTTTCACCAGTCTCACTGGTAGCGACAGTAGATGCATGACCAGAATCATCATCAAAACCTGCATCAGATCCCACATCATCATTGTAGCTTTCATCATTGCTAAGTTCTTCATCATCAGTACCATCTGAGTCAGAGTATAATTCAGGTGACACAGAGCCTTCCTGCAACCAGTTCAGATGGTTATTAAGTATAAATGGGAAAGTATGCAAAGACTAACTTGAGTAAATTCCTTCAGTTTATAATGTCCTAAAATTGAACATGCAGAAATTATATGTCTTATTCAGGAGATCGTATAGATGTTACAACAAATGGTAAAATGACATAATTAGAGTATAGGTCACACTTAAACATAATCTGAACCCTCAAAACAAATTACTTCCACAAATTGAACATGGAAATGATTCCATGAACACCTGAATAACTATACACCTTGTTAAGCAAAACAAAACGTCTAGCTAATTATGCCGAACCATTTTGGGCTAAACTGAAAGGGGAAAAGAATGTCAGATTCAGTCTAGCTGGGTGACAAACAAAGTGTTAGGTCCTTTTATGGATCTTTCTTGCATGTGTATTTTTATGTGCTTCAGTTGCATCCATTGATGCTTCTCAAACAAAAATTTCATGCTGCAATAGACCACTTTATGCCAATCAACAAAGAAGTTCCTTGCCAAGTAAGCATAATGAAGGCTATTAGACATTAGTACTATCATTCCAGAAAAAGTTAAAATTAATGCCATAATTCGGCTTATACAAAAATCTATAGAGAAGATAATATGGCCTACTAAAGAAACTCCAACCTTCTTTGATAAAGTCAAAATTTATGTGTACTTGCAAAGCAAACCCACAAAATAACCAAGGCCATATACACTACTATTCTCCTTAAAAACATAGCCTGAATATGCTACATATATCAAACAGCAATCATAGAAAAACCTGAAAAGGCCTCTTTAGTTAGTTCTTCCTAAGTCCTAACTAAATGTAACTTGCAGGCAAAACAGGAATGGTTTCAGTTTTTTGCAAGGAGTGGACGATGAAGTTTGTTTAAAGGTATTTCCAATTACTCTGGAATTAATAAGATTGAATTAAAATTAAACACTATATGTTCCACAAGCGGAGAAGAAAAATACCTTAACAAAGTAACTAACATGATCTCCAAGACAAATACAAGTTTACTCAATGCTCTAAAGTCTAAATTGCAATTTCTAAAATAATGCATTAGTTAAATCCTATGTAAAGGCACAAAAGATATGAAAATTGTAACTAAATCATACCCTAAATAGATTAGTATACTCTTCCAGCAAAGTTATAACAATAGCCTGAGCATGGTTTGCTGCAGCAGCTGCCCGAAGAAGTAGAACAGAACCATCGTCGCCCATGTCAAAGTTAGGTTCAAGTTCACATTCTCCAGATAGCAGGGGCCGAAGAAGTAAAGGTGCCATGCAAGCAGCCACAGCTGAAATGCCCATTCGATTCTCATTCTTGTGAGAAGCCACTTTTTGCATCATTGTGAGAATTCTGATATATAAAAGAAAAATGGATCAGCTAAAATTTAGCACCAGTAGTTTTGTTCAATGATAGGAGCAGAATAATTGATGTACAAATACACATTTCTGGATTTGCTTCAACTTTTACTAAGCTTGATTATAAGAGAGAGCCATAACTCAATACAGTTGACCATAACCTCAAGGATCTGCTAGCATGGAAAAGAATTTATTGGGCCTGGCAATTCAAACATAAAAGTTACAACTCAATATTCAAAAGAATTTATCTACATCTTACTGGGTCCAACCTTTCTAGCAACAGCGTTTTGTGTATCCAAATGATTCAAACATTTAAGAAATTCATGTCCTGCATGATAAACTTAACTACTTAAAACCGAATTTTGCTCAAGCATTTGAATATGGAAAAGGAATCTTCAAGAAATTTATATAATTGATTAGGTACACATAATTGATTCAGAAATGAAATAATTAAACAGAATAAAATGAAAGAAATGCAACTTTATAAGCAATATGAACAAATTCAACAACTAGCAATTTTATTGATGTTATTACAGTATTATATTTTGGACAAGTTGAAATACAATGAAATTCTTAAGCACCACATACCAAAGTAATTCAAATTAAAAGGAGTAGGTATTATCAACACCTTTGCAATAAGCGACGATTTGGCTCAGGAAATGTCTCCAATATTGCATTATGCATAGCATTAACTCTCAAGCCAGCCGCAGTTCCTAAGAATAATAGTCAAATAGTCAATTGAGTTGCTAGAAATCAAAGGTTAGATAGAACACAGATCAGTGATTGAGTATCCAATTTTAATGCCAAAAACAATATACATATAATGATCTTGTGTAACTGTTTAGTTGGAAAATAACTACATATTCCAAAGTGAATTAATAAAAATAAAATTTCCAATTTGGCTTCACCATTCTTTTGATTTTCCTGATATTCAAGCTGTGGAAATGATAAAAGATTCTAGGAATTTCTAATTGTGGTATAATCTGTAAAAGGAGAAAATTGAATAAAAGTATGAACGTTAAAGAAAGTGTGAATTTCAGTGATTTAAGAATATCAGCCAACAACATTCACAAACAGAACTTGTGAACACCAAAAACTCTTCATCTATCCTCATGCTCTTCAGTCTATGGCAAAAGACACCCAAAACAGCAACTGTATGCCTGATTTTTTTCTTTAACCTCGTATCTTCAACTCACATATGACATATCTCTCAAGGCTCAATACAGAATTGCATACTAACAGTTCAATGAAAATCCCAAACCATCATTTGTATAATACTCTAATGTAACTCTAACACTAGACTGCACACCATTTGTTTGGTAAAATTACTGAATCAGATTTGATAATATTTTTTGGCAGTGGCACTTGATTGGTGCATGTTTAGATTATAATTTTGTAGCACTAGATTTCATTTCTGTCTATTTTATTGGCTCCCCTAGTGCATACTAATCGCTACTGTATTTACTATTTAGGTGTCTAAACTAAGTTTATGATAAATTGTGCTTTTAGCATCTCAAAGCAATATATATAGTGTTACACACTTGAGTGCTTAAAGCCTCAAGGACCAATTGCACTTTGAGGAACTTAACATATCAAAGAACTACTACTATGAACCACTTTCTACTGAATGCAATCAACAATTCAATTCCACTGGAGAGATATTATTAACTTCCACATGTGATAATTCAAAGATTATTAATAAAATCATTTTGTGAACATGCTTTAGCTAATTAAGTGGAATAAATTAGCAAGGGACAAGAAAAACTTATTCTTTAATACTGTAAGTGTAAAATCTGTTTTGTGATGTGTCCACCATGATTTTTTTTTTCTTACATAGTATTTGAGGGAAAGAAGAGACAGAAAACCTTAATTAGATAGTTTCTACAGGGAAATAGATGCACACTAAGTACATAAATTTTCATAAACTTAAAAAGTGCTAACAATCCAAACATATGAGCTATGAAAACTTTGATAAACTTGTTAAAATACCAAACTTTTTAAGTATCAAGAAGACATAATGTACCTTTACCCAATAACTGACAACAGGTCATGTTACTCAGTCAAGACTAGACAAATTGTTCATTCATGATCACAAGGATATCCTCTTTGGTTGGTAAAGATTATATGACATCCACAAATTAAAAAGGTCTCAAAACAATAAGTGTAGAAACAAACTTACGGTGAGCTTCTAAAAGGGCTTTGCAGCAAGATGCAGGAACAGGAGACGATGGTAACTCCCGGAGGATATACTGGAGCAATTTTAGCATTAAAAACAACAAAGTTAGAAAAGAGTGCCTCCAGAAGATCTATCAAAGGTATTCTTTTACTTCTCATTAAAGGAGATACCTTCACACAATCAGCTATAACATGTGCATCCTCATCTGGAGAAAACTCTCTTTTACCTGGGTTAAAGGATTAATATTACCAAACAATTCAGTTTCCTGCTTGCCATTCAACATCAACTAGAAGTTTGTCAAAAATATAACCCCCTGAAAGTTCATTCAATCATTAGCTTTATGATATCAAGTATGTTGTGTGTGTGTGTGTAGGCTTCATTGATTGTATGGATCTTGGATCAGACATTAGCAGATCAATCAAAGGAGCAAACTGCTTAACAACCGTAGTCTCTCCACTATTGTGACAACCACCAATATTTCGCAGGTTCCCTGAGATGTATACAATACTTAGGGATCAAAAGAGTTAAACCTCTTCATATGGAAAAAGTTTCAGACACATCAAGAAAGGCATCCTATTAACTCATTTGAAGAGGTTTAAGAAGCACATGAAATGCTATTTAGTGGAAAAATTAGCACCCCCGGAACCAAGCTCTCTACTTTCATATTTTTGTTCAGATCCATTTCCCAGTTGGAGATAAAATTCCAAAATAGTTTTAAAAAGAAAAGAAAAAAAATAACAATATCACAAAAGCAAACAGACCCTGTTCGTATTCTTGGATTCGACGCTCAACGTCATCCACATCTGCAGCTTGCCGCAAGATTCCTTCAACTCTAACTCCTGAAAAGTATAATCAAATTGATCAACAGAAAACCAATTATGAGCATGCATTTTAAAACCCCATATTTAGAAGAAGACAGTTCAATCATGGTTTGCTACACTAGACATGTTCTAAAGCAGTTAAAAGAAACTTTGAATAATTAATATGCAGAGAAACCCTAAAATTGAAGCCACTATGAAAAACTGAATAGAGTACACGAGCATTTAAAAAATGCAAGTATATAAGCATGAATAAGCAAGATATCAAAAGAGTAATACTAGGGAAAACTATTATTTTGAAGTTGTTTTTTGGTACATCAATGATAAAAGGGGATTTGACTCTTCTAGAATCCCACTATCAAATCAAATTATTTAAAACTAAACTACATAACCTTACCTTTTTCCTGAGTATCACATGGAAAAATAAATTACGATTGCTTCTATTGTAGTGAAAACTTAAATATCTGTTGGAACTTGGAACTACATAAGAAAAATGTTTTACTATGTATTTACTATATCACTGACTGTTTACACATGCCTATATATATATATATATATATATATATATATATATATATATATATATATATATATATATATATATATATACAGTTGCAGTAGCTAAACTAAGAAATAAAATCAAAGAACGAAATCAGGGAAAAGCAAGGCATAAATCAAGAAAATAGGCTCCTAACCAAAATAACCTAGAATTAAATCCCTAAGATCACATAATCACAGCACAGTCAAATCCCTTAACACAAGGAATCAGCACACAGTTCCTAGAATTAAGGGAACTTTCCAACACTCCCCCTCAAGCAGGTGAGTAGATGTCGTCCATTCCAAGTTTGTCGACTAGACTCTAAAAAATTTTGTTGGACCCCTTTGTGAGTATATCAGCTAACTGATTCTTTGTGTGGACAAACGGAGTGCAAATCAAGCTTCTCCTTTATAAAATGCATGTCAACCTCTATATGCTTTGTGCAATCATGTTGAGCCGGATTATGTGCAATCACTGCAATGTTGATAGTTTACTTGTTATCACAATACAATTTCATTGGGCCTTCCTACTTAATCTTCAAATCTTCTAAAACAATCTTCAGCCATAGAAGTTCACATATCCTAAGTGCCATTGACCTGAATTCTGCTTATGCACTTGATCTTACAACCACATTGTGTTTCTTACTCCTCCATGTAACAAGATTTCCACCCAAAAAAGTACAATAACCAGATGTTGATCTTCTATTATCAACTAACCCTGCATAATATGCATCAATATAGGCTTCAAGACTCAATCCCCTTTCTCATTTGAATAAGATTCCCTCACCAGGTGACCAGGTGAGTTCTTTAAGTATTGTTGTAGCCTTGTAGGATTCTGTGCACAGCCTTGAGATGTGTTTCGTTCGGGTTATGCATAAATTGGCTCACTACACTGACAGCATATGCTATGTCTGATAAATAAATCAATCTCCCAACAAGTCTTTGATAATTTCCTTTGTCAACTTTAGCATCTTTTGCAACACCCCCCAACTTATGATTGGGTTCTATAGGTGTGTAACCTGGCTTGCATCCCAATTTACCTGTAGGCTGTATCTTTCAAAAGATCAATCACATACTTTTGCTGAGATATGAAGATCCCCTGTTGAGAATGTGCCACTTCTATGCCAAGCAAATATTTCAATTTTCCAAGCTCTTTGAACTCAAATTCTTTCACCAAACATGTTTTTAGCTTTTCAATTCCTTCTATGTCATCTCTGGTCATTATTATTTCACATAAACCAACAATACTGTGACTTTTCCTGAACTGGTTTTTTACCTTTCGGTAATCACATGGAAAAATAAATTAGGATTGCTTCTATTCATAAGAAAAAATTGGAACTACATAAGAAAAATGTTTTACTATTCATTTCGCTGAAATGATATTGCTGAAAAATATGTATTTTCTATATCACTGACTATTCTACACCATTTACACATTCCTATATATATACAGTTGCAGTAGCTAACCTAAGAAATAAAATGAAAGAATGAAATCAGGGAAAATCAGGAGAATAGGCCCCTAAAATAACCTAGAATTAAATCCCTAACATCAAAGAACATAATCACGGCAGAGTCAAATCCTTAAACACAAGGAATCAGCACACACAATTCCTAGAATTAAGGTAACTATCCAACAATATTAGTGATATCAAAATGGTATAAATTTACAAGATATATTCTTCATAATATTTATTCATAGTGACATGCAAGAATATAGCAACAGATCAGGATATAGCTGATCTTTGATTCTTACAAAGTGAAGGAGAAGGAGAAACATAGAAGAGAGATATATACCATAAGAGCATGATATTGATGCAGTAGAACCTTACCATACTCTTCTACAAATCTAAGGGCTTTCTCCAAAAATGACGCAGTTCCATCAATATCTTCCAAAGCAAGTAAAATTGGCCGACCAATTACTAATGATTTTACCGGCAGTCTATCCTTAGCTAGAAGTGAAAACCAAAAGCACAATCGCATTGTCAAATTAACTCCAAGAGAAAGATAATTAAAATAGAAAGCAGATGCATATTTGTGCATAATAACTGCAAACATAAAAGAACCCCATTGGTCCCCATACAACTTTTGTCTTGAAATAAATAGATAAAAGAATGAAAGAGCTCAAAAGCAAATTTTATTAACCATTTTAGTCTTCCAAATAGAACTTCTTTTACTGAAATTACATTAACCACTGAAAACCAGATGCTGCCAAATTTCCCTACTACAAATTTAGATAAATCCTACTTGTTGAACCCCAAAATTTGTAGAGCTTGCATACGTAAGTCAAAGAACAAATCAGACACATTTTTCTTGCAAAAGACTGACAAATCAGGCATTCCTTTTCCTTTTACTCTTCCCTCTGTCTATTGATAATTAGAGCAAGTGGAGTGCTATGAACCAGAAACTTCATAACAGTTAAATTATTACAAACAAGAAGCAAAAGAGCTATATCAAACGACTTATTTGGATCATGGCCATATTATTAAAAAACATACATTGGTCTGAAGCATCAAGTGCATTCCCCTGATCATTCCTGAACATTCCATTTTGTCCCATTACAAGAGCAGCATTAGGTGCATTTGCTAAAGCTTCTTCTAGTGCAGCCTTCCACTCAAGCAAGTCTTCTAATGTTTCAGCCTAAAATAACAAACCTCTAACATGAGACAACTAGACACAAACCAAAACTTTAAGTGCTAGTGACCATGGTGTCAAGAATGATAATATAGGAATGTGAATCACAGTTTAGAGATAGACATATGTCCTATCTTCCTAATTATTATCTGAAGATGAAAATAAGTATTAACAAGTTACAATTACAGCAAGAATGGATATGAGGAAAACTACCAACAAAATGAAAGAATTTAAAACAAAAGGCATAAAGAAGATTGGCATTTGGCACCTTTAGTGTGAAAGCACGCCCATCACGACCATCAGGAAAGAGAATAGTCAACAGTTTCTTATCTTCTTTGACCACCACACTGTAAATTCATTACAAAGTGATAACAAATAGCCTATAAGGAAAGCCAACTCCTATCAAACTCTACTAAAAAGAAAAATAAGAAATGCTAAGCACAACTATAAAAGTGAGATTGATAAAAGCCTACCTGCCTGAACTGTTGAGATCAATGCCTCCAAGTGTTAAATTTACTTCACCCCCCTTTTTAGGAGCAACAGTCTGAAATGTGTAACAGTTTAATGAAAATAGACAAATTTTTATTTTTGTAAGATAAGACTTAAGAGACTAAACAACTTACTGTTAGACCTAGGGCGTTGTGGAAGAAAGATGTAAGCAAAGTCCTAACTACATAGTCTTAACTTTTAAAATATGAAAAGACAATGGCCTAGGAGATGGGGCTAGAATAAAAACTACTCATGCCTCAGAGTGAAGAATTAAAACTAATTCATAAATAATTACAAGTTGTGATATACATCTTTAAATTAAGAAAGGAAACTTACAGGATCACTTCTAAAGAAAACCAATGAAGTACGAGTTAAAATGAACCATCTTTTCTTCCAAGTTGTCCATCCAATGCCAACTACAGAAATTGACACTTCTCGTTATGCTCAAAAGCAACTGCAGTAATGCAGTAAGTGTAGTTTTTCTTTGATATGCATCAAATCATCAATAATTAACAGAACCTTTTTATAGACATTATTTTTTAGAACAATTACTGTATCAAGTACTATATAGAGTGTATGAATGGAGATAAATAACACAAAAATCTTTTTTGCAGCCAAGAGGAACTAGGATTGTTGAATGAATTATCTATCAATGCAAGCTTTAGAACATGTAAGAGTTGTGTATGCCAATATATTAAAAACTTGAGAAACACTATATAGTGTTTGTTTGGCCCACAGCTTATTGGAGTTTATATTCTCCAATAAGCTAAAAGTTGGGCCAAACATAACTAATTGACGAAAACTTTTTGAAATAAATTAGAGGCAGAACCTCCTATAAGCCAAAAGCCTGAAATTAAAGCTTTTCAAAATAAGATCTTTAATAAGCCTGGGTAATTTAACAATGCATTAATGACACTTCCGAAACTCTGATGCATTTGTGGGGCAGGGGTACGTGCAGCGCCAGCGACGAGGTGGCAAGTAGTCAGTCAAGCTGAGGGTTTTAAAAAAAAAAAATGCTCAAACTGCTCAACAGAAGCTGAAGTTAATGAATTTTAACTTTTAACTTAAAAAATGCATGCCCTTTGTTGTAACTTTGACCCTCTTTAATATAAGAGTTTTAATAGTCAAATACCAAACAACTTTTCTATATCAAAAAAAAAACTTTCAAAATGTATTCAACTAAACATATTGAATACTTTTTGAACAAGTTCTTTAAAAGCCACTGTTGCAAAAATCGCGCCTAGGCGCCGATTAATCGGCGTCCTAGGCGCTCTAGGCGGTCCCCAGCCGCCTAGAGGGCGCCTAGCGATTTTTTCAACATTGTTAAAAGCTATTACCAAAATAGATCTTTCTAGAGAAGTTGCAGCCTGGCCAAACAGGCCACATAGGTTACTTAACTTCAGTAATGCACTTGAAAAGACTTGTTATAAACTAAGATTGGACTAGGGTCACTCAACTGGGCTATAATGCACATGGGCCAAACCACACTAAAAGATTGCATCCAACCAATTGGCTAGTCTAAAGGCCATTTTGAATCTAACCGGTACGGAACATGCTCCGAATCCTCGGATACCATGTTATAATTTAAGATTGGACTAGGGTCATCAACTGGACTATAATGCACATGGGCCAAACCACACTAAAAGATTGAATCCAACGAATTAGCTAGTCTAATCTATAGCCTTATAAACCCATATATTCTCTATTATTTTATCAATGTGAGACACTTAACAAGACTCCTTCACTTTTCTTAATGAACTCAAGATTTATGCTTATTCTACAGTATAATAAGCAATCATGCTAACTTTACCAATGAAGTTCACAAAAAATATAGACAATGCAATACATTCTAATTCTAGCTATAAGGTAAAATGAAAAGGTTAAAACCATTTAAAATCATAACAGCAACAATAATAACCTAGAAAGAAAGAGGCTAATAAGCATATCGATAAGTGAGAAAGATAGCAAGCATCAAAACATTACAAACTTTTTTATTTGGTCATAAATAAATTAGCTTCTTTAAGCAAAATTTAGCAAGGACAGACCTTTGGATGATATAAACATAGGCCCAGTTTTGTACACCTGCACAGACAGGTAAATTCTCAAACATGAACCTCCAACAAAGAAACATGTCATCAATTCACACACACACACACACATATAAGTATACATATAAAACTTAGGTTCATAGAAAAGTGTAATAAATCTGCCAACAAAAATGATGCAACCTGCATACACTTGCAGCCATATTTGTGTTGGAAAGGCATATATTACAACAACAACAACAACAACAACAAAAAAAAAAAACAGTTATATGAGAATCCTTTTCTAAATGAACAGATGATACATGTTAACATTGATAGTAGATTCATCAAGCATGAGATTGAATCAGGAAGAGTGACTAGTTAGTCTATATCATGTTCTTCTATCAATCAAGCATGAGATTGATAGAAGAATCAGGAAGCAGATATCCTTATCCAGATCAGGATTTGAGTTTGCAGTTAGCAAGCTAGTTCCAGTAGTAATGGGTGGTTTCCTTTTTTCCTGGTTTATTTTCTAAAACTATAGAATGCTCTAGCCTATATAATGTAGTATTTCATTCGTGAAAAATCAATATTCATTATAGTATTCTACTATTCTATTCAATTTGCATTCAGCACTTTAATCATTCCAGTTTAGTGTTGGCATTGCCTTACCTAGGGAGGATATAATACATAATGATCATTCCAAAACGAAAAGTAATTTTGTTCAAGAAAAAGAACTGTCCAGTTAATCAACCTTGCAAAATGGCTAAACAGCCATGAAGGAGAAAATATAACTTTACAGCATATAGCCTTTGATAATAATATGTCACAGACCTTAACTGAAAACTACAATGTATAAGCTGAGGATCACAATTAATTACCTTATTTCCACCGCGACACTGCTGGGCTTGGTTATCATTGCCAACTGGAGGCAGTGGAAAGCCCCCTTCTCCCTGAAACACAAAAACATTGAACATTGCAATAGATTTTCAAATGCAGAGACGAACAATATATATATACACACATATACACATTACACATTACACATGATCACAAACTTAGAGCAGCTGAATTTCAAATGCAGAGACGAACAATATATACACACATATACATATTATACATGATCACAAACTTACAGCAGCTGAAATATACCTGAGAACAGTGAGAAGCATCAGCGTTGCGGATAGGCATGGCACTATTCCGAATCAATAGAAGTCGAAATCTCGGTCCGAACTCATCATCCTACATTTAACATCCTCACAAATCATTGTCAATTAGGGTTCGGTTGCGTCCGAAGGCGCGGATCAGAGAAAATGAAGAACGAAACACACACACACACACACAATGCCTACCTTTCTAGCTACAATAATGCAAAAAATGAAAATATATTGTAACGGATAATCATGATGGACAAAAGCAGAGGGAGAGAGATCGCCTTTTCTCTCGTGAATTGAAATTTTTCTATTTTTTGTGTTTTTCGGATTACGGTTCGTTTTTTGGTTTTGTTTTTTGTTTGATGAGAGAGAGAGAGAGAGGGGAGGGAGCAGCGGGGTCCCCCAGGAGCAGGTGGACTAATGGAAACCCGAAGGTCGAGCAAAGAACGCTCAGGCGTAGAGAGAGAAAGAGAGAGAGAGAGAGAGTTCTGTGTTCAGTGTTCTGCTCCTCCGGCTTTTTCCGAAAAGCGGGGGATGGCGGAGACCTTCTGCCATTCCATTGCTTTTCCTGCACGTTGGCCGAACATGTCTGTCCCCCAATTTTCCAAAGTGTATTTTGGATTTGGAGGGAAATGGACTCGCCCATTTTGCTGGAATATCTAATTTCACTTTTTTTTTTTTAATACTGCTAACTCTATTACAATGTAAGTATCTATTCATAACTACTTTTTCAACCAATTGAAGCACAAAAAGTCAATATCGCGCCTACCGATTCTCAAATTCACAACCTAAGCCAATATCTAATTTCACTTTTAATCTCGCAATTATAATTTTTATCTAATCATTTTGTTTTACAATAATTTAATAAATATTTTTTCTTCATAAAAAATAAATAATTTTTTTCTCACGTGTCTCATTTTATATGTTCGGTTTATTATTCATCGGTCTTCTATTTACACCCCATGTGCATGAGTCGGCACACTAGTGCACTATGACTAATGGGTGTTTGGTATAACGTAGTTGCAATGTTTTTCTTTGACAATAAAAATTTACAGTGTTTTGTTGGAGGGAATTGCAATTCATATCTTATCCCATATGAATTGCAATTTAATGGGGAATGGAAAAGAAAACAGGAATGAAAAGAATTTGTTTATCTTTTTAATTATTAGCATTATTATTTTTTTTTACTCATATGAATAGCAATTCATATCCTACCCCATATTTACTCGGTTCACACTCTCAAATAGTGATCACGTGTTTCTCTCGTCAAGTCAATTTTAAGTTAATAATGTAATTAATGTTGAATTTGGCGCGGTTCAAAAATCGTTATAGACTGAATTAATTTAACAACGTAACTACTTTACACCTGGAGTTAGTTACAAATTTGGCGCGGTTCAAAAATCGTTATACTCTAATAATTCAGTTAGTACACATTTCATAAGCAGCAACAGAAAATATCTGCGGGTATAAAAGTTTAATGCAATCGGCAGTTGGTTTAGGAAGGTTTTTGAATTCTGGCTTTCTCGCTCTAAAACTTTTCACTGAAAGCGCCAAGTAAATCTTTCTTGCCGATTTCTCTCACTACAACTGCAATGGCGGGCGCCATCGGCGATAATTTCACGCGAGAGCAGTACGTGTTCATGGCGAAACTCGCCGAGAAAGCGGAGCGATACGAGGATATGGCGAAGTTCATGGGCAAGCTGGTTCGCAGCTGCACTCCTGCCGGTGAGCTCACAGTGGAGGAGCGAAACCTTCTCTCCGTCGCATATAAGAACGCCATCGGCTCCCTTAGAACGGCGTGGCGCATCATATCCTCCATCGAGCAGAAGGAGGAGACCAGGAGGAGAGACGATCACGTCGCCCTCGTCAAGGATTACCGTGCGACGGTGGAAACAGAGCTTTCGCAGGTCTGCGCCAGCATCATTGAGCTGCTCGACTCCAATCTCATTCCCTCGACTCCCCCTGGCGAGTCGAGGGTGTTTTACCTCAAATTGAAGGGCGATTACCACCGCTACCTCGCCGAATTCCTGGTTGGAGACAAGCGCAGGGAGGCTGCCGATGCTACAATGACCTCCTATACGGATGCTGAGGTTTGGATTGTTTCTACTCTCTGTCGTTTTTTTTAACAAATCAATTAATATGGTTCTGAATCAACTGATTTCTATATTTTAATTATGTTGTAGAATTAGGGATTTAACTAACTGATCTCTTACTCTACAAATCTATAGTTGTACTATGCTTATGTTTGTTGGATTTGTGTTAATCGCGTGAGCCTAATTTAATCTAGAAGTTGGAGCTTGACTAATGCATGTGTTTGTCTATATGTATACTTGTGGACGACAACTAACTTCATGAGTGCAAGTTCAACATCCATGCTGATTAAGGCTATATGGTGTAATTTTGGAGATTAGAAGTTTTTTAAAGACATTATCAGATGTGTATATAAAACACTGCATGACTACTTAAAGAATTTATTGAAATCTTGTTTGTTTGGTTTGATATTGTGCTATCTTATGGTTGGTGTCCCCTGTGGCCCTATACTATATCATTGCATACATAAAACTTTAGTTTCCAGTTAAAGAAAGAGGGTTGGGTTGTTTTGAAATTGGTGTTAAAGTTGGGTGTAATACCAGTGGCTCTGTATTTACATTCATTAGAGTGTGGTTACTGCGTTGTGAAAGAAGTTGAATTATATTGTCACTAATTTGGCATATTTGTTCTGTAATTATAGGACCTTGCTCTATTCGATCTGCCTCCAACGAATCATATCCGGTTGGGTCTTGCCCTCAATTTCTCAGTGTTTCATTATGAGATTCTTAATTCATGCAGTACGGCATGTGATATGGCAAGACGGGTATGTTTATGCTCTTCCAAACTACACAAGTTATTAGTAAGTTAGATCTACTTTGCCTGTCCTTATCTGTTTGTATTGGCTTAATAGTTCCATGGGTTTTGTTTATCTTTTTAACATCATCTTTATCTTTATGGTATTAAAATGGCATGCTTGTTTTTAATGGTTTGTGTGAATCTGTGTTTTGTTTCATGAATGGGTCTAAAACTTGAAATAATTTAAATTATCAAAAGCTGTTGAATGGTTAAGGAAATATTCTGCATATATGGCTAATCAAAATTTTCATGCTTGTCTTATGTACTAGATTTTGAAACTGTTCAAAAGTTATCATAGTATATACTATATAGGCATATAGCATTAAATGCATGTAGGTTACACTCAAGCCTATAACATATTGGTTATAGAAGGGTGTTATTCTTCTTGTTATTGATGTTCTGATCATTTATGCTAATTGTATAGGCATTTGATGAAGCCGTAGCTGAGCTGCCCACTGCAGTAGTGAATGAGGAGTGCACTATACTAATGCAACTTCTACGAGACAATCTCTCTCTTTGGAGTTCATCTTCACGGGTTAGTGTCCAGTATTCGTAATTATATCACAAAATTAAAGCTAATTCAATTTGATTTTAAGTTTTATATATTGTCCCAAATTCCTATTAATAGCCACCAATATAAAACACATCAACTATTTGAGAATTGCCCTTATTCATATCCTCTATCACTAATTTATTGTTCTTTGGTTCATGCAGGATCAAGTGGACGAGTCTTGATCATTTAATCTCTTATTAGGATGTGGACTTGAATTGAATTGTCATTTGTTCCGTTACTCATTTTGTGTTGTTTGTGAATAGTGTTCATAACCTTGAGATCATATCTTTTATGTCTGACTATTAATACTCTTCAGTTTGATACTTCTATATCCGAAAGGTTTTTTTTCTTTTTGTTTTTGCTCTTACTCAATAGTTTGTTAACACTTGGCATATATTGATTTTTTCATCTTTAAAAATCACAATTTGTGAGATTGATAATGTTATCCATAGTACGTAACGATAGTAGACGTGGTGGAAAAAAGTCTATCATAAATATAAAATGAAAGTGTTTAGAATTAATTGTACAGTGTAGAGCAAATTAATCCAGCATTCTAACATTTGAACTTACCAAAGAGTTATAAATATTGCAAATAAAACAAAAATCAATATAGAAAGAATAGTTTTCCTCTAACTTTAACATAATGACAAATTGTCATGTACCCTGTCAACCACGGTGCTATGTTGGGTGGGTTGGGTTACAAGTTACTCATATTGCAACTCACTATAATGAGTATTGCAGGCTTAACCCATTTATGAGTTTTAAACTTTTGTAATGTGATGTGGGTTTTGTTTTGGACAGACCATGAGTAATAAGTTCATAAAAAATTACTCACTGTATAATATATAGTATTTTTTTGAAAACCACTGTATAATATATAATTTATAAATCTGAATATAAAATATAAAATATAAAAATTTATTGGAGAAATAACATTTTTAATTCATTGGTTCTATTGTTGATCTCTCAATTTTCATTTGAAGTTTTTAGTCCCATTTAATGATTTTTACAGAGCGTTTGGTTGGAGGGATTTTAAATTCTCTTCCCACTTAATTCCCACCTAATTCCAAAGGTCATTAAATTCCGTAGTTTGGTTGGAGGGAATTGCAATTCTCCCATTTTCATGGAATTAAAATCCCATGTCCCCCCCTGGGATTTTAATTCCTGGGAAAAAAAGATAGTGATGAGTCAAAATTACCCCTTCTTTTTTTAACCTAAAATTAATGTCTAACAACAATAATGGACATTTTTGACTTTATACTACTTATTCCCTTTCAATTCTCATGTATACCAAACATTGAAATTGAAATTCCCAGTAATTCTATTCCTGTCAACCAAACACTAGAATTTAAATTCTCACTTTATTCCCAGTAATTCAACTCTCATGGAATTACAATTCTTTTCCCACATAATTTCCCCCTTCCAACCAAACGCCCTGTTAAGGTGTAAATTATAATTTGACAACCCTTTTTTTGGACATTTACATAGCATTCTTCCCCCTTATAAAATATTTCATCATATCAATCCACTTGGCCACTTCATTCCAACTAAAAAAGTGCACAAATTAGTCCGATATTGAAATGATTATTGGACTAAATCTTGCACTTTTTAAATTGGGAATGGATCGGAGTAGGTTTGGCCAACACATTTCTCATTGGGAAATGAAGTAGGTTAGCCAAAACATGTCTCAAGTAATCATTATTACATTGGGAAACCATGTTCTACATATGAAAAAAAAAAAAAAAAAAAAAAAAAAAACTTAATATACTACAAATATACTATTTGTGTATGTAAAATATATCATTTTGAGTATTGAAAATATATTATCAAATAATGTACATTTAGTACACAAATATTGTATTGTTGCTATTTAAAATTTGTTTCTTATATTCATGGTCCACACAATAATATGTCTTTTTCATAAGTACAAATACTATTAAGGTAGGGTTCTTGTATTTTTCTGTTAATCCATTAACAATATAGTATCTATTAAATAAGACTAAGGATGTGTTTGGTTCGCATATGGTAATCGAAATCGGAATGGGTATCAAATACTTGGTAATGGTAATGAGTTTTTGTGAAAGTATTTTGCATGTTTGATAGTATATTGGAATATGAATGGTTATCAATATTGCTGTTTGATTATGTATGAGGAAGAATAACATACTGAAACCCTTATTTTATTATGGAATGAGTTTTTCAATTAAGGGGGTAATAAAAAAAAACTCATATTAGTGTTCTAAAAACCTGTCAACAAACAATAACAATTACTTTGATACCCTGATAGTTAAACTTGTCAACCAAACACACCCTAAAAATACTATTTTAACGAAAACTGAATGACAAATTTTACACCTCTAATAACATCGGTATTGGTCCGGTGGTCCCCCACCATGGCTAAAACTTCTCCACATTTATTCATAATTAACATTAATTTATCTACTAGAATACCATATATGATATAATATATTGAGATTTGAGATGACAAATTGGTATGGAGTATTGTATAACATATATATATCGCCAAGAAATCTAACTACGGTGGTCCGCCACCATAGTCCACAGCCATCCTAAACATCCGCCGTATCTTCTGTGTCTCCAACTCTCCCAATAAATTAATTTACACTAATTAGTAATTAATCACTTGGTTAACGAGCTCGGGTTGGAAAGATTTTTGTCTTATTTAAAGTCAAAAAAACGTTTGTGGACCACTAACTTATTTAGCTTGGAGCAGAGCAGAAAAACAGATCCATCTGGTCACAAGGAGGGCACTCTCTGTCTTCCTAAATTTATACAAATACAAATACACATGCACTGCAGCCTGCTTTCACTATTGAAGACGATAAGAATTTATTGTCTTTGAACTATTTTAATGAGTGGATTTGGCAGCCAATAGTCGTTGGTTTATTGCGCTATTCTGACTTACGACGAATCTTCCTATGTTTGGATGGCTTTGACTAAATAATTTCTTAAAAATTTTAAAGCTTATTTTGAAATTTGACTGGTACATTTTGAGCGCGAAAAAGAGTCTCTATGTTATACAATTCAACCACATTTTAAAAGGTTGGTGCAAACCTACTTCAAAACCAATATGGGACAAACACTTTTTACAAAGTCTTTCCACCTTCATTATCCGTTATGAGTGTACAATATATCAATTGCTACGTCTCACTACGAAAGTATGAAGAACTCGCATTCATTTTGACCCCGACCCAAATTTGAAGTGGACTCCACATATATTTGTACCACAAAATAGTCACTTTATATGTCATTTTTATGCTAAAAAATCTAACATCTCTCTCACTAAGTCAATTGTAGCACCTTGTAGTTACTAAATTATTTGTCTAACTATCTCAACTAGAGTAAATTTAATGTTATAAAAATGTGAATTGTAAATAACTTTAATTGTTAATTGAATCATACACATAAAAATTGACGATAAGAGTATAGTTTTAGAAATTTTATAAAGTAATTGGAATAATAATTTGTATGTTTGTTGATAGTATTGAGTACAATTATGTATAATATGTATGTGATATTGATCATATCAAGGGTATAAAAATTGTCCATAGGGTTAGATTGTGACATCACATTGAGTCTGCAGCATTAGATAAAAACAAACATAAAGAAATAGAGAGAAGGTTAAAATTTTGTTAATGGAGGTGTGAGTGACACTTTGGATGACTCGGATCTCAAATACGTGGAATTTTAGACTCCATATTTAGACCACATTTCCCACTATTCTAAGTCTAAAGTCTCCATCTCATCAGATGCACTCAGACCATCCCTTTCTCCATTACTATTGTTTTCTTCTTCTTTGTTCTTTTTTCCTCGGTTGAAGTGAAAACGCATGTTTTATGTAATAACAACAGCAACAATAATAATAATCTTATTTATTAATCTAAATTAGTCAAGGGTTGAAAATCACTAAAAAATATAAAATGTAATGACATTTTTGTACATATTATAACGATGCATGATAATGCATTTGCAAATAATCAATAATGCACACACATCACTGTAATATTATATATCCTAGATACATTATCAATTATCCATGAATGCATCCTTAATCATTTTCAAAAGTATAGTCATAATCATAATTATAAATATGTCACTACTTTTTATATATATAAAATTTTCAATTGTTAATAATATAAATGGATGTGTGAGATTATTAAGTACTGATAATTATTATAACTGATACAAATATGTAAGTGTAATAAGTAGTATTGAGTATTGTCGTCACTAATAATAATGGTACATCTTTGTATAAACTTTTCTAACTTTTATTTAGTAAATTAAAAATACCATTATTATTTTGGAGAAAAGAACTTAATTCATTATATCATCACCAAGAATTGCAACCAGATAAAAGGGAGGTAAGTCATACCATTATTATTTTGAAATAGTAAAATTTCCACATTTTGTCAATCATTGAGAAACAAAATAAAAAATTAACATAAACCAAAGGCGCCACACATAACCTATATTCAAATTTTAATTAGAGAAAAAAAAAAAAGTATCCGAGGCGAAAGGCGAGTACGTAATTGGTGACGGGTGCATACGAAACTAAAATTTTATTAATAAAATGTGCTAAAAATGCATAAAATTATCTCAACATTATATGATGCGCGCATAATGACGATTTCCCTAATCAATATCCACGTGTCGTTCCATCTGAACAAAGACAAAATCACAGCCCATTGGTCCTTTCTCCACGCCAATTGACGCTATCACCCCTTTGTACTCTACAAATTCCACCGTCTTTTCTTACAAATCAATATCCACGTGTACTCTACAAATTCGCTGGCAAATGGCAATTACTCCCTCCAAAAATTTAATATTCCCTCCATAAATTTAATTTTCCCTCCATCTTACAATTAAATTTAATATTTACAAGGAAATATAAAAAATAAATAAGAAATAATTTATTTACATTTAATTAATAAATATGACAAGTAAAATTAGATGTAATGTCCATTAATTTAACTATCTTACATTTTTACATTATTTATGGATTTAATTATTAACAGTTCTACATTTACTTATGGGTGTTGCTAGGGAAATTCTATTTGCACCATCCATTTTGCTATTTACACCCCCTATTTAATAGGTGTAATAACTTTATAGGTGGTGCAAATAAAAAAGTGCTATTTGCACCACCTCATTAAATGTAGTCAAACATTAATCTTTATTTTTTTATTTTTATTTAATAATCAATCTCTTTATTATTATTATTATTATTATTATTATTATTATTATTATTATTATTATTATTATGTTTTAATGCCTAATTATTTTGTGCAATATTTTTTTAAGTTTTTATTTTCAATATATATATTTTTTAAGTTTCTTTTTTCAATACATCTTTTTTTTTTTTTCAATACATGTTTTTTAAGTTTATATTTTCAATACTTATTTTTGTTTATGTTTTAATTTTAAATAAAGAGAAATAATAATTAATTTTGTTATTCTAATTTTTTTATAACTCAAATTTGTTGTATACATTATTTTAAATTGTTTTAACTATAAATTGAAATATAAAATGATTACTAGTGATATTTGAAATGAATAAATATAAATTAATTTTCTACCTATCTTTTTATACTGTAAATATTGTAACAATTTTATAAAGATATATGTGTGACTGTGGGTTATAGTTCTAACAATTTTGATGTAGTTAAAATTCTATAAAGATATGGGTTAGAGTTCTACTGAGACTTTGAAATATAAATTGATTTTCTACTTATCTTTTTATACTGTAAATACGGTAACAATTTATAAAGATATGTGGATTAGAGTTCTAACAATTTTGTGGTAGTTAAAATTCTAATCATAAAATAAGTGGAGGTCAAGGCTTCTAATCATAAAATAAGTCCATGCGTTCCTACACTCTTTCTATTTTGAATTTTGTATTTATGGTTGTCCTTCCGTCTCGGTAGAATAGTTTCCTACAATTGTGTATTCTTTGTAGTATATATTTCTCTATGTACTCAATATTACTCAATAAATTGATATTTTACCTATCTTTTTATATTGTAAATACAATAAATTGATTAATTAACAACTATATTCACAACAAATTAAATTAATTCAGTATATAGATAGACTCACCAGTCACCCAATAAATAAAATCCCAAATTCATTACTCTTTATACTATAATTTTCTATCTCGAAATGGATCAAAGAGATTGTTATTTAGTCAATTATTGAGAAATTATATCTAATTTAAATGAATTCTAATTACCTAGCAAGCAAGAACAAAGTAGCTTAAAATACAAATAGCAACACCCACAGAAATAAATAACAATTCAATTCTGCCTATTTGTTTATACTGTAAATACAATAAATTACTTAATTTGCAACTATATTCACAACAAATTAAATTAATTTACAACTATATTCACAAAATTGATTAATACTATAATTTTCTCTCTTGACATGGAACAAAGAGATTGTTATTTAGTCAATTGAGAAATTATATCTAATTTAAATGAGTCCTAATTACCTAGCAAGCAAGAACAAACTGGCTTAAAATACAAATAGCAACACCCATAGAAATAAATAACAATTCAAATTCAAATAAGAACTTAAAATACCTCATAATGTCCTTGACTTTGATTTTGATCATTGTAACTAAGTAACTGGCTTTGATTCTGATTATTGTAACTAAAAAAATCTTATATCCAATCATCCATGGCTTATAGATTGTGTGATACATATACATAACACACACCCCACATATATATAGAGTCTTATGAGTCCAATTTGTATTTTCTGTTGCCCAAATTATCAGTAATTTCATCTCACAAACATCAATATTGACTAATTGTTTAAAAAAATATGTATTGAAATTATAAACTTAAAAATATGTATTGAAGTTAGAAACTTAAAAAAAAATGTATTAAAATTAGTAACTTAAAAAAATATGTATTGAACAAAAAATATATATATTGAACAAAAAAAAAAATGTATTGAAAATAGAAACTTAAAAGAAATATTTATTGAAACTTAAAAAAATATTGCATAAATAATTAGGCATTAAAACAAACAAAAAAAAAAAAAACAAAAAACAAAAAACAAAAAATAAAAGCAAAACAGTGACTGGGTTCATCTTTTTTTTTTTAAATAAAAATTAATGTTTTAATTAATTAGGTTTTGAATTAAAATATTATTAATTATACCTCATAAATGAGGTTTGGTCAAGGTGGTGCAAATAGCAAAATAAATTTTTATTTGGCTATTTACACCACCTATGCAATTATTAAAAGTTTTCACCTTTTACAATTTCAAGATACTTTATATCTACTTCTGGTCAAAGGGTGGTGCAAATAGCAACACCCGTGTTGCTATTTGCACCACCCTTTGGTCAAAAGTAGGTAAAAAGTATCTTGAAATTGTAAAAAGGTGAAAATTTTCAATAATTACATAGGTGGTGTAAATAGCCAAATGGGGATTCATTTTGCTATTTACACCACCTTGGTCAAACCTCATTTATGAGGTGTAATTAATAATTTTTTAATTCAAAATTTAATTAAGAGAAAATGATACTTTTTTCCCCTAAGTTATATACTTATAGTACTTTTTACCCCTGAATTATTCATGTTAGCATATTAGCCCTTCAACTATTCTAAAAGTGACAATTCCGCCCCCCCCCCCCCCTCCTTCGATATATTAAATTGACATTTTTACCCTTAAAGTAAATATTTTATTTATTTTTCTTCTCTAACAAATTATTGCGTATACGTAGGGATGACCACGGTTCGGTTCTAACTGAACCGGACACTATAGCAATCGAATTAAAAGTTTCTGGTTAAGGGAAAATTGTACACTTTTTCCCTCTGAGTTATATGATTATATCACTTTTTTTTCTCTCAGTTATTTGTTCATCCACATTTGCTCCCTCAATTATATTAAAAGTGGCAGATTTTCTACACTTTATGTTAGGTGAACATTTTTACCCTTAAAACTAAATATTTCATTTATTTTTTCTTCTCCAACAAATTATTGTTAATATGTACGGATGATTATGGTTCGAAACAATTTTTTATTTTATTGCCAATTCAAAATTTATTTATTTATTTATTTATTATAAAATTTTCTATTTCTTATTTTTAAAATAATATAAATTCAATAATTATTTTATTTTATTTTATTTCATTTTTTCGGTTCTGAATCGTAAGTATAAGAAAATAAAGTTGTGTTGTGCCTTCACAATTAGTTAGATTTGTTCTATATTTTCTTAAACATTTTTAACCCTAAGAATCTAAGCTCCACTCTCAAGGTTCGGACCTATGACCATTTATTTGAAATGATAATTGAAATGTCATCATATTACATGATAGTTGGTTTAATCATATTATATATAATTAGTATTGTCCCGTGCGATGCACGGACTAAATATTAAAAATTTGTTTGTAATGTTAGAATAGGTAAAAAAATATTTTTAGTAATGGTATTTGAAGTACAGAAGAAGAAAACATGAACCACAATTTAATTGTTTAAAATTACATTTTTATTAAGTATATGACAAAATAATTATGATATTGTATTTACAATATTTAATTTAATAATTGAAAATAGTATGAAAAAGTTACTATATATATTTATCGCAACTAGCGGTATACATATTTAATCTTGAGTATGTTTACTCCTAGTATGCTACCCATGCGATGCACGGAATGAATACTGGACAACATTATAATAATATTATTTATTAAAAAATACATAACCTAATATCAACATAGTTGCAATTCATATTCATATATATATATATATATATATATATATATATATATATATATATATATATATATATATATATATATATATATATATATATATACACATATCATATGGTCTTGTGAAAATTACATGTTGTTAATACCAACATTTAACCATTAATATCAACATTTAATTTTCAAAAGACCATATGGCTTTATTATAATTAAGATTAAGATAATCATATAAAAACCAATTGCTGTTAAATCAAAGTAATTGTAGATTACTAGTATATATGTCCTTTAATGAAGGTGTGCATTCCTCAAAAAGAGAGAAATCAAATATAATCTTAGATATAAAATCACACTCCAAAATGTTATTGGAACGTAATGGATTGTCAACTTCAATATGACTGCGAAAGCCTAAAAAATCAATATTTCCCCCCCTTTTTAATTGGAATGAAGTTCGAAAGAGTAATATATAACACGTGTGATTGCAAATTAAAACAAACTCCCTTTGACTTTGCTTACGATTCAGAACCGAAAAAATAAAATACAAAAAAATAATTATTAATTTTTTTTAAATAAGAAATAAAATTTATAATCAATAAATAAATTTTGAACTGACAATAATAAATAAATAAATAATTGTTTGAACTGAACCGTGACCATCCGTACATATAAACAATAATTTGTTGGAGAAGAAAAAATAAATGAAATATTTAGTTTTAATGGTAAAAATGTCTATCAAACATAAAAGGAAGAAAATATGCCACTTTTAATATAACTAGGAGGCAAATGTGGATACATGAATAACTAAGAGGGAAAAAGTGTTAAAAGCATATACCTAAGGGGAAAAAGTGTCATTTATAATAAATATTTGTTAAAAAAATAATGTTTGACTAAAATTAATGAAGGTGGTGCAAATAGCAATTTTTTATTTACACCACCTAAAAGTTATCACACCTATTAAATAGGTGGTGCAAATAGCAATTAGGGTGGTGCTAATTTGCAAGTAATGCAAATTGGCAAATGGCTATCCTCATTCCGGCAAATTTGGTATTGGCAAAGTGACATGGCAAGTGAGATAAATCTTTTTTATTTATTTAAAGCCAAGTGTCTTGCAATATGAGAGAGAATTGACAAATATAGCAAGGGGAGAGAGAATTTGCAATGGGTGTTGCTATTTGCACCACCCTTTGGTCAAAAGTAGGTATAAAGTATCTTGAAATTGTAAAAAGGTAAAAACTTTCAATAATTACATAGGTGGTGTAAATAGCCAAATGGAGATTCATTTTGCTATTTGCACCAACTTGGTCAAACCTCATTTATGAGGTGTAATTAATACTCCGTAATTTTTTAAATCAAAATTTAATTAAGAGAAAATGGTACTTTTTCCCCCTAAGTTATATATTTATAGTACTTTTTATCCCTGAATTATTCATGTTAGCATATTAGCCCCCTCAATTATTCTAAAAGGGTATTAAATTGACATTTCTACCCTTAAAGTAAACATTTTATTTATTTTTATTCTCTAACAAATTATTGCATATACGTAGGGATGACCAAGGTTCGGTTCTAACGGAACCAGCCACTATAGCAATCGAATTAAAAGTTTCCGGTTAAGAAAAAATTGTACACATTTGCTTCCTCAATTATATTAAAAGTGGCAGGTTTTCTCCACTTTATGTTAGGTGAACATTTTTACCCTTAAAACTAAATATTTCATTTATTTTTTCTTCTCCAACAAATTATTCTCCAACAAATTATTATTTATATGTATGGATGATTATGGTTCGCTTCGAATAATTTTTTATTTTATTGCCAATTCAAAATTTATTTATTTATTTATTATAAATTCTATTTCTTATTTTTAAAATAATATAAATTTAATAATTATTTTATTTTATTTCATTTTTTCGGTTCTGACTCGTAAGTATAAGAAAATAAAGTTGTGTTGTGCCTTCACAATTAGTTATATTTGTTCTATATTTTCTTAAACATTTTTAACCCTAAGAATCTAAGCTCCACTCCCAAGGTTCGGACCTATGACCATTTATTTGAAATGGTAATTGAAATGTCATCACACTACATGATAGTTGGCTTAATTAATCATATTATATATAATAATCGTATAAAAACCAATTGCTGTTAAATCAAAGTAATTGTAGATTACTAGTATATATGTCCTCTAATGAAGGTGTACATTCCTCAAAAAGAGAGAAATCAAATATAATCTTAGATATAAAATCACACTCCAAAATGCCATTGGAACGTAATGAGTTGTCAACTTCAATATGACTGCGAAAGCCTAAGAAATCAATATTTTTCTCCCTTTTTAACTGGAATGAAGTTCGGAAGAGTAATATATAACACGTGTGATTGTAGGGGTGGGCGTCGGTTCGGTTCGGGTGATACCCGAAATTTATTTAGGGTATCCGAAAATTTCTGGTGATATTTTTGACACTCGATATCCGAACCAAATTTAATTCGGATATGTTCGGTTCGGGTGAAATTATTTCGGATTTACTTCGGGTTAGTTTGGATATACCCAAAATATTATTTTATCAATTTTGAGTTTTTTTGTTAAAATAAATTTATTATTTTATTATTTATATTTTTTCATATACTATCAAACTAAAAATAAGGCAAATACTAATAATTAACTAATGGACTTTAAAAAATTAATGTATTATTAATTATGAAATATATTTAAAACTAAATATATAAATTATATTATTATATTTATAATAAAATTTCGGTTAGTTCGGGTTTCGGGCCGGGTATGGATAAATTTTTAACACTCGATATCTGAACCGAATTTATATTCTGATATACCAAAATTTAAAATATCAGAACCGATAACTATTTGGGTTCACCCAAAATTTAAAATTCGGTTCGGATTTCGGGTGTTGGTTCGGATAATCCGAATTACGCCCACCCCTATGTGATTGCAAATTAAAAAAAAAAACTCCCTTTGGCTTTGCTTACGATTCAGAACCGAAAAAATAAAATACAATAAAATAATTATTAAATTTATTTTTTTTTAAAAAAAATAATAAATAAAATTTATAATAAATAAATAAATTTTGAACTGGCAATAAAAAAAAATTGTTTGAACTAAACCGTGACCATCCGTACATATAAACAATAATTTGTTGGAGAAGAAAAAATAAATGAAATATTTAGTTTTAAGGGTAAAAATGTCTATCAAACATAAAAGGAAGAAAACATGCCACTTTTAATATAACTAAGAGGCAAATGTGGATACATGAATAACTAAGAGGGAAAAAGTGTTAAAAACATATACCTAAGGAGAAAAAGTGTCATTTATAATAAATATTTGTTAAAAAAGTAATGTTTGACTAAAATTAATGAAGGTGGTGCAAATAACAATTTTTTATTTACACCACCTAAAAGTTATTACACCTATTAAATATGTGGTGTAAATAGCAATTAGGGTGGTGCAAATAGAATTCCCCTTACTTATAGCAACACCATTGGTTAAAAAATAAATTATTTCATGTTTTTTATTTTTAAATGTTAGGATTCCCCATGTGGACGAGATATTGAGATATGAGTGATGAGAGAGACATAACTCACATTTAGCTAATAGTGAATTATTATCACACCTTAACAAATCATGTGCAAGTGGACGACAAGCACTTAATTAGCACATTAGGATGACCATCAGACTTATTTTTAGTGTATTATGCATTTATTTTAGTGCAAATTTGACATATGTTATGAAATGAAATTTACGTGTATATTGAGGAAACATTCATCGCGGTGATAGTATGTAGATAAACTATATGAATACTACTTATAAAGTTATAATTTAATGTAAGTCAACAAAGGTATGAGGTATCTCTCTACAACCCATAGTTACCGAATATTATACAAAAATTACAAATTGTTATAAGACATTCATACTCACACATCTTGTTGTATTGTGTATCTTCTTAGGGTTTGACTTACAAAATCAACCCACGATACATGTTTATTTTTAGTGTAAGTCAACAAATGTTAGAGTTGTCGACTAATTATTACTGAATATTACGTAGATTGTAATAATACACTCATATTTACGTGTTTTGGTTGTATCATGTATCACATGGGTTGTTTAGAATATATTATATATCTTTACTCTTATGAGATTGATTTAGATTTGTTTTATACCGCACGAATACAGATTTATGAGATTCATGATATAATCTAACAGAATTGAAAAAATTTAGATTAGATTATCAAAAGAAAACAAAAAAGTTTGCCAAACAATGTAGAAAATTCCAATAATAATAATAAATGATGTCAATAATGAATGCACTAAAGATTAACACATAACCCCCTGTCTACGTCCTTTCATTGATGCGCATGACATAAATGCCCATAGCCCACGCAAATTTTAATCTCTACGAAGGCCTCATGCTCCGTATGAAGAGCTATAAACGGAGAACTCTCCTTCATTGTTCTCCGGGCCCTTCGTCTCTGCAGATTTTCATCGATCCTCTCTCCCCACACGAGAGCGATTGTTGACTAAAAGAAACTAGAACTGCTTCATCTTCTTGGGTTTTCCCTATATTCATATTTACTCCCATAGGATTCACTGTTTAAATCGCGCCATTAAACCATATAAGCGCGCTTTCTATAGATAAATTTGGCGCCAATTTTGTATCTGGGTGGGTGAGAAAGAGGGTTGAGGAGCATAAAGATTGGATTTCTAAGGTATTCCAATTCCAATGGCACAGAGTTCCCACAGCGCTGTCTTGAGTCTTCTGTGTACAGAGGATAGCGGTAGCATATTCTGCGATGAAGTTGACGGCGTGGGGAATGAGTTCTTGGAGGATGGGTTTTGGGATAAATGGATTCATAAGAATCATCGGAACGATCTGTGGGAGAGTTTGACTTGTCTGCCTGTACATAGTGAGGAGTGTTTGGTTTCGATGATTCACAGGGAGAGTGAGCACTTGCCTGCTCGTGATTATTTGACAAGATTAAGGAGTGGGGACTTGATTATTGAGGCTAGAGTTCAGGCTCTTGATTGGATCTTTAAGGTTTGTTCTTTAGATTCATAAACACAATTTTTTATTCATATATAATCAATCAAATAGAACCTTGGTGTTTTTCCCTGTAATGGATTTTGATCTATTAGCTTAAATCATATTGATTAAGTGTGTTACTGATGATGATGATTGATATTGTCTTTATCAATTATTTGGTTAATGATGAATGCTAAATCTGATAGTGGAAAATGAAAAGTTACAACCTTTTTACCCAATTTTGAACTGTATGCAATTCCTTTTAGATCTTAACTTTTACTGTGTTTCATTTATTTCATACTGCAGTTTGATATTGATTAATTGTAATGCTGGTTTGGCACAACAGGCTCATGCACATTTCAATTTTGGACCTCTGTGTGCATATTTGGCTGTGAATTACTTTGATCGGTTTCTTTCGGCCTACGAGTTACCTGTAAGTTCATCGTTCGTATTCTTACTGTAGTTTGTAATGGTTTGCATACTATTGAATTGAGATCTGTATATGTGCGATAAATTCCATTAGATCACACTGCTTATAGCATCCCTGGTTCTATAGAAGGGCAAGGAGTGGACAATGCGGTTGCTAGCCATAGCTTGTCTGTCTCTTGCGGCTAAAATGGATGAGGGTGGAGTCCCGTCGTGTTTAGATCTGCAGGTGAATATTGTGCCAAGTTTTTAGAAGTGTTAGTAGAAAATGAATGAATATATGTCCTAAGTCTATTGCGAATTTGCGATGGTCCTTTTGAATGACAGGTAGGGGATGATAAGTTTGTGTTTGATGCTAAAGCCGTCAAGAGAATGGAACTTCTTGTGTTGAGCACGCTGAATTGGAGAATGCGATCTGTCACTCCATTCTCGTTCATAGACTGTTTCTTTAAGAAGATAAATGGCGACCGGGATGCTTCAAGATTTTCAATCGGGAAATCTTTACAACTCGTACAAAGCATGCTTAAAGGTATATTTTTGTTGAATATAAGTTCGTGGTATGGCTATATTCTTGTCATAGTTTGCTTTGATGTTATAGATATTGCTTTTAAGACCTCAAGGGAGGCCAAGACCTTGTGGTCTAGTGGCTTGGAGGCAGTATTGGCTCTTTGTGCTTTAGTAGGTTGAGAAAGTAGTTATGAACAGATACTGCATTGTAACAGAGTCAGTAGCAAGGTTGAAAAAATCGCTAGGCGCCTAGGATGCCTAGGTGGCCGATTGCCTAGCGCCTAGGCGCTGATTAATCGGCGTCTAGGCCCGATTTTTGAAACACTACTCAGTAGTACTAAAAAAAAGAAGAAGAAGATGGCTAACATTTCGGTGGGTGAAAATTTAATGCAGGAATTTACTTCTTGGAGTTCAGGCCATCTGAGATAGCAGCAGCAGTGGTGATCTCTGTTGCGGTGGAAACCGAGGGAGTAGACATCGAGAAAGTGTTATCTGCTCTCACTCCTTATGTACAAAAGGTGAATAGTGTGGTCCAATTCTCCAAGCTGCATTCATTGCTATAAGCAGTGGACTTCTCCACTTTCCATTTTCACTTTCATTAACTGCAGAAATCCAACATTAATAACGCTTCCCCAATCCCCATTAACCATTATATCGTACTTTGCAGGATAGAGTGATCTACTGTTTGAAAATCATGGAACTACCTCTGCTAAGTAGCTATGGCGACTATCCGGGGACTTCAATTCCTTTTGTGCCTCAAAGTCCAATTGGCGTTCTTGATGCTGCGTGTTTGAGTTATAAAACTGATGATTCGGGTGTTAAGAGAAGGAAGCTAAATGGACCCCGTGAAATATAACACATGATTTTGCATCGATATAAACCTACCCTCTTTTGTTGAATTTGAACTTTGGCATGGTTTTAAAGTGTAATCTCAGAAGAACTTCACAGAGGATAAAAGGCAATGAAGAGAATATGGCGGTAAAGAAGGCGTTTTTGGTACTTGGTTCATTGGTGGTTGCATTATTGAAGAGAATTATCATGAAGTAGCTGATATACAATAAACTTTGAAGCTTTTGAAGGCAAAAAGGTCCAGTGAAAATGGGAGAAAATGCAGGAGAATAATATAATTTTCTTTTCTGAGTTTCTGAAATTTCAGGTATGTATTACTTGTAAGGTTTCTATCACAACCAATAAAATAGAAATAAATCCAAAAACAGAAGGAAGATGTTAAATTGTTTGAGAATAAAAGATGTTTACTGAAAATGCTGCCATTGAACTGTGAATTCTTCTTATAGTGAAATCCTGCAACTTTCTAATGAAAGAAAGGGAACTGCCAAAGATGCAGGCATCAAAAGAATCTCATTTAATAAACATAAATCAACCTTGTACTATAATGATTCATTTTAATATACAGAGTAGCCTTTGTTGCTCACAATAGTCGAAATCCCCGACAGAACCACTGGAGCCCAAAGAGTCAATACCCCACCATCGGGGTTCGATCTTGTGACTTTCCTTCAACGGGAGCCACAGAGGTGTCATCTGAACATAATGTGTTTTAATCTGTTGCACAAATAAACAAGTTAGTGGATACTCTGATTCATATTGTAAATGCATTGCTCCATATTAGTGTGTTTAAGTCATTAAGTGATTCTTTATGTTATCTGTAAAACAGGTGCAGCAGTCAGTCTGCATCACCATTAATCTTTTCTGTTTTCTTAATATGGGCAAAACCACAAAAGTGGGTTGCTTGTGATCAATTAGGGTTCATTATATAAAAATAATTTTGCCACGATATATGTATGTAACAACGCCCTTGAAAGAGTTGGTCTAAATGATGTTAGATTGAGGTTCGGTTTGCCACTTAGGGGTCGTTTGGTTCACGGAATGTCAGATTACCTTAGGGAATGTTAGATTGCTGGGAATATTAGATTACTGGGAATGTTAGATTTCTGTGTTTAGTTAAAATTAGGGTATGTAATATAATTATGTTTGGTTTAGGGTTATCTTTTATACACACTATAATATTCTTAAGACCAAGGTTATCTTACATTATCTAAGATTTTGAAGGGAATCACATTCCCTTCAAAATCCTATGTGGAGGGAATGCGACATTCCTTGGGAATGTTAGATTCCCTAAGATAATATGAACCAAACACTGGAATGTGAGCTTTGGAATGTCACATTCCCTTGGTTATGTTATATAACCTGAACCAAACGCCCCCTTAAGGTTTTCAAGCCGGCTAAAGATAAGAATGATAAGTTGATACAAACACCCTACCTAACATATGCTGGGAGATCTCTTCTAAAATAGAGTTTGAAATTACCCAGAACCTAAAAAAAAAATTAAAAAAAAATCACTGTGCCTATCATGGCAAATTATGCTGTGGACTCCAGAAATACAATTCGAGATGCAAAATAGCAAGAAACTTTTTTGAAAAATGTCCACAATGCATTGTGGACACGAGTCCAAAACGACGTCGTTTTAAGGGAAAACGCGGCCTTCCAGTTAAAAAAAAATTGATTTTGTCTCGCTGTTAACGGCGTTATTCGTTTGTGGCATTATGAATGTATAGTTATAGAATTATGAATGTATAGTTATGCAATTATTAATGTACAGTTATGGAATTATTAATGTACAGTTATGGAATTATGAATGTAAGTTATGGAATTATGAACACAGAACTATGACATTATGAACATATAGTGATAAAATTATGAACATAGAGCTCTAAAATTGTGAACATAGAGTTTCAAAAATTATGAATTTACAGTTATTGAATTATGAATGTACAGTTATGCAATTATTAATGTACAGTTATGCAATTATGAACACAGAGCTCTGACGTTATGAACTTACAATTATGAACATATAGTGATAAAATTATGAACATATACTCCTATAACAAAGTGGTCTGAATTTTTTTATTTTTTTATTTAAAAAAAAAAAAGTGGAAGAGAACGGTGCCTAACGGCACCGTTACCGTGTCCAGCGTGCATGCTGGACACGGGTCCATAACATAACGATTGTATTAGAAGCTGCGAAATAGGTTTTATTTGGGCTTAGTTTCACTTCCCTATCAGAAGACAAAACATCAAGCCCAAGTTCTTAATTTCCAGGAGATGTAGGGAAAGAGGACAAAAGCCCTTGTCTTTGAGTGAAGCCTGTCCAACCAGGGCTTTAGCCCAAACCAACATTGTACAATTGCCCCAACATTTAGAACTAAAATAAAAGCTATAAAGATGCTCCATTGTTTATCAAATGCTGCTCTAATCAGGGTAACACCCTTCTGAATTTGTTGAATTGGTAACTATAAGGTTTTAAATTAGATTTCTGCATGAATTATTTTTTGACATTTTTAACTTAAATTGGTCAATTATATACAACATAGACTAATTTACTTCATTATAATCTTTTGCGGGTTCACCCAAAATACACCTTCTACGAACTTTTGTCTAAATTAAAATATTCCTCTAAGCATGAGTTCGAAAGTTCAAACTCATATATATTTATATACATAATACATTAACATTTTTAACAAATTACACTAAATAAGACCGGATCACATTTCACTTATATTAATTTTATCTTACAATACGCGAATATTAGTCACCTGAGGTAAATCACAAGATATGTCTTACAGTCTTAGTGACACAAGTCGGAATGCTTTCTTTTTTTTTCTTCGTTCCCCAAGTTAAGATCTTCCCTTATTAAGAATTCAAATATGAGTAATTGATAGACACTACATTCACATTCAAACTATCAACCACTCGACCAGTGAAGTATGTCCGGAGTAATGGGTAGCTCAGTTGCCCAGTTGGTTTCATAGGTAAAGTTTGAGAATAATTATCTGTGATTGAGTCTCACACTCTCACCAGCCAATAGTATAAGAGCAACCTCTCAAAGTGAGAGAATTTTTTGTACGTAACCTCTGTGTTCAACTAAATTATCATGATTTATATTCTCGCAGATGTTCTATTAAGTCAAAGCGTGGGAAGTGCTTAGAGTCTGTTGGGAACAAGTATGTCCGGAGCAAATCTGAATCCATATACTCATCACATTGTGGTGAATGGCACTGAAAAGGTGAGGTAGTTGGCAGGAATGGAAGCTCATGCTTTGCTGCTATTAAAGACTGAGTTCTTGCTCTACTCTCACCCTTCCACAGGGCTACAAGTAACTAGGCATGGTTGACCCTCCCTCATGCGTGATTTTGCATGGGAATACTACAAAATCTTTCCCCTTATTTGCTCACCAAACCCCTTCATACTCCAAATTTTTCTATTTCACCCCTTAACCTTCTCAGAGCCTTAACTTAATATTCAACTCATATGCCTGCAAGCCTGCAACGACATTTATTTCAACTCACAAATTATACATAAAAGGTAAATTGTAGTAAAAAAATATTATGTGATGAGCTCAACTGAAAGGGAGTTAAAAAATTAAACTCATAATTTTTAATTATGTCATAAGTAAACTGTACTAAAGACCTTATATGATAGGCTCCACCAAACAAAATTAAAGTCGTAACTTTTATATATAAAAATGAGTTAATACCATATGAGGTCCTCCGAGTATAGTGGTTTTGCCAGGTTTAGTCTTAAACTTTCAAATTAACCATATGTAGTCCTTTGACTTTCAAATTTAACCATTCGTGGTCAAAGTTAACCACCCATGGTCCTTCAAGTTTCAAAATTTAACCAGTCGTGGTCCTCTTGAAAGGACCATGATTGGTTAAAATTTAATAGTTAAAGGACCATGAATGGTTAACTTGGACCACGAATGGTTAAATTTAAAAGTCGAAAGACTACAGATGGTCAATTTGAAAATTTAGGACTAAACGTGGCAAAACCACTATACTCGAAGGACCTCAAATGGTATTAACTCTATAAAAATCATAATAGTACCCACGCGGTTATCCTCAACTCCTCAAGGCAATAATACTGTTTTTTGGCATTTTATTTAATTATCTTTATGAGAAAAATTAAAATATTTCACTCAAAATGTAACAGTATTTCAATTGGGGTAAAAGGGCAAAAGCGTGCAGAAATGCATGCGGCCCAAGGGGATGATAACCGCCAAATCAAATAACAGTAAAAATGGGATCTTCTTTTTACCTTCTTCCATCATCATTGGCTTGCATCTCCACCAATGTGCTCTACTGTGAATCCGTGACTTACTTTCACACTTTGCGATTTCATTGTTTATTTCTTATTACTCAAATTTGTTTTGAGTATCTCAAATTGGTTAAATTGAGGTTAAAATTTGTTGAGTATCACATCATATATAATGGCTGTAGGGTCAACTCAAATAGTAGATTGTAGGCAATGACATAGGCAGTGTTTAAAAAACAATCGCGCATAAACATTAGGCAGTCGGCCTCCTAGGTAGTCCACAGGCACTTAGAGATTTTTTCAAGATTGGACATAGGATCGAGATTTGACAGTCACAAGTCACAAGTCATAATGTGAGAGTTACACTCAATGTGATGGCACATAAAAAGCCATTGATTCAAGACAATTTACTCATTCATCATTTTGTCGAGTTAAGGTGTGACGACTTTTGAACAATAAAATTTAGCTTTATGGAGACAAGAAAAAATATTTGCTATACTAAACCTTTGGCCTCCATCCACTACCCAGAGCTATAGTACATAATACTCTCTGCATCTTCTTATGCAATCTATGTCGACATTAGTAAACCTTTATCAAAATTTATAAACATTTAATATACATATTAGCTTTTTAGTGTCATTACTAAATATACACTCGATTGTTTCATAACTTGTTAAATCTGCAAATTCCCGCACCTAATTACTATTATTAAATTATTTGTATTAGAACATTTTATTTTTTACACGCTAAAATTCATTCTCACTCTTCTTATGAATATTATCATTTATCATTTCTATTTTGATTAGGAATTTTGTATCTTTATAATTTAGGCAAATTAAAACAGCGAAAGAAGACAAAGGCTTCCAATAATCGACAAACCAAACCATCTTCCTAACCTAAGACCAATAGCCATGTCGGCCTTATTAGCCTTTTGCATTTCGTCTGGCTGCAGATTAATATAAAATTAACAAAAATTATTAATTAGTTGAAATTTGAAAACCTAATTTTTGTTCCCCACATATGTACGTGAAATACTGTTTACTTTTAGACTAACAAAGCTTTGACAATAGTGCTTTGTACATTAGCGCCGATAAGTCAAATCAATTAGTCGATAAAATTATAAAATATCTTCATTGACCTCTCTTTTTAATACTCCGTAGTATATTTAAAACATAATCAAATCTATCCCCCATTCAAAATGAATTAGTGGATATATGTTATTATTTTTTATTTATTTACCAGAAAAATTTACAGTTGTATCTCCCATCTAAATTTTTATTTTGGGTGAAGTTCATTAGTGATCACGATTACCATTCCAAATGAATAGTCCTAAATTCGAACCTGGATGGGAACTTAAATTCTTTAGACTATATATAAAAGATACTTCATACTATTTTGTAAAAAATCATGAGTATTTTAAAAACGAAATATTATCCATTGTAGTATCATCATTTTTTTGGGAGTAAAGGGGCTACAAAGAGAAAATACATATTGGTTTCAATAATTATAAAACGCATTATTATTCATAGAATTATCAATCGTGTTATGTATGTTGATGAGAAATTGTGACACGAGGCTATCATTTCTTTATTTTTAATAATTAACTTTTTGACCTTAATTATGTGACATACCTAATTAATTACTTAAATTAGTACATGCATTATATTTATTAATATTCTGGCTAACCATTAATTAATTCGTCGGTTAAATGGTGTTTTAAGATGGTGGATATTGTTATCATCTTTATTGTTATAATAGAGTATTATTATTATTATTATTATTATTACTATTATTACAAATGATTTCGTTAATTTAATGCAATTTTTTTTTTACAATTTAATATCCTATGAATTGATAAATTAACCAGCCGATGTACGGAAATTACCACAACAAACGTTGGACATCATTGTTCTTGTGTAATTATTATGAGATTAAGATTAAATGTGTGTTTAGAAATTCGAAAAATTATTTCTAAAAATTATTTTCTGAATTTTTAGTGTTTGACAATGATTAAAAAATTAAAGTCAAAAGAAAATGATGTATAAGAGCACACTAAAAATCCAGAAAATTAAGAGAGGTGTTGAAAAAAAATAAGCAAGGCAGGCTAATGATGCCTTTTCCGAGTTTACTTAGGAGGCTGTCTTGGTTTTCTTAAACCTAGGATGAGATTAGTGGGAGAAGGTTATATTATTTATGCTTTTAATGGTGATTTGTCCTCTCTCATTAATTACTAATTACTAAACATCTGATCAAGTTTGACACTCGCAATGGGAATTCATTAAAATCCTTAAAACACGCCTTACTTTAATGCATATATTTTATGTTTATTTGTGAGTGGGGATTGAAAAAAAGTTAATAAATTTAAAGATATTTAGAAGATGGTGAATACATAGATGCCATGAATATATACTCACATACACAAATTTATATACACGTTTTACTAGGGATGTTAACCAACCGAGATTGTTCGTGTTCGTTTGTTAAGGTTTTTGAAAATTTTGTTCGTGTTCGTTTGTTAAGTGTTCATTAGTGGTTGTTAACGTTCACGAATTTGTTCGTTTACATTCGTGAACACTTAATAACCAAACACCTGCACATGTTTATGATCACAATTCGTTCGTGAACGATAAATGATCTATGTTCACGAACAATAACCAAACAAACAACATAACTACAATGATGATATATATGACCTTAAATTACTTTATTGCCCTAGTAAAATTATATATATATATATATATATATATATATATATATATATATATGTATGTATGTGAACACTACCAAACGAGCTTGTTCATTAACATTATTAAACAAACACAAACGAGTTTGTTCATGAGCTCTTAACAAACGAGTTGTAGAGCCTACAACTGTTCAGACTCTGTTCGTTTATGAACCGAGCTTTAAAATTTGTTCATTTATGTTCGTTTACCGAACACGAGTAGTTTACCAAAAGCTTTGTTCGCTAACACCCCTACATTTTACATAACTTGTATATATGTACATGTGCAGCTGTTCGCATCGAGTCGGCCCAATTGAAAGATGAAGTGCTGACCATATTGATTTTTTTTTTTTTTTTATATAAGATGATATTTTTAACACTCAACATCTTTTATGGAATGAGAGTGCACGACTACTCACGCTAATCAAGGTGTGTACAGACCTTTGATCTACATATTGGAGGTCATCAGTGGGTTTTGGACACCTTGCTATAGAAAATATGCCTAGGAGTATAAAGGTAAAATTTTTGATCAAATCTTCAAGCGTACGTGTAAATATACATAAAATACAACTTTTTTTTTTTAACCTATAATGCACAATATATATAAGTTGTTTCATATGTGACGTCGTAACAATTCCCACAACACCTATAAGCAGTGTGGTGATGGAACTTCATACCAAACGCACCATACTAATTAACGTAACCAATGTCTTAATTTAGCTTAACTGGCTAACTAATACACCTAGCAACGCAGCTAAAGATATGATTAGTTGAAGAAACAATGTAATTAGTTAAATTAATTACTCATAATTATTTAATTAGCTTAATTGGGGTGTGACGAAAATTTAGTTCTAAATCACAGTCAATCCCAACGAAGTTAGTTAGATAATTGTTTTGGTAAATGCAAAATTCCAAGATTGACTCCCTAATTCCTATAGGAGCTTCTTATTGATTTTCTCAATTTGAACTATATGAACAATCTAAACTAGTTTACTTCATTGTGGTCCTTTGTTGGCAAGAGTTAATCCTTGACGAGTTTTTATTCAAAGCGCACATTTAAATTATGAGTGCGAGCTTTTTAATAAATTAAAATATTTATCTACTAGTTTTTAAATTTAATTGTCTCAACCATATGAACAATCAAACATACGGGAATATATAAGAGATTTGAAGTTCAACTCGGAGATTTCTAAATAATAATAATAATAATAATAATTAGGGTAGAGAAGGAATCCCCTTGTTTTGCGCTGCGCTTTATGTACGAATTGTTTAGTTTTGTTGGAAGTTTATGAAAAGCATAAAAAATTATAGTATTAATGTTTGGTAATATAGTGCGGGCTGGCGTGGTGGAGACTTTCCAAGCGTGAATGCTTTTGTTGGAGAATCCAAAATCAAATTTTCCTAAATCCAACCACCGTCTCGTGTGCCCCTACCCACCTCCCACCCCCCCCCCCCCAAACAAATTATATTTACTATAACAAATATATAATTTATGAGTGTTCAGAAGTCGATGATTACATTAAGTATTAACTCAAATTCAAAGTCAATGGGCTAATAGTGAAAAAAAATTGATAATCGATGACTAAAAGTGAAATGCTACAGAAGTTGAAAGATTAAAAGTGAAAGTTACCAGACATGGAATGTCAAATTTGGTGTTCGTTAACACAAATAGATGAATTTAAAGATAAATTTAAACTCGATCTTGATACATAAATTTTACATGAATTCTCGCCATTGTTGAACAAACTAATATTAATTAAAAATTATGTATGTTATTTAAATCAGATTTTAAAACACCAAAAATAATTTGTTTAAGGATAAGAGATGTATTGAAGATGTTAGAACTTAAAGCTAGCAATGAGTTGGAAGGGGTATTAATTAGTAATCAAAAACATTGTTGAGTTGAGGGACGTAATTAGTAGTGTATTAATGATGGAGTGGCGATGATGATTATTTGCCACTAAACCCGTGATCAAGTGACCCATGTAAGTTCTTGAGATGGCGCATCATGAAATCTCTACCGTATGATCATGACATAAAGATTGAACATTAATGCCCACATGTGTGCCTTAAATCTACTCTTCAATTCTTCATTTATACTTTTGTTTGTTTATATCGGTGCCTAGGTGGTAAAACATAATTCTCGTATTTAAAAATCATATGTTTAATTCTTATTAACATTCACTTTGAGAATTAAGAATTTGCATACGTTTAAGTGGGCAGATTTTTTGTGCACACCGGCATTTGGCTTTGTCCGCTGAACTATTAAGTCACCGCGATTTACATCCTCTCAAATACTATGTCGGGCCGGGGTGTGAGGGGGGGGGGGGGGGGGGGGGGGGCATTAGGATTGGGGATTCAACATTTTGGGAGAAGAATTTGTATAAATGCCACCCACATGAACTTACTCAATGGTTCAGTAGACACTATTTGCAAGAAGATATCAAGATTCGAACCTCGACAGTGTATACGGATCGCTAGTACATACATGAACATTGATTAGCTTGAACAATCCTTTGCTTTACATCTCATCTACTAGATACCCAAACATCAATATATGTATATTAATTTATTTAAATATAGTCCATGTATATATATTATAGTTGGTGCCACCTAAAGAGTATACCCAATGGGGTGAGGGGGAAAAGGGATGAATGTAACTTGATTGGGCGTGTGTACATTGTTCCCTCCACTCCAAACAATTGGGCGTTGATTCTTCAAGGGGGTTCATAAATAATTGCATTTTTAATCAATTCTTTAATTAAATTAATTAGGGTTAATTAAAAAAACAAATAAATCTTTGTGCTGTAGATCTTCTGATCTGTGCACAAGATTTGTTTCAGGTGATAAAATCATGGTCATCAGGCTTTATTTAATTTTTTTAATTTCTCCCTTTCCTGGCTTTATTAGGCAGTGCATATAGTACAACCACTTCTGTTTATTTTAATTATTACTTTTTTCACGCATGATTAATTATTGTTTTAATAATAGTGAGTTAGTATATATTTAGGTTTTTTGTTTGTAATTTAATAATGGGAGATGGATGATTAATGCTAGAAGAAAGCAAAACTACAATTGATATTGTATTACGATTCTTAACCAATAATTAAAAAAATACATTTCGTATCGACTATTCAAATTGTGGTCACGTCTCATATAACTGGTTTAACCAAAAAGGTATTGACTATAATTAAACTCGTGACATTTTAAGTACTTTAATCATAATTCATTATGATTATTTCCGATATTATCACCTTCAATAACTTTCCAGAAGCTCTTGATTATTTATTTATTTATTTATTGCTTTATTAAATTCCCACTGTCTTTTTGTGCCGTATTTCATTATGTCATGTACAAATAATTTAGTTGAAATTAGCATGATTGAACTCATTGAAGGAATAGTCAAAGATGAGAACAGTTGAAGATTTGACTGTCGTTTTCCTATTAACTGAATACCTGCTCTCTATTAAGTATGTGTTAAATAAATAAATAAATAAATACTATTATATTGAATCACTAAAATTCGTATTAACAATAATTCAAACAATTAGGAGAATATATTCCCTTTTCATATGCATGAATTAATAAAGTAATTAGTGAGGTTGAAATTGAGGTCTAGAGTTTCACTAAAGACAAATGTTTTCATATAGCTTTAGTGATGCAATTGATATTGTATTACGATTCTTAATCAATCTTTACTATTTATTTAATATATTGTTATTTTATTTACAAATTAAGTTTGTAATAAATACAAATATTGCATAAAAAAATTAGAATTTGATTTGATCAAGATCGACATATTTATTATTGAGAATCATAAATCAACGCAGATGTTACATTACTATATTGCAAAGTATTAATTGCTGATCGAAGACGACATTAGTGATTATTAGTGATATTTCTTATAGTTATAATAATTCAATTTATTTATTGGTGTACTATATATATAATAATAACTAATTAACTACGCAAGAGTATGTATGTATTATCATTAAAAGGGGAATAATGAAAGTTGATTTTCTTTCTCTTTACCTCTTTTTTACCTTTTTGAAAGTTAATTTGGGTGTATAGATACCTTGAGTGTGATAGTTTTGTGTGCCCATAATAATGCATTCACTACTCAAAACCCATTATTATTATTTTTAAAGCAAAAAATGAGAAAAAGGGTAAAAAGCTAGATAAAGCTGTGGCTGTGGTGATTAACTTATACAAAATTTTTAAAGTGGGTATATAGAGTGTATGTATATATATGTGTGTGTATTATGAAGCAATATAATATTTAAAGCATTAATTTAGCAAAAAATAAATAAAATTTTTTTAAAAAAAGTATGGCATCCATCATTCTATTGATGGCTCACTTGATGGTTCATACAAAACTATAAATCACATCAATAATGAAAAGAGTTAATGTACCATACCTTTATTTTAGCTCGTTAATTTTCTTTTTACCCCTACCACCCTATTTCTTTAATTTACAAAAAAAAAAAAAAAAAAAAAAAACTTATTTTTACTATTCGGATGTGATCTTTGGAGTTTGGAGTGAATCCCGCCTTCCAACAAAGAACCACAATGATTGGACTTTGACTCAAATTAAAAATGAGAATAGGTAACTCATAGTTAAGCTCGAGACCTTATGATTAATAAGTAAACTATTCTACCAATTCGGTGAGATTTTAATTAATAATCCACTTACCAATCATTACATACGGTTGAATTATAACTTTAATTTTTTTCTATTTAAAACCAAATAGTAGTTGATAATACATAAATTTTTCATCCTTTTCACAAATGATAAAACACACCAAATTAGAATAAAACCTATATAAGACACGACTCAAATTTAAAATGTTACTTGAAAGAAAATCAAAATCTTTTCGTTCCAACTACAATTAAGTAGATAGAGAAAGATAAATAATGGGAAAATGTAAATTGTAAAATGCAGGTGGATGGTTAGATGCATGGGCCACATGGTAATGTGGAGTCATTCACAGTTTTGAATGGTCAAGATTCAAATGATTGGAATACATCTTGTTATGCATAGGATCCTTTACCCTTTTATGCTTTATACATAACATTTTTTTTTCTTCCCTTTGAATGTTCAACTATTTAAAAGTTAGGAGGACTCAAAGTGAAAATTATTATCCTTGACCCAAAAACAAAAGAATTTAACCCACCTAAAGGATGGTGTAATTATTATTATTATTATCTTCTTCTTCTTTTTTTTTTTTTTTTTTGCGACGGTAAGAGAATTCCTCAATCACTTCATTGGGTAAATTTTACTGCGGATCATGGTTTATGTAGCACATGGACCATGAAGTATGTATCATTTTAATTAGACTTCAGTTTCATTTGACAATATTGTTATGTTTTTTAGTTTTATTTTCCATCCACACTACTTTCATTATAGCAATATTAAAGTATCATTTTAATTTGATAATATATATTATTGTCTGAGTTTTATTTTTTGTTTCATTTTCCACACACACTAGTTTAATTATAGTAATGTTGAAGTATTATTTTAATTGCACTTCAGGTGATTTGATAATATATGTTATTGTACGACTCTGGATTTTAGTTTCATTATAGTAATAAAAAAGTATCATTTTAATTACACTACAGTTTCATTTGATAATAATGTGCTCTGTTTTTTAGTTTCATTTTCCACACACTAGTTTAATTATAGTAATACCAAAGTATCATTTTAATTCTACTACAGTTTCATACGACAATCATGATCCACACAATGATGTGTGGACCATGGTCCACTGTATAACAACTGTAAATTTTATTATTGTGTAATATCCCGTAAATTATACAAAAGATGTAAACTGAACTAGAAATATTCTATGCAACAGACTCGACTAATAATGTATTGACAATAATTAAATTCAGCTCGTGACATTCTGGTATGAGAATTATGCTCAATCCAACTTGTCCACCGTATCCTTTTGGGGCAAAGAATGGTGTAATTTTGTGGAGTGAAAATGAGGATTAGACTCATCCAAACAAAGGAAAGTAGAAAGGATGCATGATTAGAGCAAGCAGCGTGACCACAATCTCGTGAGTATCTTTAGATGGGGGTAATGAACCTAAAAATAGATATGTAGAAAATTGGGAGGGGGCCCCAAAATAAAGGATGTTAGGAAGGAAATTGATGTTTGGATTATTATTATTTATTATTATTATTATTATATTTTTTTTAAATTAAATTTTGTATAGTTTGATTTTAATTGTGACAGGTATTCATTTCTGAAAAAAGAGAGTTAATATTCAAAATGAGTAATCAACTATGTTATATTTTATCCCATATCATTTTATGTGTTTGATTCTATTAATTTATGTACAATCACTTGATATTTATTGATAAAATTTTATTGAGCAACTTGTAATTTATAATCTGTATAAATTGAATTATATAGTTAATATATAATATATAAAATACCTTTTTATATAAAAAAGACATAAATACCTAGTAGATTAAAAATATATATATAGAGTTAAAATTAGTAAATACAAAATAACTTTGGAAATGATGTAGCTTTTTTGCCCCTATAAACATAGTAATTTTGTCACTGTCACTATTTTAAGACTATTTCATAAATTTTATATAATCTTTTTAATTACACCTTACTTTTTCTATATTATGGTTAGGACCTATTAGAATAAAATATATACACTGAGTTATAACTAATTCAAGATAGAATTATTATGGTGCTTCAAATGAATAAGCTCACACTAAATCTTTTTTATAAAAGAAGAGACAATAATTTTAATAATCCTGAGTGTTGATTTAAAAGCTCATACTAAATCGCTACCGTATTTTTTATTTTTTTAAATTTTGATAATCCTGAACGTTGATTTAAGCAAAATCAATGGTTCAGATTTAACTGCACAACGCACCTTAGTGCACCAACTGCATCTGAACCTAATTATATATATATATATATATGGGGAATCAAAAGTTGGGGAAACTAGTGTTGGGCATAGGTTCAACCAAATCAAACCTAAACCAAAGAAAAAGCCAACTAAAACCCCAATTGGAGGAATCAATAAAATCATGGTACAACCACTCATGGGCCCCACTGCGAGTGATAGTGTATATGATTTGTGCACTCCTTACACCACAAGCGTGCGGTTCGCACGTATGAACACTACCACGCCCCCCCTCCCAACCTGGAAAATTAACCAAAAATTAAATAAATAAATAAATAAAAAGACATCAATTTTTTTTCTTCTTTTAAATCCATTTTTCCTATATAGCCTCCCTCCGTGCACTCCTCGTCTTTGACTCTGCTCTTTCTCTCTCTGCAAATCAGCATCACGCGCCCTCTCTCTCTCTCTCTCTCTATCTCTCTCTTGAATCTCTGTGTTTTTCTGGGTTTCTGAGGATAAGCAAATCTGAGTGCCTGATTTGGACCTTCATTCACTGTAAGTTCTGAGTTTTCTTCCCAAAAATGCAATCTTTGCTAGATTTTGTCTTCCTGTTTTTTATATTTTCTTGCCATTTGCTTTTGGCTGAGATCTTATACCCCCTTCCTTAGCTCCTTTCTTGTGTAAATCTGGGTAAATGAAGATAAACTAGGAATCATCTGAGTTATTTTCATTCTCCCCTGTGCTCTTAGTCTTGGTCAAGAATGGACAGTAAAAAGTAAATCCTGCCAATCAGCTGTAATTTTTCATTAACTTTTCTAGTTTACTTTTCAAATGCTTGATAGACCATGTTGGCTTTCGTTAGCTCTAGATTATTCTATGTAAAGATCCTGCTTTTATTATTCTTAGGTATCTGTTAGTATTTCTGAGCACAAAGAATAAACTGTGATTCTGTGAACCTATTCCAATTAGATAAAGCAGTGATATATATATTGTTACATATTGAAAAATTTGCATTTGTCTGCTAAGGGGTGGTAAAAGTTTTTTTTTTTTTCCTCTTGTTATCTTGTTCTTGTGAGATTTATCTTCCTAGGAGGTGGAAAAAAGTTTTTTTTTTTTTTTTTTTTTTTTTTTTTTTTCTGCTTTTATCTTGTTCTTGTGAGATTTATGTGGCTGCAGTAGTGATATGTGTGAAAAAACATTGCAGGGAGCTTAGACTAGATTAAGAAACTCAACCAGCAACAGCTGTGGCGAACTTGCAGAGTGAAGAACACTATGCGGTGGTATAGTCTTTCAATTGATGTGTTTCGGAAAGTGATCTCCTTGAACTTGTACTGCCGTGTGATTCTGTAAAATTGACCTCGCTCTTGTAATCAGTTCTTGATTTATTGCTCATTTCACCCCCCTAGAGAATAGTTTGTTGTGCTTCTTGCAATGGGATCCACTCGTTTCATTGTCATTCCTTGCTACGTCCGCTGGATTAGCTGAGATTTACCTTCTTTTCCGGCTTCCTCCCTGTTGTTTTCTCGAAGATTTTTGAACCATTGCCTTTCTAGCGTTTGCTTGTTTGTGTCTGTTTTGATTCGGTGTTGTAGATTTAGTCTCGAGAGTATTCAATTCTAAAGCCTTGCCAATCAAGTTTGTGTCTTTAGTCTTGAGAGTATTCAATTCTAAGCATTGCCAATCGGTATCTGGTGGGTATTTCTTGTGTGGTTTTGAGTAAAAGGTGCGAGTGTTTGGGATCTTTGATAATTTTTTGCTGGAAGATTGCGGTGTTGCTTTGTGAGGAAGGGTTGGGAACAAGTAGTTATGGTAAGCCAAGCAGCTAGTAAGACGAGATTCCGGGCATTGAAACATGAAAATGGAGTTGCGGGGAGTGCCACCATAATAGTTAGAGTCATAGCATGCTTTCAACCTCTCCAGGATTGCCAGGTTAGTGTTGGTTTATAATTCCACCGTTTTTTTTTTACTCTTAAATTTATATTATGCCAAGAACAGTTACTGATAATTTGAAGCATGTGTTCCATTTCAACTAAAAGCCTAAGCTGATAGTTGGATTGCACATTAATGGTTATATGCTCAACACTGGTTGGGAGAAAGCTAATGTTCGTTTTGTATGATATTTTCAGGCTGAATATTTCCGTCACTTGTTGAAACCTGTAACGTAGATTGATTTTCTTTCCACTGCATTCAAGTTAAGCCGAAGATTTTTCATTTTTCATTATTTCTCAATATCTCAAGAAGTGTTCAGCAGATCGTAGTACCAAAAACTATCGTAGAACTGGTATGTTTTGCCATGTCTAAGTTGTTAATTTTATCATTTTGAGGATTGGAAACATCTTTTGTGAATTTCATTATGAATACGTTTGCTTCCCAATGTTTATTGTAGGTGATTGCTGCAATTGAATGGAAAAGGACTTTAATTCTTGGTTCCAGCACCGGTGTTTAGACGTGCAATCACCCGTCTTGAATTCTTCGGGTGCACGAGTTGATACACAACTGCAGAATAATTTTTCTGCATTTATGATTCCTTGTTACAATGGGGTATCGACAAATGGGAATTTTCCCTTGTCCTCGTATACTGCCCCGCTGCAGTTTAGGGCAAACCAACCAAATGAGCCTCGGTTTTACGGTTTGCCTAATTTCCATCAGGGCTCAAATCCGTTACTGAAATCCGTAACTAAAGAGAAAGATCCAGCTGGGTCGGTTCAAAATCTTGGATGGATTGGAAATCCCGCCGAAAGGAAGTTTCTTGTTTTTGATCAATCTGGTGATCAGACGAGGTTGCTCTACAGTTCTGCAAATGATGCTCCTGCAACGGGTGTTCTTCCGTGGCTTCAAAAGCCGCCTTCAATGGCTTATAATTCGACGAAGGGTCAGCTGGGGAGTAGAATAAACAAAGCGTCTCCCCTGGGCCGCTTTCTTGGTGACGAATGTATTGAAGACAACCTTAGAGGTGGTGTCGAGGAAAGTGAAATGCGGGAAGATACTGAAGAACTAAATGCTCTACTCTACTCTGATGATGATGACGATGACGATGATGATGATGACGGTGAATACTCCGAGGACGACGAAGAAATCAGCACGGGTCATTCTCCTAGTACCATGACAGCACATAATAAGCACGAGTGGCTCGACGAAAGGATTGAAGAAGTTGGTAGTTCCGATGAACCATCCAAAAGGCTTAAACTGATCGACGGTAGCTATGGTGTTCCGTGCCCTCTAGACAATGCAACGCCCGCAAAACCCTTTGGATGCTCCGAGCTAGAGGACGATGCAGAATCTAGCTGTGGCAACATCGACGAGGACTACCAAGTTTCAGGGGTATCGGGGAGGAAAAGATCGAGAAAAGAGAAAATACGGGAAACCCTAAGCCTTCTACAGAAGATCATCCCCGGTGGGAGAAAAGGCAAAGACGCAATGGATGTTATTGATGGAACGATTCGGTACTTGAAATCCCTGAAAGTCGAGGCCAAGTCTCTGAGGCTTGATGCGCTCTAGAACCAAACATTATTCGAGCACCGAGTAACAGTAGTAGCAGTAGTAGTAGTACTAATAGTGGTGTCTTTTCCATACCTTTTCTTTTGCTGCAATGTTTGGAGTACTCCCCGATGGTTTGTCAATGGAATAAAGGGAGTATAAGTACATTCTAGAGAGCTCGATCAGACTGATTGGCGAAGGGAGGAATGAGCAGTTCTGGTTTAGAAATCCGGGGGCTAAGAGTCATGATATGATGAGGTAATATCTTGACGCCTAAGAGAGGAAAAGAACACGCCGGCTTGCTTTGAGAGTTGAGTTGTTTTCTGGGAATGGATGATTGTGTGTTGATCCCCCATGGGACCCTGGAAAGGGAGGAATGCACGCTTGATGGGGAATTTGGGTCCCAAACCTCACTTTCCACCCCCTTTTTTTAGATACTGTCACATTACATATTGTGGGGATTCCCCAATCTTATCCCACCAGTAAATCACAGCAACAACAATCTGCAACTATTGCTGCACTTTCGCGTTACATCAGGTATTCCCCGCCCCCCGCCTTCATCACCCCGGGACCACTCCTTTCCAACAGGTCTTACCTGACACGAACATGATTAGTCTTAGCTGAATGGTCAAGAAAACTGGGCTCGAGGTCTTACTCCTGAACATGATTAGTCTTTAGCTGAATGGTCAAAAGAACTGCGCTTCAGGTCTTACTTGACACGAACATGATTAGTCAGTCTTTTAGCTGAATGGTCGGGAAAAAAGAACCTTTTTGTCGAGGTCTCATATCGCCAGATGAGCCGAGTAACTTGCCTTGTGTGGGGATGACATGTTTATATATATTATATATGTGTATATTTCTTTCCACATATATATATAGTTGTTGTGATGCATGCTTTGAAGCCATGATGATGGTGATATGTATTTTTTTTTTCAAATTATTTTAGTATTTGGGTGAGTGTTTTTGTGAAATTGTCTACCATGGCAAATGGTGTCATAGGTTGTCTTTATCTCTCTTGTTCTTACATGGCATGCACGCATTCTACAAGTGTGAGACAGATATGTTTGAGTTTTGATTCCTTTGCCAATTTGTATAATGTAATGGTCTACAGTTGCTGGGCCCCACATGTCTTGCATTATTTACCCAAAAAATGTAAAAAGAAAAAAAAAAAAAGCATACACTTAACGTGGAAAACAGGATAAGACCCAGAGATAAGACTTAATTAAGGAAGTTTTGTCTTAACTTTAGGATTAAGAATCCCATGATTAATGATACCACGCGATACTCGTGTTTTCCACTAATTATTATTGTTTGGAGGAGATTAGGCGGTTGACGACAATGATGGCGTGTGCTTTCTTTTCTTAACCGGACAACAATTATCAACAATTTCGTGTGTTGTTATCACTAATTACTTTCTTAATTATATATCATATTAGATGATGATAAACGCTTCAAGGTGTAAACGGACGTTTGACAAAAAAAAGGGAGTTGAATAATAATTAGAGGATGATAAACGCGTTAAATAAATTGCATATTATCTCTATTAGTATGATATTCATAAATACTTTTATTTTAAATAATTTTAAAAAAAATTGAATACGATGACACACATTTGAACCGTCTAAATTACATTAACTAGATAGTTCATAAAAAATAAATTTTCTTTTAAAATATTTTACATAATTAAATTACAAAATATATTTTATATTAATTAATTAATCACTTTAAATAACTTTTATCACATGTAACTTATTATAAATTTCACAATTAATATACAATTACAATTATAAATAAATTTTACAAATCACAATTTTAATTATGATGGGAAGATAAAATTAAAATATAATTATATATTCAAAGTATGTCAGAGAAAAGTATTTTGTGTTGCAACAAATTATGTAGTTGGCAATATTTGATAATTTTTATGTATAATAATATATTATTTAATCTTACCGAAGCATATATATAATATATGTATAGAGGTTTGATTCCATTTAGGGTCCGTTTGGAAAGTAGGAAAATGACTTTTGGAAAATGTTTTATGAAAAATGAGTCATTTTCCAGAAAATATTTTCCATTCCGGTGTTTGACTGTACAACAGAAAACTGTATTTGTGTGTTTGGCTCATTTTTCAGAAAATGAGAGAGAATGAGCAAAATTGCAAAATTTAATACTTCACCTTTGATTTAGCTTGTCTAGAAATGTATAATCTTCAAATCTTTAACATATAATAATAGATATGACTTCATTGTATAAATTTCAAATAATAAATTTATTATAAATTTATTTTAAAAAAAATTAAAAAAAAAATTGGATTGGTTTCATTGCTAGAAACCAAACCAGAACACTGGTTTGGTTTCCGGCAATGAAAGCAGTCACCGGAAACCAGATTGGTTTCTGACTTGGAAAAACAGATTTGTGGGTTTCCAAGTCGGAAACCATACGTTTCTGGTGGTCGATCTCTGTGCGAAGAAGAAGGTCGATCTTTGTCTAAAGAAGAAGGTCGATCTCTATGCGAAGAAGAATGTCGATCTCTATGCGAAGAAGAAGGTCGGTCTCTGTGTGAAGAAGAAGTTCGGTCTTTGTGCGAAGAAGGAAACGGCGTGGTGAATGTCGCGAAGAAGGAAACGACGTGGTGAATGTCGCGAAGAAGGTCTCTGTGCTCTCCGAAGAAGAAACGGAAAATGACTTCCCCTCTAAAAAAAGGAAAGTCATTTTTCGGAAAAATGCACCAATTTTCTATTGACCAAACTTCATTTTCTATTAATTTTAGTATTTTCCTCCTTGCCAAACACTAAAAACTCGAAAAATAATTTCTGGAAATCATTTTCCGGATTTCCAAACACACCCTTAAAGGATCCTCATAACAAATTTACGTAGTTTGAACTTTCTTAGCCTTATATTGGAATTGGATGCCAACTCTTTCATGGGCTTGATAGCTAGGCTAGTCATTCAAGGCCCATGGGCTTACTTGTAGTATTAGTTGGGCTTATAGGCCTAAAGCATACAGATTAACCAAGCCCACAACTTAATCTGCAGTTATACAATTGGCCAAGTCCAAAATACATAATTTATATATTGAATGTTCACAATTTGAATTGTGAACATTTAATATATATAAATTGTGAATATTTAATATATAAATTGTGAACATTTAGTATGCAAATTGTCTTTACTTCAATCATAATGCTTAGTCAAGAGAATAGAGATTATTGGGTTCATTTACCTTTGATTTTCGAAATAAAATAAGATTCAAATAGGCCATCCAACTACACAACAAACGAAAATTGAATCATCGAACTTAAAAAAAAATTACAATTAGGTCCCCAAAAACTGTAAATTCTTGCAATTCAATATAAAATTTTGTTATATTGAATTACAAAAATTTACATTGTTTGGCAACCTAATTGTAATTTTTTTGAATTTAATGATCCAATTGCAGTTTGCTATGTAGTTGAATGGACTATTTGACCATTTATTTATTTATTTTTGTTTTTTAACGTCATAAAAAGTCCAAACCACCATTTTCAAACACCTTAAAATTGAAATGCGTACAGATAATATATCCTATGGTTCAAAATTCTACTCATTTGGTCTCTGACTTTTTGTGGTATGCCTTATTCATAATGTCAATGGAACATCTCATCCAGTTGAAAAACGATCCCATCGCATTATTTGAATCCAAATTGACAAAATTATCAATTCCATTGACTACATGCAACTGTAATGTCAACAAGTGTTTTTTTTTTTTTTTTTTTTGTAATGTCAAAAGTTAGATTAGTAAATTAAGATAGAAGGCATTAGGTTAAAAAGTAATGAATTTGGTTTTTCTTAAGTCTACTAAATAAATATCAAAATATCGTGCTCCTAATGTTATAATAATAATTACAACTTCTGTGATACACAGATATTGGACAAAATTGATAATTGAGTAGATGTTTTAATAGTACAATTTTAAGTCGAACATTATGTTGAGTAAATGTTTTGAGTATTTTGACCGTTGTAATAATTCTTCAACAACTCTTTAATTTATAGGTTAAGTGTGTTATTGTTTCGACTTTATAGATAAAAATTAAAGCATTGGACCTTTTAGAATGATTTTCTTGATTATTCCATTAAGGCCCTGTTTGGTAAAATGGCTGTTAGCTGATAGCTGTTAGTTGTTAGCTGATTGTGTTAATTAGAGGGTATAAATAGTTGATAACATTAGCTGATTGTAGAAAAGTGTTTGGTAAATTAGCTGTTAACTGTTAGCTGTTTGGTATAATTTCTTTTCTCAAAAAGCTAATTGAAAAAGTTGCTTGGGGTAGCTTTTTCAATTTTAGTCATTTGGAGTTGTAAAAAGCTAATTAACCAAACATTTATATTGATATTTTAACTAAATCAAACAATTAATAGTGGTCAAATAAGTCAAAATTGGTCTATAGACCAACTTTTTACCAAACAGGGCCTAAATATAAATTACTAAAACTTGGAACTTGGGAGCAAAGTGACAAGATTAGTTAATTTGAGCTACACCTGAAGAATTTTTTTAATGCTACTGACTGTATTACATTATAGTATCAGTTCAACATAATGAAGCACAAAAAGTCAACAACGCCTCCACTGATACTCAATTTCAAAACTTCCCACATTTGAAAGATCACTATATGCCATCTAAGCACCAGGTGCTTGGCACCAATAGAATTAATTTGAATATTGTATACACACCATTTCAAAGATGTCACCTACCCCATTTCAAAGATGCCAGAATTTAATATTAAAATAATATATGTACCTCGGAAGGTACTAAGGTAGTTAGGAAACTGATGCTTTTTTCATTATTTGGAAACAGTAAACATCACGGATAGACGTACATAAGTTAATCAATCTTTGATTTATTTTGGATAAAATTTTTCTATGTAACTTTAATCAGTAACAGATTATAAGAAAATAAAATACTTTGAATTGTTTATAACAAATCAATTTAAACCAAGAAAATTAATAAATAGTTTTAATGTATGAATAGTCAAACGTAAAATATTATGATTATGAAATCAAATATATACTAAATATACATGGCTGACTTTAATCTGGAAGAAACGAGAAGCTGGAAGAAGCTAGCTAGAGCGGTGGCAGTTAAACTAAATGTCCCATTCGTACCTAAATGATTGCTACGTTCCAAATCACACACACCAAAAGCAACATTATATTAAATAAAATAATAATGCCAATCTCAATATCTTGTCATGGGTAGCTTAGTTAGTCACATAAATAAAGTTTGGAAACAATGATCTGGGATTGCGTCTCACCAACGACAGTGAAGCGGCTCCTTATGCGCAATAAGTAAAGGTTTAGCCTTTGTGTGTTCAACAGAGTTATCATGATTTACAGATTTAGCATCTTTGTTCAGTTGAGTTACCATGATTTACATCATCCTATATGCTCTGTCGGGCCGATACGTCAGGGCCTTTGAAATTAGGGATTCAACATTTTGGAAACAACAAAGAATTGAGGTTAATTAGTACAAAACTATGTGGGATTGCTGACGTGGAAGTGAGTAATTGAGTAGTTTTGAAGGAATGTTAGGGGGTGGCCTGGGGTGAATGAAATGTATAGTTTAAGTAAGCTGTAAGCTAGGACAATAAATGTTCATCTACATAGTGCATCACAATCTTATTTCTTTAATGTTTCAACCACCCACATGTTGCAATAGTTCTAATATGTTAACCCTAATTTATGAAGACTAAGACATGTAAACTATGTTGGTTGTACACAAATTAATGATTTTTAATTTATGTACATAAATTTAGAGATTTAATGAAAGAGATAATTCTGCATAAATAAAGTACTTTTATATAATATAAATTACTTATTGTAGTGAAACGGAATTTAATTTCACTACAATACTATAAACACTATTTGGAGATGTATTTTGATAATTTATTGAAAATAAATTAAATTACTACTCCTGAACTTAATTAGGCTACTTTATTTAATGTAACACACACACACACACACACACACACACACATATATATATATATATATATATATATATATATATATATATATATATATATATATATATATATATATTATTCATATATGTTTGATTTGATTAGTGGCAAAACAAATTGACCAATGATACGATGATCACTACATCTGGGAAAAGCACAGGGGGCTGTCCCACTTCAAAGACTACATACGTAAAGTTGCAACTTATGATTTTCGCAACCAACATTATTGTTAATTCTAGTTTTGAAACTTAAGTTTCAACACTAATAAGTTTACAACTCTCTTCTATCATTGATTACCAACCTATGGCCCTAAATAATTACAGATCTCACCCTAAAAGGATTGATCAAGTGGATGGGTAAAGTATGATAATTCTTGTACCAAAAATCACAAATTAAATTTTCTGTCAACATTATTTCAATCGAGTCCATTGCACAAGGTCGTCTTCCTAGTGTAGTTTATCTCTTTAACTCTACAAGAAATTATGAAGAAATTCTTAGGATATGTTTGGAAACCTAGAAAATGATTTCGGAGGAGGGTGGAAAATTAAAGTCAATGGAAAATGACTTCCGGTCAAGAGAAAAATAGCTTTGTTTTTCGAGAAAATAATTTCCCATCTTTTTTGGGAGAAGTCATTTTCCAGATCCACACTTCTTCTTCCCCGACTTCTTCATCGGTTTTCTTCCACGAATGCTTCCTTGGCCATCCCAGTGTCTACCTTCTTCCATCATCTTATAATTTTGAGTTTTTTAACCTCCTGTAGCGGACATCGGCCACTGGAGACAGTTTTCGACTATGGGGACGAAAACCCAAAGCCAGGCAGAAACTGGACTATTCTGGTTTCCATCGGAAACTTGTACTCATCTATTTTTTTTTTATTTTTTTTTTAATTTTCTCTGTTATTTGGAAAAAAAAAATAGCAGGGTAAAACATAATTGTTGTCAAATATGTTTTTTTTTTTTTTTAAAGTTAACAACAATTAAAATTTTAATTATATAATTCTACTTATTTTTTCAGAAAATGAACCAAACACACAAAGACAATTTTCTAAAATGCAACTAAACATGGAGAATGAAAATGTTTTTTGAAAAATGACATATTTTTCATAAGTCATTTTCATAGTTTTCAAACATACCCTTAAAGTTTATGAATTATCAGTTATTGTATTAATTTTTTTAGGATACGTTCTTCCATTGAATTTCAATTCCTATCATAGCAACCAAAGAAAGAATGATGGGGGTACCCTTAAATGTTTGGATTAAATGTTTTCTAGGGTAAGTCAAGAAAAGTTAGAAGTATGGGGGTACCCTTGAAAAAAGCAGATTAAATTAAAGCAACAAGTCTGTCTTAAAGTTTGAGGGAACATTTTGATTTTTGACCCTAATACGTATTTAATCATCCTCTATATATTCCTTTCCCACTTCGATGCAATTTGCACGCCACCTTTTTATGCCCTCAACTTTTTCAAATTCTAATCAAGCCCATCTTTTGCCTTTTGCTTTGAATATTCAAATATTATATATATAGGATTCAAATAACATATAATAAAATTATGTCCAGAAAGAGATCAGATGACTGAGAGAGTAAAATCAATACTTTCTTAGTCGAGTCCGTTGTTATGGTCATTATAATCTCTATAATAGTGTTTCTAAAACCGTTATTTCAAATCTTTGGTGGGTGGGTATGAGAACTTCCAACCAAGTTAGTTGATTCGGTAATCACAAAGTTCTAAATTTAATTTCTCGTAACAACTATCTATTGGTCTTTTTGAATTTAGTTGGTCACCTATGGACAACCTAATTTGATTTATCTCTTTATGATTATTTGCCAACTTGAATCATAATGTGAGTTTTACTCAAAATACATATTTGGGTATAGTAGTAGTTGCGAACTTTTTCGTAAATCAAATAACTATTTCAAATCTAATTTAATAACCCTTTAATTGCTTTCAACATAAGAAAGTGGATGTCCTTAACACCGATATATAGTTTCTTTTTGTGATGAGTCTTCAATGAAAATGAATACTTCAATGCACATACAACAATTAAATGAAAATAATGAACCTATAGTACTATGCCGCCGTCCTTTTCAATAATGCTTTAGTGTAGGCATATTCAATTAAGACTTGAAATATTATTAAATCTCATTAAAAAAAAAATAATTCTAACTCAATACTTTGAAACCGTTAATAATGGATTGTTAATGAAATTGTAAGATCAAAATTGTGAAATACCGAACCTTGCCTGAATAAAACCTTAGCACTACTATATCATTTTCAAAATTCAAATTTCATTAGCTTATGTTGAGCATATAACCATTAATGTGCAATTCAACTATCAGCTTAGGCTTTTAGTTGAGATGGAGCACATACTTCAATTTAGTATCAGAGGCAGACCAAAGGTTATGAAATTTAAATCTTTACGTCACCCGATAAGCGATTACTGTCCACGTGTTGTTTGCAAGTTATTATACACTGAATTTATGTTTAAAAAAACACATAGACACAACTCCAATAACTATTTTATACCATAATATACAGCAAGTGTGAAAAGCAGTGAAAAACAAATGCTTAAAAAATCAGTCTTTCGTTAACTTTACCACCGCTACACTTCAAACCCTTCACCCACTTCTCCTTCTTCAGTTATGGCCTCTGTCTTCTTTCTCTCTCTTCCTTCCCGTAAACACACTCACTCTTCTTTCTTTCTCTCTCTATATCTATACATTTTACTGTCTCGCGTTCTGCTTCCATGGGTTTTCTTTCATGCAACGCGGAGGCCGCGATTGCCACCTGCGATTCCTACAACTGGGAATACTTGAAGAAGAAGAAGAAGAAGTCTAAGAAATGTGATCCCAGCAGACCCTTCGAGCTCAGGGAGTTCTCTTACTCTGATCTTCACGCCGCCACCAATGGCTTCTCCCAGGAAAATCTGCTCGGAAAAGGCAGCCATGGATTTGTGTACAGAGCTCATCTTCCTCAGGGACGGGGTAGCTTCGTCGCCGCCGTCAAGATCACGAAACAGAGCGAAGCTTTCGCCGGCGGTTCGCCGGCGGAGAACGAGATCGAACTGCTTTCGCGCGTGTACCACCCGCGGCTGGTGAATTTGCTCGGCTACGGCCTGCATTTGGATCAGAAGAAGTTGTTGGTGGTGGAGTTTATGCCGAACGGGTCGTTGTACGAGCTGCTTCATTGCCCGAAACGGCCGCCGCGAATCCCGGGATTGTATCTCCGGGTCCGGTTCGCGTTGCAGGTTGCGAAAGCGGTTCACTTTTGCCACTCGTCGAACCCGCCGGTTATCCACCGGGATATAAAGTCGTCAAACGTGTTGATCGACGGGAAGTTCAATGCGCGGCTCGGGGATTTCGGGCTAGCTTTGATGGGCCACGTGGAGGACGTGGCGGCCAAGTGCACGCCGCCGGCGGGGACTCTCGGATACCTCGATCCCGGATATCTAGCGCCGGGCGATCTCAGCACAAAATCCGATGTTTTCAGCTTCGGAATACTGTTAATGGAGATCATCAGCGGCCGGAATGCCATTGACATGAACTACAGCCCGCCGTCCGTCGTGGACTGGGTGGTTCCGCTAGTGAAATCCGGCGCCTACGCCGAGATTCTCGATCCGAGGATCGATACGCCGGAGGATGACGGCATAATGTGTCATCTCGCCGTGCTTTCCGCCCAGTGCGTCCGGAAAACCGCCACGAAGCGGCCGGCGATGGCGGAAGTGGTGGACTCCCTGAAAGCGGTATACAAGCGGGTAAAATCCCCGATTTGGAACACGATACGGCGGCGCGTGGACTGCGTCCGCGATTCAACGCGTGTGGCGGCCAGATACGAGCCCTTGGACGACAGTATGGAGGCGGTTAAGATTTCCCGAGCCGGTAGCCGGCGGACGAGGAAAGTATCCAGTGTAACGACAGTGGAATCTGGAAGCAATGTGATTGGTGGAAAAAGTATTCATCATGCGGTCAAGGCGAAATCTATCGGTTCCTTTGCGGAGATTTGCTACGACCCGTTGGATTCAATCAGTAACCAGGTGGGGCCTGGGATGGGTCCCAGGAGTGTAGGATTGGGTACGAAGATGCCCACAGTAAGATTGAGTAAATCGAGATCAATGGGAATGATGAACAGTACGGATACGAGGGCAAAGAATCCTAATGGCAATGAATTGGAAAAGTCAAAATTGTTAGTTGACCAAGTCAGAGTGACCCAAAAGGAAATTTCTTGATAGATTGGGCCCTTCATTGCAATTTACTTTAAGGAAGTGGTTTTGGATATCGTGGCATGCATAATGCATGTCTTTAATTCTTTATTTTACTTTTTTTTTTTTTTGGGAATATTTTGGTTTGTTGTAGGGTTGTGCCTCACTTTACTGTATCACTCAATTGCATACTCTTAATTTAAAAGAAAAAAAAAAATCATTGTTTTTTTTTTTTTTTTTAATTTAAAATTTTTATTCTTTGAATAATCTCAAGTAGATAGAGGTTTAAATAATTCTTATAATTTACTCTTAAATCTATTTTATAGTTATTTGACTCAACTCCCAGTAATAGCTTACAAACACGTCAAAGATCTTGTGTTACAAATTTGACGAATTCTTAACTTTTTAAGAATGAGAATTATATTTCACTCGTTCAGTCATCCATCCACATACGTACAAAACGACATTTTCGTCCATCATGAATTGTATTGTCAATATGTATGCATCCAAATGCATGCATGATTGCACGAATCTCTGTCATATTTTACTGGAGCAGCTAACATATCCATGTGCTAACAGCTGAGATAGATTGCCCACCACTGAAACACTACTGTTCAATTTTATTGTTCGGAATTGATTCGGTTAAGACAATAGCTCACTGGTCGGGATTTCGATGGAATGGGGCGGGGAGTATACCCCCATTTTTGTCTCCTAACCCCCACCTCTATCTCCATTCCCGTCTCCATCCCCATCGGGGATGAGAAATCTATCCTAATCTCCATTCTTGTGGAGAACTTTTGAGGATAGGGATCCCCGGTCAAACTTTAATTAAATTTGTGTGGGGATCAGGGATCACCATCGGGGATGGGGTAATTGACACCCCTACTCGTGGGACTTGCTTTTCACCAGCATCCTCCACTCAACAATTATATTATTCCTCATCTAAGCACTTGCTACCCATGAGGGTCAAATATACCACTTTTTAAGAACCAAACGCTTATCACTACGCTAAAAGATATAGCTCACAACAAAGGCATAACTCTATTTTCATATACCGCCACCATAATTTTGAAAGGCAAGGTGTTGTACTTGACCCTTCACTGACCCACACTCAATAATATCCCTAACCACCAATTGTTAGACTGGTCCTTCACTGACTTCCATTCAACAGATTCGATCCTAAATCTAACCATAACCATCTTGGTTGCATGAAAATTACAAATTAGTTCTCATCAATGTAAGTTAATATTAGGATTTGCTGGTCAAGCTAGATTTAAGTGTAGCGGTCCTTGATTCCAACAATAGTCTCGTTGTCCATTCCATATGCAATAATTTTTGTTGACTTGGGTACTTCGACAATAGAATAATAATGTATGGGAACTTTATTAGATGAGAGTCCACATTACACAACATATTGTATGGTGTAACGATTATTGCACATGCATGGTTTTGGCCGTTAACCTACCATACTGCCAGCAGTTATGTTAGAAAAGCAATCGCGATTGACTGAATTTAATGACAACCTTTAACTTGTATTCCGCATAACATATTCAACAATTGGCTGTTTTCAATACCAAATCGCAGAACTAGGTTGACAAACTTCTCATCTTTCTTTAATTTGTCAAAGATTTCACCCCCCCCCCCCCCCCACCACCCCTTTTCGTTATAACCTAGGTTTCTCTGCTCAGGTTTGACTATATCATGGACTCTAATAAAATCCCATCCTAAAGCTGTTGGAGGAGGTAAATCATAAATCGTTCAGTCAGTCCCATCAAACCATCAGCCAACAATCTGGGCACAAATTAAAGAGCCTTTACCATACTGGAACCCTCAATCTGCGCTAGTAGGCTGGATTCAAACTCCACCTTGCTGCTGGAGCAAGGCTAATAGAATCTGTTGCAAACCATATGAGCTAGCTAGTCTCAATGTCGGTTTCCGTTTTCTCGTTCAACATGCAATGCTGTCACAACTCAATTGGTGGATCATCCTAAAATAAGGTGACAGTCTAATTATCTTAAAAGTTATAAGGTACAACATTTAATTGTTTAAAGAAGTTTTGGATCAAACTTTTCTTGAATAAAAGTTTGGTTCTTGTGAGTGTCACGCGGGTCGAATTTGAAGTATTAATTTGGTTTATCAAATTGAATAATAGATACAATAATTATTGCGTGTAATTAGAAGTTGCATATCATGCACATGCACACAACACTTTAATGTCAAATCAAAGGCATAAAGAAAACATATCCTTATCCATAGGGGATTTGGCCCAATAGTCCAATTGTGCAACGCACAACCTATATACTTTGAATTGACACTCAAAACATGAACATTACCTCAATTCCAGGCCAATCTGCATCTTTCTGTGGCCCAACTCAGGTAATTTAAAGTGTTTTGGGTCAATTTTTGCAATATCCGTATAGATTCTTCTTGAATTGATGATCAGATTTATTATCTCATTAACTAATAAGCTAATTTATCTCCTTGTGCTCCTTTACCAATTAGGGTCACACGGTAGGGTTTACGTACTAGACAGAGTTAGATAATGGCTGCAGGTTTTTTTTCGTCAAAAAAAGAAAGAAAATTTACTGTTCTTGAATGTAACCCAAATTATGAAAACTAATGATAAAAACAAAATTTGAATAATTGATTTTTTTGGCCATGGAATCTCGTCTTTATCATCGTCGAACCACTATATAATTGCTTAAGGTTATGGAAAGGTACATATTAGTTGACTCTAGACTGTTTTGGTGTTTGAAGTAAGATTGAGAGCTGAATGTTTGCTACTTAGAATGTCGATAGGGTGTCCCTTTCATTCTCCGAATAGAAGAAAAGGAGAAATTGTAAGTAAAGATTTGACTGAAAAATAGTGATTAGACATGCATGCTTGCCAAACTCATACATTGCATTGTCACATAATTATTTCTCTTTTAGTCACTATTGACTATTCCTCCTATGTAATACGGAGTAACTTGCAAATCACACTAAGAAGATTTAGCGTGATGAGCTTGAATCACCCTCGCCTAATCTTTTGTCTCATTCTAGTGCGTATTTCGTTGTAATATATACTATTTTTTTGGGTGACGAGAGAAAACACACAGCCGCTACTTAATGTGTGTATGGAGTAAACCCCACCTTGTAACCCTAGTTAGCAGAAACACAAGGAGATAAACTTGTCAAGGCTGTCCAAAACGTGCATCCACTACCCAAAGGTTTGCATGGATTACATAAACCCCACCCACCATATAACCAACCTTGGTTATTCATAGTTTACCGACTCAAACTAAGAAGGTCAATAGGTCACCCCCACTGAGAGTTAAACTTGTAAACTTGTAGTTATCAAGCTAACAGCTCGACCAACTTGCTAACTGAGGTTGTCCCATAATATATAACGTACACTTTGTACTAATTAATAAGTTGCAATTAGTGATTGATTTTTTTGGAGAGTACAGAACTCATGACTACACTTTCTTTCTCATGATTCAAACTGGATGGTGTACTGTGTGATGTTTTTGATAAATCTAACACTGGTTTAGCTTCATCTTTCTCTTTCCCCTTTACTTCATAAAAGGCGTTCATATCAATAAAGAAGGCATGAGAGATGGAAGTGGAATAATGCCATTGCGTCAACTTTATTAATTTTCTTCTTTTTGCAGGGTATCCAAGATGATAAATTTCAGGCACTACATACGACAAAAAAAAAAACACTGTTATAAGGTTACACCACACACATTATTATTATTTGCAACTTATAATAAAAAGGGCAATTAAAATTAATATTTAAAATAAGCCAACATTTGTCATGGTGCAACTATATATTCTGTCCAACTAGGTACAAGTTGGTGGATATGATTAATGGATTGATGAAAGATGATAGTATCCTATTTCAACAAAAATTTAAACTTATAATTGGAATAAGTTGACGTTTATCATGGTACATAGATCTTATATATCTGATTCGTACAGAAATATACTCCGTTTTAACTAAAAATTTAAGCCGATATCGAGAATAAGTGAGGGTGGGAGGGGGGAGGGACAGGCTGACAAACCAAAGACAACCATAAATAAGAAAAAGGATGAGCTGTAAGGCCTGTTTGGGTGGGGGAGGGAGATGATGAGAAATTTAATGAGTTGAAAATGAGAGATGAGGGGATAAATGGGAGAGGGAAGCCCCACATGCATGTTTGTCCACCGGAACAGAATAAAGCACCACGAGACCGGTCGGACCACCCGGTCCACTCCCTCATTTTTCCGACAGCCCCATCCCTAGACCGCTCTTTCTCCGACATCCTCCACTTAACGTTAACACAACGTAATCCCCCTTTTATCCCATGTCCTCCGTCGATCTCCCCGCTCATACTTTTAGTCTAGACAGAACACATCCTTCAATTAACCGCCCATTCTTTTAATTCAGTCCAGACAGAATGTATCTTTCAATCCCGGGTTTACATAGATAAGATGAATGATCTCTGGTCTATACCATGTTCGTGGAAATTAAGGATGATACACTACTAGAAATTATGAAATTTCCGACCACCAAGTGATCTTAAATCAAGTCGAAAGTCTGGTTTCGACCATGGTATCCGGAAAAACCTTTGTTGCTATTTCTGATTTAAGATTATTTTCAGATGGTTGGAAATTCCATAATTTCCAGCACTGACAGAAGAAGTTAGCGAGAAACATGGGATTACCCGTGAAGTGTTGCGAAACAGTAAGAACATTAAATGGAAGTGCGTGGGAGACAACTAACGATTCAGACAGTGTTTGCTCATATTAATGGTTTTCATGGGTTTCATCTCCCAAAATTGTTTCACCAAAAAATGCAGGTTGATGAACAGTAGAACTAACCTCTGCATGTCAAACACGTACAAATTACAATACTAAATCAAGATATATGGATGTTCATATATATAACACATGCATATATATATACACAGAGAAAGATAGAAATGAAATCTTGATTTGTGTTGATGGTGAAACTCATGAGTACAACGTTAAATCAAGGAATGATGGGAAAAAGAACAATAATTTAATGATGGGTGGCGGGGGAGTGATGAGACTGGAATATCTAAATAGAAGAATGAAAGAAAGGGATGGGGGTGATGGGAGTGAGACAATAGTAGTGAGTTAATTAAGGTGGTCGGTGTAATAACAACCCTAATCTAGTCCTAACCTTAATTCTCAACCGATTTTACATGCGGTTAAAGAATATAATGTCTCATCGTACATTGTCTTAGCCTAGCCGCCATAGCTAGGAGTACCTGGAGAAGAAGGGGGGATTAGGGTTTTTTACCGAGGGTGTGCTTGTTGTTGTGCATCCAGACTTTGAAGACTTGGCGTCGAACGTTAGTGGTGGCGCAGAATTCTTGGACGGCTTCCTCGTCGTGTTTCTGGATGCGCCATTCTAGCCGCTCGGCGAAGGCGAGCATTTTGTCTTTTTGTTCTTGGGAGAATTTGGTTCGGAATCGCTTCTTGGAGCCGCCGCTGCCGCCTTCTCCGCCGCCGCCGCCGCTGCTGCTGGGGTTGGATACGTCGTCGTCGCGGGAGGTGGACGGGAGGGCCAGCGGGCGGTGAGGGGCGACGTGGAGGTAGCCGGAGGGGCGGAAGGAAGGGTAGTGAGTGAGGTGTGGGTGGTGGTGGAAGTGGCCCAAGCCGTCACCTTCCTCCTCCTTGCGGTGGAAGTTCCGGTGGCACCCGCAGGCGGCGCATTTTAGAGCGTCTAGGGTTCCATCCTCCCCCGCCGGCATAAACTCGCCGCACCCGTCCACTGCGTGCCCGCCTATCCCCACCGCATGGTTCTTCAAGCACTCTCTATACCTATACCTAGTCGTCCCACCACCACCACCACCGCCACCGCCGCCGCCGCCGCCACCGCCACCTACGCCGTTTTTTCTCCCGCCCACCACTTCCTCTCCTCCGCCCATCCCGGAGCTCCCCAGCGGCGGATAATTCCCTTCCGCCTCCATTTCATGCATCCCAATTTCCTCTTCTTGCTCCTCATCAAAATCCATCTCTCACATATAAATCTTGAAAAATACAGTCTTCAAATTAAATTATACAAATTACCCCTTCAAGACAAACAGATCCACTCTGAAAATATATATATATAAGTTTAATTTACAGCTAAGGAAGAAGTAAGGGAGGTGGAAATGGCCTGAGGTTAAAGAAGATGATCGGAGGAGAAGATAAGAAGAAGGGGAAGGGTGTGGACAACAATTACCCACATCCAAATTAATATAAATAAAAACAAAAGTTGAAGGGTGTATATTTGGTTAATTCACTAATTACTACAGTGCAGTAATTACTTCTTTGAGTTGTATCTATAACTATATATATACCTTGTTTCCATTTATGAACTCATTCACACAAAGCCATCACTTACTCTTTAGAAATTTTACTAATTTTCTTCACCCAAAAGTTGAATCATCAATCCCTACCCAATAGAGTATTTGGGATGATGTAAAATAAGAGAGAAAAAAAAAAAAAAAACTCACGGTGACTGAATGACTCATATCAGAGGCCAAATGTCGGTGCACACAAGAAGTTCAAACTTTGGTCTTTTATCCTAAATACTGCATATTTAACCATTGAGCTAAATTCGTGCGGGTAAATTTTATTATTTTTTGTTAGTCTTCACTCTTCACTACTAGTTATATCTTTTGTGATAATAATAAGCACTTGATTCTTCTATCAAGTTTTGAATACACTTTAACTTATCAATAGTATATCTATGGGGCTCAAACTCATGGTTGCAGTAGACGCTAGTTAAGCAGTAGAGTAGCCTTATGCGGCTAACTAAAAAAAAAAAAAAATAGTGCACGTGTGTGGTGTATATATGTAATGGACAAGTTAACTCGGCCGAGTTAGGCGCTAAGCGGTTGCCTAGGCAATCGAGTCGGCCAAGTTAGGCGCCTAGGCGGAAAATTACCACGATTTAAAGGCATCTAGACTGATTTTTGCAACCGTGCTCAAACCTGAGACCTTCTTTATGAAAAACAATAATAATGTCATCAAACCACAAGTATTTGGCTTTACTTGAAATTATGATTTATTTTACTTTAATTTTCAAGACTAAGGTAAATTAATAATTAGGGCTAACGATAACATCATTTATTTTGATGATATAAGTTAAACAAGCCACACTAATGATGAGATGATGAGATGATGAGTTTAAACACGTAATTAATAATTAAAGTTTAATTAATAAGTTAGTGTAGGTTATAACCTATAGGCTTGGCTAGGTACAAAATCCCTTCTTGGAGTATGGTAGCAAATAATGGGGGTGGAAAACTAGGGTTCCCTGTCAATTCAGTATAGTGACATGTTGTACAACCAGGAAAAAAGCAGGATGTTTTATGAATGGTTTTTTCACTTTTTCCTAGTCCATGCATGTTTTTTTTTTTTTTTTTTTCGTTTGGATAAATGTGTAACAAATTAAATTTAAATCCCTTATTTATTTAAAAATATTACTTTATTTAATTAATTACATGCTCGGATGAAATGGTACAGCGACGGGGTAAATGGAGCATTATTTTAGTACCAGAAAATTATATGAGTTTGATTATTGTCAATACCTTTTGGTCAAGCGCGTCAGAACTTTCTTTTTTGATTGTAGGTTATTACACATATAATAATAAAAATATGCAATTACTATCCAAAAATGCGTAGTGAAAAAAATTCCAAACATCAATATCGGACTTGCGATTTTCATTCGTCTGTTTGGAGTACTGTATAATATGACTTCCATATAGTACATTCTGCCTAAATCCCATCATTAATTTCCCTTAATACAAAGGGCCCATCAGTAGAAACTAAGAATTGATGTCAATTTATTCACTAACAACCAAACACGGACTTAAATTAAAAACTACATTAAAGATTACATACCTAAGAGTCTAAGACCATTCCTATTTTTTAAAGAATTTTATGTTGATGTCGGCAGGGGAAATGTTGACAAATGCCCTTGTAAATTAGTTTATTATTTTGTGATGCTCGGAATTGAATACGATTAACAGATTTTTACTTATCTAGATATTTAGTTTAGCCTCAGAATAGTAGTTTAGTGAAAAAATAATTGCACTTGAAACTCGATCTCTTCCAACAGCAAGTTAGGTCGGGCTTCTATGCACAAACAATTTGGAGATAAGCTCCAACAATTTGGTCTGGGATTGGGCTCCTGTGCCCAGAAAGGTATAATTTAGATGCATTTAAATGTATAGTAATTTGAGACTTGGGATTAATGATTTTTCAATGGGATATATTAAAAAAGACTAGAAATAAGTGGCTATGTTACACCAAGCATATATAATTGGTTTTGTTTTGGTCAATGATGGTATATATTTACATATAGACTTGTTGAGATTGGGAAGATATAGAAAATCTTTAATTTTAATAATGCAACCCTAATAAATGTCCTTATATAGGCATTTGGATGCCATTATGTGTAGGCATGCCCTAAGAAAATTATACTCCATGTACTTTCCCTTCATGATGATGCTTCAAACTAAGTCTTTGGACAATATTATTATATAATAAGCTTTATAAGGACTCCATAAGGAATTTTTAAAGGTTGAATTCCAATTTCAAATTGTGCTACATACTTAGATTGTACGAATCAAAATCCACTTTAATTTGCAATTTCTAATACTACTAAAACTTATTTCACTCTAACCTTAGCCGGAGAAAGGAGCACAAGGAGGTAAACTAGGACCAACCTAGGTTGTCCATAGTTGGTTGGCTAGCCAAGTCAAAAAATAAAAGCTAATAGGCTACTCGTACTATGAGTCAAACTTTGAACCTTGTAGTTACTAAACCAACAGTCTAACTAACTTGGTTAGGGTTTTCTCCTCTGACCTTGGTTTTCTTTCGGTACAAGATTGTTAGGTTTATATTCTCGACTTTATGCTCATATATAGTTTTCAGTATATATATATATATATATATATATATATATATATATATATATATATATATATATATATATATATATATATATATATATATTGGTTCCTGTGAGATCAAGTCTTCCCGTGCGGTCAGTGCGGCATACACAATTAGGTATGCATAAATGCATCATACAATGTTCAAAAATATACCAGAATGAAATGCCAAAAAATACACCACACAAAAAAAAAATACAACACACATAATGGTGTATTCTCGAACATTGTATGGTGCATTTATGCATACCTAATGGTGTATGCCGCACTGACTGCATGGGAAGGCCTGACCTCACAAGAATCTAACACTATATATATATATATATATATATATATATATATATATATATATATATATATATATATATAATAAAATAAAAAAAAGTGAAGTGCAGGAGAAGGCAGATGGACATGTGAGTGAGTCCAAATGAAGCTAATGGGGGTGGGGGGGTGAGAGGACGTCTGACGCGACGGGGTGACAGGCAGGCAGGCCAGTGCGCTGTACGTCGTCGTCTGATATGTGTTCGACCTTCTTCTCCTTCTTCATGCATGTCAGCTGCCAGGGAACATTAACGCAACCATTTCCGATCCTATCTTTTCTACGTACTTCAATTCTCTCCTACATTTTCATACATTAACTACCACTGTACTCCTACATTTTCTTTCTTTTTATTTTTATAGTATATTATATTTGTATACACAAATATACACACACCCGCCACAGACAATCAGGAGATGGAGCTCCCAGAGTTAGACTGAAGAAGTTGGATTGCAATTATGTCTTCAACCTTAGGAGTGGGCTTATGCATGCCATCTCGGATTAAATACATAATTTTAATTTATAGAGAAAATGGTAAAATAAGTTCATAAACTTTACCCTAAAAGTCAATTAGGTCTCTAAATTTTTAAATAGTAAGTTCCTAAACCCTCAAATATGTCAAATTGGATCAATGAAGCCCAAAAACCAGTAAATGACCTGTTATTACAGGTCATTTCAATTCCAGCGACGGATTTCGACGACAAGAGGGCCTTCTCAAGGGAAGGCGATCAGATCTGGTCGACTTCCCCTGAAGAAGGCGACCAGAGTGCTTTCTCAAGGGAAGGCGACCAGTTGGTCGCCTTCCGCTGGAAAAGGCGACCAACTGGTCACCTTCACCAATAGAAGGTGACCAGCGACAACTTTGCCGTCATCGGTCGCAGAAATTGAACCAATTTTTGGACTTCACTGACCTAATTTGACATGTTTGACGGTTTAATTGCACTTTTTAAAAGTTTTGGGACCTAATTGACTTTTGGGGTAAAGTTTAAGGACCTATTTGACATTTTTTTTCTAATTTTTATAATGCGAAAGATTATTATATAGCATAATTTAAAAAAAAAATGCATTGAACATAGTAGGTATTTTGTTTGTTTGTTTGTTTTTTTTTTTTAATATTTAGCTTTTAGCAAATGCAATTATTATTTTTATATAATTTCTTCTATTATAATTGGATGTTAATAACGATTTTATAATAATTGAAATATAAATATTTTGTTGTCAATAAGCCAATGATATGTATATTCCACATCAAATAAGATACAAGAAAATTAAACTCATTTACTGAAAAAAAATTATAGAAAAAAATTAAAACAAATATAAGTTAAATTTGTAAATTAAAAAAAAAAAAAGCATATGAAAATTGATACACATTATTCATTAATTAAAAATTAGTATTAAATTAAACTATGTTTATAGAAATTACATATACAACATATATGCATCATGCATGTGATTGTATTTTACTGGCATAATGAAGGATAAAACGGACTAAAGGAAAAAAAATTTGAGGATAGGCTTGGTAAAAAAAAAAAAAAAAAAAGGTTATAAATGTACACACAAATAACACCAAATAAAAGCTTTTAATGCCACTTATATCACTAGTAGGTTTTTAATTATAGTTAAATACTAATGTTAAACTAAAAGTCAACAAAATGAAGGATAAAATATTGAAAAAAAATGCAAAAGAACAACACAAATAACACAAAGAACAAATACTTGATATTACCAACACAATTGTCACTCCGGCCAATTAAAGACTTAACATCATAAACTCTTATTAATTTTTTTATATTATTTTAAAGAAAAGATAAAGATATATATACACACACAAACACCCAAATAAAATAGATAACCATTATTATTATTATTATTATTATTATTATTATTATTATTATTTGGGGATTAAAATTTTGAAAAAATGTTGAGGGGGGTGGGGGGAAGGAAACAAAGATATTGACAAGACGGGAGAAAAGGTGCAGAGTCTGAATTCCATTAACGTGCTCTTTTGGCAGCCTTTTTGTGCTAAATTATCATATTCTCTGTTTGATTGCCAAAGATTTGCATTCTTATTACCATAGATTCCTCTCATTACTACTATCATATCTTCCCTGCCCACACCACTGGACCATCTTCATTTCTGCCTCCACCTTAGCTAATACTCAAATTCTTTACTCATTCTACACATATCAATATTCTTTAGCCATATGGTCGAGCGGCATAGTTGTGACTTCTCAAATGAGAGGTCTCAGGTTTAAATTCAGTGTGGGGGCATTGACTCTTTGTGTTTCAGTGGGTTGAGAAAATATGTATAAACAGATAAATACATAATCTAGACGATATAACGATTGATTGTTTCATTACTCATCAAATTAATTTGATCCTTAGACCTAACAACCAACACTAATTCCTAGCATCCCAGAGCCCAAAAATCCCAAATTTCAAACTTTTCTCTAAAGAAGTTCAAACTAGGCCGAAAGAATTCATGTGTGCCAATTCTAGTCCAGTACACTTCTTCCTACGTGCATTGATGTTCATTCCTACAATTGGGCCAAAACTTTGTTTGGCAATATTTGGCCCAGGTATAACAAGCTGTACCTTAATTAAGCCCAATATCAACATTCATATTGACAGTGATAGAGATAAATTTGAAATTGTAATACTTTCAAGTTTGTACTATACTCAGATTAATCTCCGTTCTATGAAATAGATCAGATTAATCTCCGTTCTATGATAAGGGTAAGGGTCCAGATCGAATCAGATGCTCTCCTCGTCATCCCGGGACTGAACAATATTCGTAAATTAACTAATAATTTCCATTGTATTAACTTTATGTTTGATAAGTGAACAGCAAATAATGCATTTTTCAAGGGAAGTCATGTTCATTTCTGCTATAATATCTTCAGAGGCTGCTAGTTAAGTAATGATTTGTGTTTTCTTAAAAAAATAAAAATTAAAAAATCCCTCGTTCACATCATGCAAACCCAATTAAGGGACAAAGTGCTGCTCATATTGATTTTTTCATACAAGAAGGGATTTTGAACTCCTAACCAATCTTAAGTAAAAGAAAATTATTTACAGTAGCTCAATTCACAATAAAGAACCATTCATATATTGCAATGCCAGATGGTCTGAAACCACATATACACTACAACAATCCTTTAACTTGTAAATAAAATAAATTATATATGGAAATGCCCCAAGCTCAAATGCAGTATAACAATACTAATAGCACACACAAGTATATACCACACACACATCTGCTGACAGGAAATGCAGTGGGTGGGTGACCTGTCTATGAATGTCCCATCAAAACGCCTTGCAAACTCTTGACAGCACTATCATAGTTTACGAATCCCATGAACCAAAACTCGTGATTGTCGACAGAGATAATTTGGATGAACTTCTCAGCTGGATTTACTTTGCTCGCTGATGGATTAACTGCTTTCAGCTGATGGATTGGAAGGACCACCTAACGAATAAGAATGCAATTGTTATATGTGATTGAACTATAGTAATCGACTGCTATATCAAGAACTTCTGCACATCGAGGGCTAGATAAATGGCGAGACAGATGATATTTACACAAACCTTGTAATAACTCCATTGTGTTTGCTCACCAACTTTATAAGACAGAGGAGCATCGCTACAGAAGGCTATTTTTGCAGAAGACAAGTAAAGAAGTCCCATAACGGGGCCAGCAGAAGTGGATAAGTAGCAGGCGTAGGCCGTCAACAGTTTCTCCTCAGGAGCAGTCTCAAATGTTTGCCGGAAGACTTTCTCATAGCCACCTTCTGTCAAAATCTTTGTTCCCTGAGCAAGTCTCCCAACTGCAGCATCAGCCATGCTTGGACCAGTTTTCACTGATCAACGCAAAGTCAGTATCTTTTTTATCATTTCTTGAAGAATTATAGAGTAATCACAAATGATTTGTAGACTAGGCAAGGCAAAGTATCCGTCTTTAAACGCAGAATCACATGAAAATGCAAAGGCACTATAAAATAAACAGCTTCTTCAACTATCAATCAGCAAATTACAAATATGCAATATGAAACTGAAGATTAATTCATGGAAACAGCGAATATTTTGATTTGTAACTGTTAAGACTTACAATGCTGCCACATATTCCCAGCAAGATCCTGGCCCTTCTTTGTTGCCTCAACTGCCTTCTTTCCCCATGATCCTAACACATTCTTCATTGTATCCATTGTATCTGGCAAATAACAAAGCAATAATGCATAAAAATTAGTTTTCCAATTAAACCACATCAATTAACAGGTATTTACGATAGATAAAAGAAATTCAAATAAATTGATATTAATATCAAATCATCCTGTGTCAATTCCTATTCAAATCGATATAATGAATAGAGGAAACAAAGATTTAGGGTTCATTAATAAGGGGAAATGAGCTCACTTTTAACGGAGGAACCGGGTCCGGATGCGGGAGCAGGGGAGACGTAAGGGTTGGACTCGGGTGGCATGGTGGTAGCGGCGTAGCCGGCGACAGGGGCGGGGCCTCCGGCAGCCGGCGGTGACCTAGACTGCTGCAGGGGAGGATCTGAAGCGAGGGAGACCGGAACGGTGTCGTTCGGGTCGAGCTTGGGGTAGGGAGCGTAGTCAGATGATTGAGATTGGGGTTCCGGTTTTGGGGGTTGGGTTTGGGAATGATCGGCCGCCGGCGCCGGAATCGGGTCAGAGCTCATAACGTATGGCGAAAACTTTGACGACTTTTGGCCTATAGATTTCGTGGCAGGACGGAGAATTCGGGATTCCAGAAGGTTCTCTCTCTCTCTCTCTCTCTCTGAAGATGCCAGCGAGGATGAAAACAAGGCGGAAACAAGAAGCCGAGTATATATATGTACATAAATGTAAATTTATTGAATTAGCCGTTACCTTGTCGTTTAAGGAGGTTGAAATGCCCGTTTCGGAATTACTTTTAATTAAAACACGATTCTCGTCAATTAGTCATGATTGTTAATCTAATTACAGCTGTCCATGCGAGTTGTAATTTTATTTTATTTTTTTAGCAAAAAATAAAAATTACAGCTCAGTTAACTACAGTGATAAAATTAAGAATAATAACTTAAAATCGAGTTTCATTAACAACATTGTGAAAGAAACTTCTCAAAGTGAATGATTCTTGAAGTAAAGGTCTAATTTCTATATAGAGTTACCATGATTTTCATCTTTTCAAATGATATAAGATTAATTATATGCAATTATTAAATTACGACTCTTAGTCCAACTCACTTCCTACTATTATTCTAATTAAGGGTGTGTTTGGAAACCCGGAAAATGACTTCTGGAAGTCATTTTCCGGGGTTTTGGTGTTTGGTTACATTGGAAAATGACTGGTCAAAGGAAAATGGGGTGGAAGTCAATGGAAAAGGAAGGCAATTTTATGGAAAATGACTTCCCCTTTTTTTTGGGGGAAGTCATTTTCCAACTTTTACACCAACATCATCAACACCATACCACCACCACCACCACTACCAACATACCACCGTCGCCGCCATCTCCACCATACCACCGCCACCACCACCACCATACCACCGTTGTCACACCACCACCATCACACCACCGCCGCCGCCACCACTACCACCATACCACCGCAACCACTGTCGCCACCACTACCGTCGCCGCCACTACCACCATACCACCGCAACCACCGTCGCCACCACTACCGTCGCCGCCACTACCACCATACCACCGCAACCACCGTCGCCGCCATCACCACCATACCACCGCCCCACCACCACCATATCATCGCACCCACCGCCGCCGCCACCACCACCATACCACCGCAACCACCGTCGCCGCCACCACTACCGTCATACCACCGCCGCCGCCACCACCACCATACCACCGCCGCCACCACCACACCACCGCCACCGCCACCACCGCCACCACCACTACCATACCACCGCAACCGTCGCCGCCACCACTACCGTCATACCACCGCCGCCGCCACCACCACCATACCACCGCCACCACTACCACACCACCGTCGCCTCTGCCACCACCACCATACCACCGCCACCACCACCACACCACCGCCGCCACCGCCACCACCACCACCACACCACCGCAACCACCACCACCACTACCACCACCATACCACCGCAACCACCGTCGCCGCCACCACTACCACCATACCACCGCCGCCGCCGCCACCACCATACCACCGTCGCCGCCACCACCACCACCACCACACCATCGTCATACTACCACCACCATCACACCACCACCAATTATTATTATTATTATTATTATTATTATTATTATTATTATTATTATTATTATTATTATTATTATTATATAACGAATAACACCACTACCACTACACCACCACCACCACCATAATATTTTTGATATATTATTAGTTTTTTTTTTTTTGTTGAAAAACTTAGCTATTTTTTATTATATTTAAAATTAATATTATATTATTATATATTATTATACATGTTGTAATATTCTAAATAAAATAATTAAAATGTTTAATTATACAATTCTACTCATTTTCTAGAAAATGAACCAAACACACAAAAACAGTTTTCCAGAATGCAACCAAACACCGGAAAGGAAAATGTTTTCCGGAAAATGACTCATTTTCCAGAAGTCATTTTCCTGGTTTCCAAACGGACCCTAAATTGAATTCGAATTAGCTCAACAGTAAAATACCCAATATGATATGAAAAGATTTGTTTTTTTAAATAAATATAGGCCCTGTTTGGTAAAATGGCTGTTAGCTGATAGCTGATTGTGTTAATTAGAGAGTATAAATAGTTTATAACATTAGCTGATTGTAGAAAAGTGTTTGGTAAATTAGCTGTTAGCTGATAGTTGTTTTGTATAATTTCTTTTCTCAAAAAGCTAATTGAAAAAGTTGCTAGGAGTAGTTTTTTTAATTTTAGCCTTTTGAAATTGCAAAAAGCTAATTAACCAAACATTTATATTGATATTTTAACTAAATCAAACAATTAATAGTGGTCAAATAAGCCAAAATTGGCCTATAGGCCAATTTTTTTACCAAACAGGGCCATTATTATTTTTAATTATAAAAGGAAACGTATATGAGGCTGTGGATTCTTTTCTTCATTTATTCTTCGACCGTCCAAACCGTGTCTACGCGTATGGTGGATAATATTGCATATATAAAAATTAATAAAATCTTTAAAAAGAAAAAACAAAACAAAAACATTTTTGGCAAGAAAACATTACTTAAAATATTGCAATTTAATTTGTTGATTTTTTGTTTAAAATTTATTCGTATAACTTTGTGATAATTGAACCATAGATTTTTGGACTCTAATACCGACAATAATTGTAAGATTAAAATTTTAGTGTTTTATTTTGTTAGAGGGAATTAATATTTTGATTTTTCAATTATTTCTTATCTGTCTATGCAGTTTATAGTTTTTAATTTCAGTGGATTTGATTCTCAAATTATTTATAATTTCGTCAATTAAATCTTTTCAGATACTAGATCGACAAAAATTTAAAAATATGAAAATGATCATTTTGATCCCTAAAAGGGTTTAATTAATTAAATTTTATATAATTCGCGAATTAAATTGGTTAAAATTAAAAATTAAAGATTATATTGATGGATCTAAATGTTGATTAACTCATTTTGTTGTTATTATTATTATTATTACTATTATTATATATATATATATATATATATATATATATATTCGGACGTGTGTGTATATCTATGACGTGTTTGTTAATTTATGTGTTTCTTCATAGTACTACGCATATCAGATTTTAATATAAAATTAATGTCGGTCGCCATATAATGAGAATACTTGGAGGAATAACATTTGCGGTTTATAGGCAAAATGAGTCGACTAAGGAATAGATGGACTAAAATGATTTAATAATTATAAGTGAAATAATTTTGAGATGGTAAATATTATATGTACTTTCATTCTCTACTTCTAACTTTTATATTTGCAGGGATTCATAAGAAGAAAATAGCATAACAATACTCGTTACATCAGGAAGTAAATTTGAGAGAGTAAGATTTGGGAGTACATGTAGTAAAACTCTGTCGAGAAAGTTTCACTTTTAATTTTATGATTATTGCGAAATTGTTATTATTGAATATATAATTATGAAAGATTGGTGATTGCTGTAATTTGGGGCAAACAAATAATACCCGGAGTATTCGGGTTGTCGAACCACAGAGAGGTGGTGTACTAATCACTAGCTACTAGGTTACTCATATGAAACTAGTCCGAACAAAACTTGAAGGTTGATTGATTGCATAAAATAACGAGCAGAATAAAATAAGTAGCAAGGTTTTGTAGACAATAGAGCAAAATAGGATTCTTGGGATCACAATGTTTAATCACCTAGTGCCAATTAACGTTTGTAATATTTGGTTTGGAATTAAGATTTGTGTGGGAATGCAAAGTGGAATCGAATTACTCCCGTAATCTCCATTCCTAGTGAATTTCCACTCCCATGGCTTAAACATCCAATAAGATCAAAGATCAGCATTCAATTATTCCTAATTACTACCATCTCCCGATGAGCAATAATCTAGAATAAACTTCCCCTAATTAGTTCCCCTTTCCCAAGGACCAACCATTAGGTGCAATCGTGTGTGCCCTAATTTATGCCCCAACTCCCATTGGTGACACAAACATGACTGTGAAGCTAGTAATTCAGGCCTTTAACCACCAACAACAACAGATTAAAACAAGATTGCAACACAAATCATAAAACCAAACATAAATATATTAAGAAATTAACGAACTAGGCACATAGGTTCATAAACAAATTCACCCAAAAATCCTTAAGGAATTTAGCCGAGCATGGCTAAATTATACATAGCATATGAATAAAGGATTACAAATCATCAGAAGAGTACAAGAATTAACCAAGCGATTTTCCCAAATCTCCCTGGCTTCCTCCTTGCTTCCAAAGACGACTTGAGCCTCTTGATTTCTCTCTTTCTTGTCTACAAAGAACTCTAAAAATCTCTTCGGTGTCTTCTTAGGGTTGAGGAAGGAGGGATTTTATAGTGGGTACAAAGTTGAGATGAAATAGGAATCTTGTACCAAATTGGACTCAAATTCTAATTCCTATATTTAAATAAAGAAATTGCCGTCTTTAATGATATTTAGAATTTGGAAGATTCCTTGAATTGCTAACTTTTAATATGGAGATATGAGCCTTGAAATTCGTGCAATTGATATTAGGAAAAGAAATCTCGCGCTTGTATTGAATTTTGCCCAGCTGCGCCACTTTAGGCGTCTGTTTTTATCCCAGAAATAGACGCCTATTCTCTCGACGCGTCGAGTATTTTCTCCACGCGTCGAGACTTCCTGTGCGCAAATTAGTTAGCTACTGGAAAATTTCGACGCGTCGAGTCCACTGGGCCCCGAACTCATCCAAAATTGCTCCAAACTCATCCTTGAACTTCCCTTGCTCATAGAATTGACCTACAATGGTTCAAAAACACTAACAAACACCGTAAAACATTCAAAACAAGTACGAACCATAATTAAATGATAATAGCAAGGAAAACCTGTATTAAATAAGCAAAATTAAAGAACTTAATTACTATGATGATTCAAAATAACCATAAAAACAAGCACAGATGTGATAACATCAATTGGATACGGTTAGATAGTGTTTTATGTCTTTCTTAACAAGTGTCAAGTGTTAAGTTCTCTAAATTTGACAATTAAGTTACAAGTGCCAAGTCCTTTACATTTATTTTCATAATTAATACCTGTTTTTGTCCCTCAACTATTAGTATTTCACCACTTTGGTTATCGCCTTCTAAACTTACTCAATTTCATCATCAACTATGCAATTTTTATCTAAAATAGTCATTTGTCAATAGTTAAGAGTCAAGATAGTATCTATTGTATACTTTCTCAACTATTTCACCACTTTAGTCTTGACTTTTAATTTGATCACATTTACTCTAATGTTAATGCAGTGGTCCTTTGCTTGCAAGTTGCTGGTATAAGCCAATATCATAATATCATTTATGGCCAAGTTTTTTGTTACATTATGGTATGCCCATTATATGACCAGACACAACAAAATACAAATGTTCCAAAATGGAATACTAACACACAATCTGTTCTTCAATAATCTGCTCTTCTGCCATGTTGATCTCCTTCTGAATCATCTCCACAAAAGAAAGCATATCTTCCAACCCTTTCTCATCTGTCATCGAAAGTGCATTAATTGAAAAATGTGTTCCATATCGATTAAAAGTTTAAATAATCAGATCATCACATACCAAACCGCGGGATTGTGTGGCCCTTAGGATGATGAATCACTAAGGGATCAAGACATGATTCTATGAGTTGCAGCCCAGGCTCCCTGAGGAAATCTTCCTTCCCTATGAAATGAACAGAAGGGCATGAAAGTGGTGAAGCATATGCCATTTCTGCAATTTCTTTGTTCCTCAGTTTTGCTCCTCCAATTATGATGAGATATTTGATCTTGGGAACCTTGTTCAGAGCCACACCCTGCACCCAAAGAAGACCATTGCCATGATCACCAGTGGTTTACAACAACCAATCAACTTTGCTACACTACACAGTCAAAAAACTATCGAGTTTTGACCACCGAAAAGCGCTCATAAACTTGGAGTTCTCATTGGTAAATAGCTGTATAGTTGTTAGTTGATTGGGTCAGTATTGGCTGATTGTAAAAAGATGTTTGGTAATTAGCTGTTAGCTAATAGCTCATTACATACAAAATGACTTTCTCAAAAAACTTATCGAAAAAGCTGCATGTAGTTAACCAAACACACATATTGGTTGTTTAAACAAGTCAAACGACTAATAGTGATCAAACAAGTTAAAATTAGCTAATAATTAACTATTTTACCAAACAAGTCATAGTCTTTCAGATCACTAGTAGTCAAAAACTGATGAGAAATTCTAACTACCCAAAATTAGTAAATTTTAGTGGCCTGAACATACCTTCTCTTGTAATCCAGGCAATGCTCCTGACAGGATTGCACCCTAAATTGTTAAACAAGAAAAATAAAACCCAAATCAGAATTTGATGAGAAGAAACATTTCCTGTTCAAAGTTCATATCTTTCACAGAATTTTTCAATTTCTTCCCTTCATCTTAGCAACATTATATTAACCAAAAACACCCATCAAGACTGCAACAAATCAACAATATTGCAGGAACAAGACTAACCTGGGAGAAACCAAGAAGACCATCAAAAGGTCCATGCTTTATCATGTAATCCTCTATGTATTCAAGACACTCATCAAAGTTCTGATACTCTGTGAAATCCTGAAACCCAAAATTGAAAAACAACCAAAACATATACTAAAGTGAAGTTTAGAAAAAAAAGGTGAAAACCCAACAAGAATAAAGTGAAAAGATCAGACCTTGTTGAACTGGAACCACTCATAATAAGGAGGATCAAACAATCCCTCGACCTCGGATTTTCCCTGGCAGGGAAACGGCGCATCTACAAACACAAGGTCCAGTTTCTCCACCACGGCCGGATTCCATTTCCCGACCACCTGCTTCTTCAGAATCTCGGCGCTGGTTCTGAATCCATGGAGGCAAAGAAACCTGGGTTTCCTCGGATTATGGCTTACCACGTTGTTTGCTAAGCTTCCCATATTTTCCCTATTAGTTTTCCTCCGTTTTTGGAGGTATCCCAGAAACTAATTTCTGTATTTATAAGGTTCCAAAGTCTACGCGGTGCTGGGGATGGCTGCAAGAATGTACGGCTGTTTGGTTGGGCCGCGCCGCCGTGGTTTCGTGGCTCGTGCTTAAAGATGGGATTTTTGACCTCAAAAATTAAAGCAGACCACGTTTTTAACATAGTTAATGTCACCTTAACTTACACGCACTGCCCCTGGGCAGTGGGCACCTCATTGCGTGTAACATGACGTTCGGACGTTATGCAAATTTGTGGGAGTAGAAATCTCGTGGGAGATGAAAAGAAGACATGTTCCCTACGAAAATCTATGACGTAGACCTCAAACTTGTAAGTTTTATATTGTATGTAACTATGTACGATGATGTTTTTACTTTATCTGATTAAAAAAAAAATATAATGGACTGAATCGTACAATGGTTGATTTCTTTGTGTTTGATTCATAGTTTGGTATCAAAGCAAACATATTGAAAGTTTAATAGTTGGAGTTTCTTTAAATCTAAATACTCTTTTTGTTAACTTTTTTTTTTTTTTTACAAGAAAAGGAATACTCAAACTACAAATAGCCTCTAAAGAAGCAACCAGATATCATTGAACCAAAGGTCCTTGGTGTTTATATGTTTATATAAATGCTATGATTGTAAAATATTTAGTAGAATAAATCATATACTCCGTATATATTAATGGAAAAAAGTAATATGAAACTAAAAAAGTACAACAGCCTGGCGTTTCGTTATCATGCACTGTTGTTACCTTACCCCACTGGCCACTAATTTCCTTACATGTATTACTTAATTTTGTGATGGACCTGAGAGACCAAAAAGACACCAAAGACATTAAAAGAAAGTGTTATTTTATTCTTCTTTTAAGCAACCAATTAATATTGTGTCGACTATAATCTAAATATCGGGGTGAAGTAGGGTGAACTATACTACGGAATATTAAATAATGTACATTCAATTGACAAATAATATACTATTAATATATTAAAAATATACATTCTATTCAAAAAAAATATATTATTTAAGTACTGAAAATACATTATTTTATATAATATATATTCAATACACGAATAATATATTTTTAATATATTTAAAAAATATTTTTTTACGGTCTACCCAATACTGTGATAGTCCACACAATAATTTGCCAAAATTCACTAAAGTTGGGTCAATCGATTAGCTCGATGACCCATTGCTACTTGGCCCATCAGTTGGAATTCCTTAGCCCAAATATTCTTTTCCATTCTTCACACAAACTTTAAAAAAAAAAAAATTGTATACATAATCACAATATTATTTCTTGGGTGTAAAAAGTGAAATATCTCGCCTCTACAATCCCGACTCTATAGTGATTATGTCAAGATATGAATAATTTAATATTGTGTTTTTTAATGTAAAATTTTTACTTAAACATTAATTGAGTTATTCGTAAGGCACTAAAGTAGTTCACTATGATGAATAATAAAGAATCTTGTATTGGGCAGCGGTCTATAAATGGTCAAATTTAACAATTTGTAGCTAAGAAAATTGTTAAGTGGATGTTTAAAAGGTTAACTCCAGTACCGTGTATCTTTAAAGTGTGATGGTATATAAGAAAATAAAGTTACACTTTTGCTACAAGTTATAACTTTTTTAACATTTGATCTAGCGATGGGTCCCAACAAGACTAAAAATTATACAGTTATATACTATAAATTTTAAGTGTAGTGATAAGCACTTGATTATAACTGGGCCAAAAATGCAAGTTGAGCAAAATATGAATGGCAAAAGTAGAAATAACTGCAGAAATGGGAACGGATGAATAATATTTGTTGGGAATCAAATTGAAACGGAAAGCGAATATATAAAAGGAGTGCGCAAAACGCAGTGCCGCCGTAGCCGTCAACAACGTTCGTCGCAGAGCTTAAGGGAGGGAAGAACAGAATGGCTCAGTCTCTCCCAACCTTAAACCCTCCGAACGCCCTGAAAAACCCCAAACTCCTCACCCCGACAAACAATCAATCCAGGCTTTCGTTCTGTTCATCATCATCGCGCAAGGCTTTTCCAAGAATGAAGAATAGTTACCCCTCAATATCTGCAGCGTCAGCAATGCCGTCGAACCAGCAGCAGAACCAAAACTCGGCCGCGCTCGAGGCCTTAATCAGCGGTGAGCGCAAGGAGGACGCCATGGCGGCTATCAAGACCTCGCTTTCTAATTGTCTGTCGGAGACCCACCTCGATTTAACCGTCCCTGGCCTCAAATCCAAGACCCGCGGCAAGGTAATTCCAAACACTCGCTTGCAATTTATGTTTTTCTGGAAAAAAAAGTTGGGATTTTTCTCTGCGAGCTACATGGTTCGGGGGAAGAAATCAGTGAAACTGTGAAAGATTGTGTTTTTAACAGAAAGGGCATAAGCTATTTGATTGGTAGAGGCTTCCCTTTGTTTTGTTTTGATTACTTATCTTAAAATCGCATAAAAACTAAAATTATTCGGTTTAGGATAAATGTTGCTTTTCTTTTTTGTTGGATGAAGAGGGCAACCCAGAGTCACTTGTGACCCTAGCTGCAAAGAAAGGTAGGTTGCTCATGCTTGGAGTCGAACTTGTAACCTAACAATGTTGTTACTAAGTTGTAGTCAAACTTGTAACTTGTAGTTACTAAGTCATAGGTCTGAACTTGTAATCTTGTAGTTACTAAGTCAAATTAAGTCATGGGAGTGAACTTGAAACCTTGTAGTAACTAAGTCATGGGGTCGAACTTGTAATCTTGAGTTACTAAGTCATGGGGTGAAACTTGTAAATTTTTAGTTACTAAGTCATTGGAGTGAACTTGACCTTGTAGTTACTAAGTCATGGGGTCGAATTTGTAATCTTGTAGTTACTAAGTCATGAGAGTGAACTTGAAACCTTGTAGTTACTAAGTTAAAGGTCGAACTTGTAATCTTGTAGTTACTAAGTCATTGAGCTGAACTTGTAATCTTGTAGTTACTAAGTCATTGAGCTGAACTTGTAATCTTGTAGTTACTAAGTCATGGGAGTGAACTTGAAACCTTTATAGTTACTAAGTCATGGGGTCGAACTTGTAATTTTGTAGTTACTAAGTCATGGGAGTGAACGTTAAACCTTGTAGTTACTAAATCAACGGCATGACCAACTTGGCTAGGTTGCCCCCAAAATTTGCTTCTTTTCTGCTTCAAAATAGCTGTGCATTTGATGAGAAAAGAGGAGAAGTTGAAATTCTGTATGCAATGGTGACCAATCTTTGTCTGAAGGTTAGGGATATATATGATGGAGGGGATTATCTTGTTCTGGTGACAACAGACCGGCAAAGCGCATTTGATAGGGTTCTTGCTTCAATTCCCTTCAAGGGCCAGGTAATTTCCTTTGTTGTGCCCTTTTTAACTCGTGTTAGGGCAGAGGGATTGCCTGTCTCAATTTGATTAACCATTGGATTGTGTAGGTGCTGAACGAGACGAGTTTATGGTGGTTTGATAAAACCCAACACATTACTCCAAATGCAGTGGTAGCATCACCGGATAAGAATGTCACCATTGCCAAGAAGTGTTCGGTTTTCCCTGTTGAATTTGTTGGTAAGATATGCAGATAAGGTTTTTGGTCTTCTATGGGATTAAAGCTCGTTTTGAACTACTAATTGCAAATAAAATGTAACGAGGACGTTGAAACTTTTGCCTGTCACAGTTCGAGGGTATGTGACTGGAAGCACTGATACATCACTTTGGACTGTTTACAACAAAGGGGTTCGGAATTATTGTGGCAATGCCCTCCCAGATGGTAAAGGTTTTAACTTTAGAATTGATAACTACAATTCTTGATATCTGAAGTTGGATTTTGACGATTTTCTACTTTAATGTGTAACAGGCTTGGTGAAAAACCAAAAATTACATGCAAATATACTTACTCCAACTACTAAAGCTGCAGATCATGATGTCCCCGTAACCCCAGATGAGGTTTATACTTCTTCAGAGAAACCGAATCTTTTCCTGGAAAAATAAAGTTGAAGTTTTGCTTTAATTTTTAATATTTGGGTTTAAACGAATGATATGCATTGCAGATAGTTCAGCAAGGGCTAATGACTCAAGCTGATTATAATGACGCGAGTAGGAAAGCCTTGCGGTTATTTGAATTTGGGCAGGTGAGCTTTGTCTTCTTCATTTTTTTTTTTTACTATAATTCTGCAGGATTTTATGTTTTCCCTCCTTTCTTTCAGTAAATGTAATCTCTTGATTTCTCACTGCTTTCACTTATTTGTGATTGTAGCGTGTTGCACTGGAACACGGTCTAATATTGGTGGACACAAAGTACGAATTCGGGAAGGGGCCCGATGGAACTGTTCTTTTGATCGATGAGGTAAATTACATACAAATGATACCCTATATCTCTCCCCTTCACTTCATATTATGAACCACGCATAAACTTTAGTAATTTTCAGGTTCATACCCCAGACTCGAGCAGATACTGGATTGCTAATTCTTACGAAGATCGCTTCCAGAATGGTCTCGAGCCTGAAAACGTTGACAAGGTTTGTCAATGTCGGCCCCTTTAATTTTACGTTCACATGCCTGGCTATGATCATTATAATGTCTTCCTTTGTAATTCAAGTATTATTATCCGGTTAATCTTATATAGTAACTCGTATATATATGCAGGAATTTTTGAGATTGTGGTTTAAAAATCACTGCAATCCCTACGAGGATAAGGCAAGTGATATATCAGACAAACACTTTCCCTCGATTTTTATGATCCCAGTTTATCTAATGACGGTGTTACACTTTTAGGTTTTGCCCGATGCTCCAGAAGAACTCGTTGCTGAATTAGCTTGGCGGTATGCTCTCCATATCGCTCTCACCCTCTATAGTTTCTAATCGAACGAATCCCAAAATACTCTTTTTTTTTTTTTTTTTTTTTTTTTTTTTTTTTGCATCATATTGCACTTGTTTTCAATAGCTACTTCAACTTTTTTGCATCTGGCATTGTTGTGTTCCTCGTAAATACCAGGTAATAACGATGCTTTTGTTCTAATGACAGTTATATTTTCTTGTTCGAGACAATTACAAAGTCCAAATTCGAGCTGCCTTCCACAAAGGTAAAACCGATAAATCAACACGTTTCTTGTTGCTCAAAAATTATTGATGCCAGTCGCTATGCTTCGTGCAGGAGCCTATCCACGATCGAATTTCAAGAAACGTTTCGCAAGCTCTGTCATCTCTGCTGTAACTGGGGAATAGACATCAATCTTTGAATATCTTTAAGAGAAAAAAACTCAAGCTTCTTAAATGGTTGAAGGCTAGAAGCATGCCTAAAACGCTAATGCAAAAAATGTTTGTTTTCAGTGTAATAACTCGCAAATCATACAGGAAAAATAAATCATATTATGAAAACTTTGTTTGGGAGGCTTGATCAAGAAAGTATTAGCAAGAATATAACTTGTAATTCACTTTAATAGGCCTTTCAGAATCACTTTTGTGACAGGTTCGACCAAGAAGATGTTAGCTGAATAGACTTGCCAATTGTTTTGTAAGGTGGATTAAATATAGTCTAAAATCAGTGGACATAAATGTGTCGACGTTATAGTCTTCTAGATGTGTTACGTCAACCGTGACATTTGTTCCAGTCAATGTTCTTTCTTAGTCTATGGATGATTAGTCATATTTGGGTACTTCCAGATGAACACATTCAATTAATTACGTTGAAACGAATGGTCACAAACGCATTATATAAGACCCACCATGGACAACAAAGTATTTACAAATTAAAGTAACTTAATTTGCAAGTTCTTGGATTGTTAGCCATGGCGGAAGAGGGAGTGAAGCTTCTGGGATTCTGGGCAAGCCCTTACGTCCTGAGAGTTCGTTGGGCTCTGGAGCTCAAGGGAGTTGAATATGAATACATGGAAGAAGATCTGATGTCGGGAAAGAAGAGTTCTTTGCTCTTGCAGTGCAACCCAGTTTACAAAAAGGTTCCGGTTCTGGTGCACAACGGGAATCCGGTGCCGGAGTCGCTTGTGATTCTTGAGTATATCGATGAGACGTGGAAGCACAACCCTCTCCTCCCGGAGGATCCCTATGAGAGAGCGCAGCTCCGGTTCTGGGCAAAATTTGCCGATGAGAAGGTACGCTATTATTATCCACCATTTTTTCCGATCGTCAGGAATTCACAGTCACTACTGAATTGAAGGTGTGTTGTCTTGTGGACTAGCTGTTCTGATCTAATTTAGGTGTCGTGAGAAATATGCAAGTAATTATTCAAGAGTGTACAATAAATTTGTCTTGTGATGCTAAGTGACAAAGGATCACAAAGGAATAAATCAAGTTAGGAGTGTGTACTAGATAAATTCAGTCTTGTTGTTCTGACAATGGACCACAGAGATAAACTAGTTAACGTACCCTTTTTAGGACCACAAATAATAAGCTAGCTAGTCCATGCATAGCCTGAATTGTTCATAACTAATCATTTAAATCAAGAAGGTAAGAAGATAAGTTATCGGAGTCAAACTTGTTACTTTATGGTTACAAGTCAATCGTCTTACTAACTTAGTTGGGTTACTAGTTATCATCCTAATTTATGATTGTTAGTGATGGGAAACGAAATAGAATTTCTCAGTGAAGTTTTAGTGTTTGTTGTGTTGGAAAGAATATCATAAAAATGGCATTGTAAATAATTATTTTGTGGTACAAATAGTGTGTGGGGTCTACTTTCGATTTGGATTGGGTCAAAGTGGATTCGAGTTCTTCCTAGTGAAACAAAAAGATTATATATTGTACGCTCAAAACAGATAATTGGTGAATGAGAATTGATTCTCAAGTACACATATTTGAGTTGAAAAATGAATGTGAAAATGCTTTAAAGTAGCATTTGTCTCATATTGGTTTAGGCGGTGAATTTGCACCACTATATTACAAGAGCCAACATGGTGAATTCTATAGTATAGAGGCTCTCTCTCGTAACCTTCCGAGTACATATTTGAGAGTAATGGTTTGCCCGCCAAGCTCATGTGTGTTTATCCCTTGTTCTATAAACTCCTAGCACCTTGTTCTAGTTTGTCAGACTCATGTGTTTAGCACCTTATTCTAGTTTGCCGGGTTCATGTGTTTATCTCATTTGTTTGAAACTTTAAATGCTCAAACATTAAGTCGTGAGAATGTCTTTCGTTTTTTGTGCTTGTTATTTTCAAATATTATTTTTATAGTAATATTTCATAACATGCATGTTGCTTTCAGGGTTTCCCAGCGGTGTTGAAAACGTTTTCTTCGGAAGGGGAAGAGCAGGAGAAGAACGCGAAAGATGCTCGCGAGTATCTGAAAATTCTCGACGGCGCGGTCGGCGACAGGAAGCGCAGCCAGATAGGTTTCATGGGTGTTGCGGTTGCCTGTGTCGCACATTGGGCTAACATTACCGGGGAGATAATTGGGATAAAGATTCTTGATGAGGAAGAAACGCCGTCGTTGGTTACATTGTTTGAAGATGTTCTTGAATCTGCTCCTCTCCTCAAAGAATGCACGCCGGAGAAATCCAAGTTGCTGGAGCTTAACACACAATTTCGCATGATGTTGTTGGCCAAACCCTAAAATGCCCCTAATTAATGACTTTCGCCTCGTGTTGATGCGGATATTATATTGTTGGTGTAATTTTATGGTGATATTTTCGTAATTATAGTTTACATTTTGTTGGTGTTCTTAGTAAAGAGATCGAAAAAGTTTAATTATAGGTTTTTGGTGAGAAATACACTGTCTGAAAAGTGACTATCTAATCTTTCTAAATTTGGTTCCTACCTCATCAGCTTAGCTCTTGAAGAAGTTTATTCATCTGGTTAGGTGGATCTTTCTTAATCTTAGTCCCCAATTGACAAATTGTCTAACATTATGGTTGAAAAAATTGCTAGGTGTTTGGGGGCGTCTAGTGCCTATTAATCGGAGCCTAGGTGCCCGTGTATTTTTATATTATTTTTTATTTTTTAAATATTTTTTAACATTTTAAGACTTGATAATTATAAACTATTTAATACTTTAACAGTTAATACTAAAATATGAAATATTAACCTAAAAAATCTAGAATTTGAACAATTTAGGGTTATTTCACTCAAAACAATATCATTAGTTTGAGTGAAATAACACATTTAAAAAAGAAGGGAACAATAGCTAATCGGCCGACTAGGCGACCTAGTCAGTGCTTAGGAGGCCTAGGCGGTGCTTAGGCGACCTAGTTGGCCAGCCTCTTAGACCACCTATTATGGTGATACGCTAGGTGGTCGGCCAGCGCCTAGCGCCTAAGCCCCGATTAATCGGTGCCTATACTGAATTTTTAATTTGCAACACTATCTAACATTAAATCTGCACATTTCTTTACTTCTAACTTTTACATTTTGATGTAGACACATTTACGGGCCACATAAAAAGAAAAATAACTTATCAATACTCGCTACATTAAAGAGTAAGTAAATTTGAATGAGTAATATTTGAGAGTACATATAATAGAACTCAAGTAAGTAATATCCATATCGCTCTCACCCTCTATAGTTTCTAATTGAAGGAAACCCGAAATTCTTTTGCATCATATTTGCACTTGTTTTCAATCGCTACTTCCAACTTTTTTTGCATCTGGCATTGTTGTGTTCCTCGTAAATACCAGGTAATAACGATGCTTTTGTTCTAATGACAGTTACATTTTCTTGTTGGAGACAATTACAAAGTCCAAATTCGAGCTGCCTTCCACAAAGGTAAAACCTATAAATCAACACGTTTCTTGTTGCTCGAAAATTATTGATGCAGTTACCATGCTTCGTGCAGGAGCCTATCCATGATCGAATTTCAAGAAATGTTTCGCAAGCTCTGTCATCTCTGCTGTAACCGGGGAATAGACATCAAATATAGCGTACAATCGTTGAATATGTTTAAGAGCAAAAAAACACAAGCTTCTTATATGGTTGAAGGGCTTCATTAATCTGTATGATTCTGGTTAAATTAGTTTTTTTTTTAGAGAGAGAGAGAGATGATTGTACTAAGGTCCTGCTATGTATAACAGAGGTTTTAAACTTCAAAAATTTCAATAAATTTTCCATAGATGTTTAATCAAATTGTCCTGTTTCATATTCAAAGATTACTTTTCTATGTTTATATGTAGTCATTTATGGCATTGCAGATGGTTCTACACTCATACTTTTCAAATTTGGATGCAAAATTTGTACTTTTGATGACTAATTAGGTAGCATTCATTGTACAGCCTTAAATCTTCAAGTCGGATATCTCACCTAAAAAATGTGCTTACAATCCAGTAAGGAGATTAATCACTATATTAGACGGTGGAAATTCTTGGTACCCAAAAAAATAGGTATCCTTGGTTATCTCAAAAAAAATAAAAATAAATAAATAAATTAGGTAGCACCAAATTGAAAATACCATGGAAATTAAACTAGAAATGAAAAATGACATACTACCGGAGAAAATGCTCTTACTCCGAGGACTTGAAGGAGGAAGTTAATTGCAGGATGTGCTAACCCTTAAAGAGCTCAGTTGTGGAAAGCCAGAAGCATGCCTAAACGCAAATGCAACAAACGGTCCGTTTGAAAATCTGAAAAATGACTTCTGGAAAATGTTTTCTGAGTTTTCGGTGTTTGGATGCAACAGGAAAATCCAATCAACGGAAAATGTTTTCCGTTGACGAAGGAAAATGAAGCCATTTTGGCGGAAAATGACTTCCGCCAAAATTTGAGGGAAGTCATTTTCCGCCAGAGTGTTTAAACATACAATTCTACTCATTTTTTCATAAAGTTTTCCGTTGACGGAGGAAAATGAAGTCATTTTGGCGAAAAATGACTTCCGCCAAAAGTTGGGGGAAGTCATTTTCGGCCAGAGTGTTTAAACATACAATTCTACTCATTTTTTTCAGAAAATAAACTAAAGACACAAAGTTTTCCAAAATGCAACTAAACACTGGAAATGAAAATGTTTTCTGGAAAATGACCAGAAGTCATTTTCCTGCTTTCCAAACGGACCCAAAATATTGGGTTTTTCCGCTCTCTTATGTGTAATAATTTGCAAATCATACAAGAGAAATAAATCATATTATGAAAATTTTGTGTGACAGACTTGATCAAGAAGGTATTAGTAAGAATCATGCTCTATTTATTATGGCAAACCTTTCGAGGTCACCTCTATGACAGGCTCGACCAAGAAGATGTTAGGTGACAAAACTTGCCAACTGGTTTTGTAAGGTGGATTCAATATAGTCTAAAATCAGTGGACATAAATGTGTCGACGTTATAGAAGGGTTACATCAACGGCGACAAACTTTTATTTTCCAGTCAATGTTCTTAATCTATGGATGATTAGTCAAATTTGGGTACTTCCGTATGAACGCAATCAATTATTTTCTCAAATTACGTTGAAACGAATGCTCACAAACTTCTACTTGTCAATTCTACGCATTATATAAGACCCGCCATGCATAACAAAGTATCGTACACTCACATCCATAACAAATTAAAGTAACTTAATTGCAAGTTCTTGGATTGTTAGCCATGGCGGAAGAGGGAGTGAAGCTTCTGGGATTCTGGGCAAGCCCTTTCGCCCTGAGAGTTCGCTGGGCTCTGAAGCTCAAGGGAGTTGAATATGAAAACGTGGAAGAAGATCTCATGTCGGGAAAGAAGAGTTCTTTGCTGTTACAGTGCAACCCGGTTCACAAAAAGGTTCCGGTTCTGGTGCACAACGGGAATCCGGTGCCGGAGTCGCTGGTGATTCTTGAGTATATTGATGAGACGTGGAAGCAGAACCCTCTCCTCCCGGAGGATCCTTATGAGAGAGCACAGCTCCGGTTCTGGGCAAAATTTGCCGATGAGAAGGTACGTTATTATTATCCACCATTTTTTCCGATCATCAAGCCGGAATATAATTCGCAATCACTACTGAAGTTAGTGTTTGTTGTTTTCAGTGTATCCCGGCGGTGATGAAAGCGTTTTCGTCGGAAGGAGAAGAGCAGGAGAAGAACGCGAAAGAAGCTCGCGAGTATCTGAAAATTCTCGACGGCGCCGTCGGCGACAGGAAGCGCAGTAAGCAGATAGGGTTCATGGATGTTGCAGTTGCCTGTGTGGGACATTGGGCGAACATTACCGGGGAGATAATTGGGATGAAGCTTGTTGATGAGGAAGAAACGCCATCGTTGGTTAGATTGTTTGAGGATGTTCTTGAAGCTGCTCCTCTCCTTAAAGAATGCACGCCGGAGAAATCCAAGTTGCTGGAGCTTAACACACAGTTTCGCATGATGTTGTTGGCCAAACCTTAAAATGCCCCAAATGACTTTCGGCTCGTGTTGACGCTATTATATTGTTGGTGTGATTCTGTGTGGTGATATTTTCATAATTATATTTTATATTTTGTGAGTGTTCTTAGTAAAGAGATGGAAAAAGTTTGCATTTTATATTTTATGTGATCAAGTTTTGACTTTGTTTTAATATAAGTATTATTATTTGAAAAAAAAAAGTTTAATTATAAGTTTTTGGTGAGAAACACATTGTTCCGAAAGTGACTATCTAATCCTTCTAAATCTGGTTCTTCTCGCATCAGCTTATCTTGAAGAAGTTCATTCATCTGGTTAGGTGGATCTTTCTATAATTGTAGTCCCCAATTGACAGTTTGTCTAACATCATGGTTGAAAAAATCGCTAGGCGCTTTTCATGCCCTTGGGGGGCCTAGGCGGGGATTAATCAGCGCCTAAGTGCTCATGTATTTTTATATTATTTTTTATTTTTTAAATATTTTTAAAATTTTTAAAACTTGATAAGTATAAACTATTTAATATTTTAACAGTTAATACTAAAATATGAAATATTAACCTAAAAAAATCTAGAATTTGAATAATTTATGGTTATTTCACCAAAAAAACAATATCGTTTTGAATGAAATAACACAATTTAAAAAAGAATGGAACAATAGTTAATCGGCCCACTAGCGACCTAGCCGGTGCATAGGCAGCCTAGCTGGCCAGCCTCCTAGCTAGACCACCTGATTATGGTGATATGCTAGCCGGCCGGTAAGCGCCTAGGCACCGATTAATCAGGATTTTTGCAACACTGTCTAACATTGATAAGATAATCTGCACATTTCTTTACTCATAACTTTTACATTTTGATGTGGACACATGAAAAAAATGACTTATTAATACCCGCTACATAAATTTGAAGGAGTAAGATTTGAGACTAAATCTAATAGAATTCAAGTTACAATAACTTCATCGGATACCGGGTCGTGACTCGGTACGGAATCCCCGTGGAACTCGGCGGCGGAGACAGGGATAAGGTTCGCCCGGCAGACGGGGCAGGTGACGTGCGCCGCCAGCCACGCGTCGATGCAGTGAGTGTGGAAGACATGGCAGCATCTAGGGAGCTGCCGGAGCTTCTCCTCGCCGTCGTCGAACTCGTTCAAACACACGGCGCATTCCAGCGCGCCGTTACCTATCATGAGCGCCGCCTTCACATCGGAGTAGCGAAACCTCGGAAAGGCGTCAATGACATCCGAGTCTAGTCCGCGCCGCTGCCGGACGATTCTGTCGCCGGCGAAGTCCCTAGCGAGCAGGTGGTGGGCGCATTGGTGGAAGTAGATAACGACGCAGCCCATTACCAAGAACCCACAGATAAGACACACTAAAACAACATCCGTATGTGCCATCACCACCCACTTCTCCGATCCAACTGGGTCCGCCGCCGCCGGCGGCGGCGGCGTGAGCAGTGTGGCACCCCTTTCAGCCATCCGTCACCGGCGAAAACAAGAAATTAATCCGGCACAAGTTTTAGATAAATCGATATATATATCCTTCTCGAATCTGGACGTAATTTATTTGTAAATAGGTTGAAAAGTTTATAGATCAGTGATGGCCATCGTCGAACTAATCAAGAAAGCTTAGAGCAACAGTTCTTAACACCTAAGCAATGTTTGGTTGATGATTAGATTAGATTAGATTAGATAAAAGTTCATTAACAAGTGTAGAGAATGAGATGCTTAATCCTTTTGATAATGATAGCTTTCCTAATCAAATTTCATTACCATCTTCGATGCATGCCTAATGCCTTTATGTTCTTGCCGCCCAGGTTTTATGATAACGTACGACTTTGTAAATAAGATGCTTGTTTTGGGTGCCACTAGGAATATATGTCTTGTGTTAGGTAAATAGCAGTTAGCGGATTGAGTTAGCGAGTTTGACTAGTTAATAGTAAAAATGTGTTTGGTAAATTAGAGCTGATAACTAATTACATGCAAAATGACTTTCTCAAAATGTTGATTGAAATTAAAAAATTACTTTGAATAATTTTTTAAAATTTTAGTATTTTGGAGCAAGTTGTTACAAAAAACTAATTAATCAAATTTTCATATTGATTGTTTAACCAATTCCCAAGTTAAACAGTTAATAGTGACAAAATAAACGAAAATTGACTTATATGATGGCTTGTGTTACCCAACAAGCCCTTTACCTTCTAACCTGTTAGGTCAAACCTCTACTACCTCTTGTGGAGCTACACTTATTATACTGGTTTTTTTTTTTTTTTTTTTTTTTTTTTTTTTTTGTTAGAGTCACAATGTTGAGTTTATTCTCTAGTAATGTTATAGGTTTTCCTCATCATCGAGTTATTTATAGCAGATTAGCTCAAATCAAGAAGGTATATAATAATATTGGCGGAATAAAATTATCGTTTTAATCAATTTTTTAAAATTTAAAACTGAAGAATGATAACTGTGTTAAAAAAATAAAACTTAATATTATACTTGATTGTAAGCCATATATATATATATATATATATATATATATATATATATATATATATTTATATTTATAATTGTAGAAGATTTGAACCATCCAACATTATTCCAACTTGTATTTTCAATGAAATATGGACTGCAGGTGCATTGAGTGCTATGGGATTCCTATTCGATAATTGACCGAATAAATTAAAGAATTAATTTGATTGATATACCCAACAATATATACTAAGTCATACCAAAAAGATTGAATTGGGGATCTTTTTCAAATAATCCAATTAATTAATAAAATATTGATTCTCATGATTTCATTTCCATTATCATCACCACGGAATCCATGGGTCTAGTTGGGAAGAAAATGTGTTAATAACAATTAAATTCGTGATATTTACTTTATCTAACCAACCACCCATTTCAAGTCTATTTTTGACCTTTTTTCATTTCTTATTAACCCTGAGGGTCCGGAGGGACCGGTCATTTTGAGTCCAAGTACAAATTTCTTGGCCCCACCGCAGCAATTGACTTAGATCACCATATTATAATAATTTTATGTCCTAGGAAATAACATTAATAATACCCTTTAATACATGACAAATGTATATCAAAATGAGACAATCCAAATTAAGTAGATAATCATAAAGTTACAAGTTTGGCTTATAGTGAAAGTTGTTTATTGGCTTTGGTTTATCTCTTTTAATCTTTTATGGAGTATCAGTTAGGATTTATCTAATGCACACTTTTGAATAGTTACTATCACTCAAAATGTAATATATGTTCATATATACTTTTTCAACCTAATGATACACAAAGAGACCTCCCACAGTTATGCCGCTCGATTGCAAGATCTTGGCGATAAAACATTTGTTGATTGACTTAAATTCGAATTTCCCCCTTTTTAACCAATTATATTTAATACAAACAATCATAAAACAAAACTCTGCAATACTCTCAATTAACTCATTCATGTGATTTATAAACTATTACACAAGAACGAAATTACTCAATACATATCAAGTTGTGAGTTTTCCTCATTATCTAAAAAAAAAAATAATATGAGCTGAAGTAAAATCAACCCATAATTTGGCCGGGCTTACAACTGCATAGCCCCTGTTTGTTGCTTTTGATTTTTGAGTTACCCAGAATTGAACATTGTTACAGAGGGAGTATGGAATTGGGAGTTGGATTTGGAGCGGAGAAAAATGACCTCCCACCATACGAAACCGATCTCTTCATCGCCATTTTCTGAGTTCTTGAATCCTTGATCGCCGGCAATCCCAGAACATTTGCAGCCATTGAAGAGTCTATGGAGGAAGATCTTCTTAGTGCTGACACAGTGCCGGATTCTTGAATTCTGATCACTTCGTTCTCTTGATTTCTTCCGACTTGGTTGTTGTTGTCGTTGCTGGATTCTCCGTCGCCTTCCGCGCCGTTTTCCGCCGGAATTTCTTCGCTTCCGGGTGAGGTAGCGGGAAGCGGCGGCGGAGCTGCGGGGACGTCGGAAACAATGGCGGCGCGGCACAGCGGGCAGTTGGTGTGGGCCCTCAGCCACGTATCGATGCACGCGACGTGAAACGCGTGGCTGCATTTGGGCAGCAGCCGGAGATTCTCGCCGTCGCGAAACTCGTTCAGGCAAACGGAGCAATCCGTCCCGTCGACCAAACCCTCGCCGTTTCTGTACCTCAGAACCGTTATCTTACCGATCACCGCCGCCGGAAGCCCGATGGTGCGGATATACCAGATGGGGTGGTCGATCACCGGGCCACGGCGGCTTTCCACGAGGAAGTCTAAATTCTCGCCGTCGAGCCGCGAGTCGGCGCGTCTCCTCCGTTGCCAGCCGGAGCAGTTCCGGACGATGATCAAGTAGTAGCCGAGGAGGAGGAAGAAGCTGGCAAGCAACGCCACCGCGATGATTATGTAAGGAGAGATGCTCAGAACATGTTTACTCGCCGGCGGCGGCGGCGGAAAGATGTCCATAAGTTCGGTTTGATTCACCGGAAAAAGCTTTCGGTGCTCTGCGGCGGCCATGGACGGTGGATGACGGAGGTTTCGGTTGGGAGTTAAAATGGAGTTTCGCTACAGAACATTGGATAATGTTACACGCACTGAAATTTTATATATTATCTTTTTATTGATTCGTAATCAAATTAATTAATTACTTTATATAGATTGTTGCACTTATTAAAATTCAGGCCAATAAAGAGCAACTTTTTAGTGCCTAAATGTGAATGGAAATAATAACTAAATAAGTCTTACTCATTGGTTTAATTTCAAATGTCACGTCAAAATCCTAACCATAATCCAAATCAAATATTTAGTACACTAATTTAAATAGGTTCACATAATTAAAACTAATATTATATGCGAATGACCTTGTAGTGACATCAAATTGTTTCGGTATTACTTTTTTATGCTTCAGTAATACTCAAAAATAATATTATATTTTTGTTAGGCAATAAATAAAAAAAAATTTCGCTTAGCATTTTTTTCAGGTTCGCTTAAATAACCATTCTATAATGCTAATATAGAATTAAATAAAAATTTCTCTCACTTAACATTTTTTTCAAGGTTTCACTTAGATAACCATTCTACAATACTGACATAGAATTAAATAAAAATTACTTTTGTTGAATTGGTAATTTGTCACCTTCGTTGTTGACTTTTAAACTCAAACACCCATTGCTGACTTTTTTTTCTTCAACAAACCGCACCATGGATCGTCGATGTTATTAACTGCTCAAGAACACAAAGAAAATAAAGACACAATCATCAACTTTGTTGCTCATTAATTCGAGCTGAGGTCCCATTGTCTTTTGTGAAAATTCTAAATTTAATTTCAGATTATTATTTTTGTCATTTAATACCCCAAACTATCATATTTATATACTTTTGATCTTTCTCGTAACTTTTTCAACAAAACTCTGTTTTAGACAAAAGTACTTTCTTCTCATCATCTTTTTTTTTTTCTTGGTATTGAAAACATTATTTAAGAGATATTGTTAGTATCCAACATTTTATATGTTGAATTTTTTTTCCTATGACATTTCCTAGTACAAAAATTGCTATGAATCATGGTATGCTGGAAACGTATGTATTTCAATTCATAAATCGCATATATGATTGCAAATCAATTATATACGGAGTATATGGAATATAATTCATATATAATCTTAAAATTTTGCTATATAAACTTCCCATTATATTGACATCATTTAAAAAAAAAAAAGGTTACAAATATGATATATGGTTCCATTATTTACAAACTTGCCTTAATTACAAATTGTTAATGATATTGCTAACTGCTCCATTATTTTTTTTAAGGGAAAATGGCACTTTTTTCCCCTTTATTATATACTTATAGCATTTTTTCCCCCTAAATTATTTAAGTGGCAGTTTTTCCCCCTGATATATTAAATGGACATATTTACCCTTAAAATAAATATTTCATTTATTTTTCTTCTCCAACAAATTATAACCACGATTTGAAAAAATAAAATACATTAAGTGTTGAATTTAGAATATTTTAAAAATAAAAAAAAATAAAATTTTAAAATAAAGTTTGAACCAACCGTTCAAATTGGATCCAAAATTGTGAACCGACGGTTCAAAATAAAACTCAAACCGCGATTATATATACTTATATGTGAGAGTCAATATAAATGCGAAAAAAAACATACACTATTTGCAAATATTATAATTCTAATTTAAGCTATTGCTAGTAGTTATTCCGAATTGAACCTCCGGTTCACGGTTCAGGATCCATTTTTTTCCAGTTCACGATTTTAATAAACGGAAACCCAAATATTGGGTTATGTTATGAATCATAACCGAAATTTTTTAATTTGATTGCTATAGTGTTTGGTTCAGTTCGAACCGAACCGTGGTCATCCCTACGTATAAGCAATAATTTGTTGAAGAAGAGAAATAAATAAAATATTTGTTTTAAGGGTAGAAATGTCCATTTAATATTATCAGGGGGAAAAACCGTCACTTTTATAATAATTGAGGGGGCAAATGTGAATGCATGAATAACTCAAGGGGAAAAAGTGCTATAAACATATAACACAGGGGGAAAAAGTGTCATTTTCCCTTTTTTTTAATTTTTTTTAAGAAGGGAAACCTGCAACCACCGTAGTCACTAACAAGGGTATAAATGAACTAAATTCATTTTTTATAATAGTGCAAGCTACCATATATAATAAGTAAAATTACAGTAAAACGAAAAGATATTAACAATAATCAAACTAGTAATTTTTTGATACAAGAATCATACTCTATTTACTTGGTCATCGGCTTTCGAGTTTTAAAAAAATCATTCACCGTTAAAATTAGTGTGTGGCATGTCGCATGCATTACATGATCTAATGCTAATTATTAGTGGTTTAAACTTTAACTAGAGGCCTAAATTTCTCCGTTTAGGTGTTATGTCAGCATCACTAAAGAGTATAAATTAAAAAGTTTTGCTTTTAGTAGGTTGGTGCATTTACTGTTGCTATGACTATTTACCATTACCACAAATTGACAAATATATATATATATATATATATATATATATACATATATATATATATATATATATATATATATATATATACACGCGCGCACACACACACTATAAACTACATTTACCGTTCAAAATATTTCTTTTGTATAGCATATGTTATTGAATATATACATAAGTCCAAATTCTTAATATCATATTTACACAACTTAGTTACGTTTTTTTTTTGTTTCACTTGAGTTCAAACATTTTGATCATATATTTCAATAAGAAGTTCATGAATTTAATTCATGCTAACATCTTCTTAGTCAAGCACGTCCATTGCACATGATATTTTTTAATGCAGTTATTTATTTATTTGAGTGAGGCTATTACATAAAAATAATTAAGACGGAGTTTACCTAATACAGACTATCATATAATAATGTTGTAGTTGTAATGTAAATGTGAACATATCTATGTATTATCTATGTATTTATTAGAAACGAAAATAAAAGGATAAAGTAAATGACTATTGAAATTGTAATATTGATTCATCCCAATCTCAATAATTAATGGGCATTTAAGTATTTGATGCGCTGAATTTTTGTTCCATGTCACCCATTGGTTGTTGAATTTTCTTGATGGAAACTCTTACCCATTATTATTATTATTATTATTATTATTATTATTATTATTATTATTATTATTATTATTATTAGAGCAAATACCAATTTTGGTCCCCCGAGTATTAGCAAAATGACAATTTTAGTCCACATGTTTAATTCCTACCAATTTTCATCCTCGACTATTACTTTAGTACCAATTTTCATCCACGACTATTGTTTTAGTGCCAAAATTCATCACGCCAGTCACACATTTGTTTAAAACATGTCGAAATATGAAATTATTAAGGGTATTTTCGTCTTTTTACAATTAAGATCCCAATTTGAGCATGAATAAAAAGATTTAAGCCCTAAGATCTATCACGATTCGCAAATTTTCTCCTCAAATTAAAGTATGATGATGAGGAGAACTGCCAATTAGGATTGATCTTAGGGCTTACATCCCTTTATTCATGCTCAAATTAGAGTCTTAAGTTGAAAATGACGAAAATGCCCTTAAAATTTTTAGATTTCGACATGTCTTGGATGGAGGGGTGACCGACGTGATGAATTTTGGTACTAAAATAATAGTCGTGGATGAAAATTGGTACTAAAACAATAGTCGTGGAATGAAAATTGGTAGAAATTAAACATGTGGATCAAAACCGTCATTTTGTTAATACTCGTGAGACCAAAAGTGGTATTTGCTCATTATTATTATTTCAAAGTGGATTAATTATCTTCCAATTAAAGAAAGGAAAAGGAAATAAATGGTGGTCCGAATATATATATATATATATATATATATATATATATATATATATAGGTACACACACGTGTGGCCATCTGCCACACGCAGGATATTAAAGAGGTGGCCATGGCATTATTAGACCCAATAGACCTTGTGGGCTGGAGTAATTTACTATGACCATCTGCCCAAAAAGTATCATATTAGCCCATAACAGCAATGCTAGAGTATTACAAATAGTATTGTTTTGTAATAGAATATGACATGTTTTGTCTTCGTTTAGACAATAACCATTTATACAAGGAAAAATCCAACAAACTCTTTAAAATTGCGATGGGCCGCGAGACCAAGTCAAGGTGCACGTTGTTGGTTGTGTAACTAGGTTTCAGATTTCAAACTCGGAGACGGGCTCAGGGGCGCAAGGATAACTAGCGGCCTGGGGGTCCTCGTTCTCTATTCGGGTCGCAGATTCTTTTGGAGCCCGGGCGGTGGACTCTCATTAGTTTAGATCACACGAATCGCAGGCTCTTAAGTCTTTTGTTGTGGACTCTTCTTGAATCGTCTGGGATCATCTCTTTGATTCTGAATTATGGGCTCCAAAACTCCAGATTTCGTGCCATTTTTAATATTTTCATCACACGTAAATTCAAAGGAAGATATATGCATTTTATAGTTTCATGATATTATATTATTTTCATCACACGTAAATTCAAAGGAAGATATATGCATTTTATAGTTTCATGATATTATATATCATAGGATTCATAGATGATGCATTTTCTTTAATTTGCTACTGTTTCTTATAAGAGTTTGAAGAGATTGGTTGAAGAAGAGTTTGAAATTTATTGATTCGTTTCCGTGTGAAAGGAGATATATATGCACGTGAGTCTAGCTACCACCTGGTAGTAGAATACGGATAAAAAACATTTAACAATAAAAATTACGTGGAATTTAAGGTTTACCCCTACATCTTTGGAATTGGAACACGTGGAAGAATAATACCAAGTCAGTTTTGTTTGGCATTTTAATATTTTATTCCATATGTAAGAGAACATATTTTTTCAACCACTGATTGCGTTAAGAATATACGAATAAAAAGAAAGTAAGAAAAGTCGACTATGCCACATTGCCATGGCTGGCCTAGTCGTCGTTGAAGGGGGTAAATATGTCCTTTCAATCGCGAGTGCAATACCTAGGAACGTGCTAACCGTTGACAAGAACGGTTCATGCTACAATGACAGGAGTTGTTAGGTTTCGTTAATTAAATATAATGGTTAAACTAATCATAGTTTAGTGCTATAAATTTGGTTTAAAGTAACATGTTTTCATTAATTAATTGAATATTAAGATTGTCAAACATCTGTCAATGTTTATTGGATAAATTATTTCTTCTTATAATTCTAACTGACAAATGATCATTCTTGCAGAAAATTGAACGTAGAACTTTGTAGCTACTAGGTTAATATATAAACCAATGGAATTGTCCAAACATATATATGCCCTGTTGCTCGTCAAGAAGATGGTGCGAACCTTCCATTATTGAGCCATGGAAGTCTTAGAACAACCTTAACAGACACGACATTGCAGAAAAAGTCAAAGTGCATGGCTTTATATAATGCAATTTGCCCAGACACCCAAATATTCAATTCTCTCTTCAACTATTCAAAAGCTCAAGTCTTTAATTTCCATCTTCTCCCATTGGTTAATTATCTTTCATCCATTTATAACAGTACAAGCTAAGGTTCATCAATGGCGACATCATCAATCCGTTTGCCCGGTTTTTCCTCAAGAAACCCTGCTGGTTCTAGACCGACAACCTCAAAGAACATCATGGGTTTTCAGACGTTGGGTTTGGGAGGTTTACATCTATGCTCCTCAGTCCTCAAAACTGGCAATAAGAGCTTACAAAGTAGCTTTGTAAACCCTAACAGGTAATTTCAATAAGTTGGTTTTCGATTTCATTCTTATTTTCACCTTTTTTCTTTAGTAACGCCCCATCAAGAATGTCTCATTAAATTATTTTCATTTTTTTTTTTGTGATATTAATATATATAAAATAAAATCTGCAGAGGGCTTCTTGTCTGCTTCAGCGGCACCGAACCAGGAATTCCCTTGCCTTCAGGACCGCCGGATTCAAATCCACTGTAAGTTGAAACCTTCCATAAAAACGCCCATTCATCGGAAACTTGATAGTAAAATATGGAAGAAGATAAACTAATTAATTATTATAACAAATAATTAAATTTCTGGTGATTTAATTTGCAGAAAGGGTTGGCTGATAGGGCTCCTGATATCAGTGGTTATACCATTTTTCCGTCATAAATTTGGATCGTTTCTGCAAATCAGAAGTAAGCAATCCTTTAATTTAGTCAACGTTTGGCCTCGTTTTTTGAATTGTCAGTTTTGTTTGTTATATATAGTTTGTTTAAATTATATTTTGTGTCTTTTTGGGCGTCCAGGCGCTATAGACAAGGTGGAAGAAATCGTACACGGCGTAGAGAAGGTGGCGGAGGTGGTGGAAAAGGTGGCGGAAGAGATCGGCGAAAATCTGCCGGCCGGGAAACTGAAAGATGCGGTGGAGCTGATCGAGCATGTGGCGGAGAAAGCTGACAAGGATGCCGAAGCACTAGGAGAATTCATTGATAAGGTCATTTTTACTTTAATTTGCATGGAATGAATAATAATTTGTTTAATCCAAAGAGACCGAACTAACATATCATTCAATTTGGTATTAAGCAAGATTTAGAATAATGTTAATGATTGAAATAAACATATATAAATAATGCAGGTGGAAGAAGTAGGAGATAAAGTGGAAGATGGGGTGGAGTCGTTGGTAGAGTTGGTGCACCGCCAAGAAGATGAAGATGAAGATGATGCAGTGAAAGTTGAGAAACCTCCCAAAGACCAAAGTATGTAGGACTAAATTATATATTGCATGCAAATTTATAGCAATGATTAATATTCTTTTAAATTTATTTGTACCAAAATAATGTATAGCAATTTCAATATTCTTTTGTAATTAGTTAAACATTATGTCTCAATGCACAACTCAAACTAATTAAATTCATATGTTTTGTTTTGCTAGCCATTACATGTGTACGTACGGTTCAAATTCTAATGTACAAGCATTTAGAGACGTCATTTTATTTTATTACTAATTAACAAATCAAGTTCTATTCACTCACGCATATACAACATTTATCCTTCTAAAAACCTTTTGAATAAAAGTAAGAAATACACACAGACAATTTAATTAATATGAGGTGATAAATTAAGGATTGAACTCTAACCGTTATAACTTAAGAGTTTCATCTAATGTAAACACCTGACACTAATCCTTCCCACTGCACATGCACATAAGAGCCTGCTGTCAAGACCTAAGCTACCAATAGAGATCTGATGCATTGAAAAATTGTTGTAATATATTTAAGATATTTAAATTAAAAGTTTTGTTACATGTGAATATCCTTTTTGTAGTGTATTTATATAATTAAAAGTAAATATCAATTTTAATTTATTCAAACTAAACAATTATTAATTTGAGAAATAAATACAAATAAACAATTATTAATTTGGACAATAGAGTTGAATTGGGGAATTTAGGATTCATGCCAACTTGTCAACTTATCCACAATTTCTCAGTTCCTCCTAACGGCGCCGTTTGGATTATCTTCCTTTTGTGAATTGTGAATCGCCGTCTCCCCTTATCCGCTTCTGGTCAGAGTTGAGTTCTAAACCCCCACCACGCAGCGGCAAAAAATCGCCATTGAAACTTGAAAGCTTTCACTCTCTGAAAGCGTCCAGAGGAAATGTCAATCCATGGCTTAGTCTGTTCTCCTTCAACACTTCACTTCTGCGCTCAAGAATTGCCCTTTTCGCCACCTTCATTTTCATCTCTTTACAAGTCTGCCCGACCCACTCCTCTTCTCATTCCGCCCACTCTTTCCTTACGCACTTCGTCTCTATTACTTCCATTTCCCGTTACGCCCAAAACGCCCGCCTTTCATGTCTTGCAAGCCACCGCGCCGTTGTCAGAGGAAATTGGTCGAACAGAAGAAGTGCAGTCTGGAGACGAAGCTCCTGGAAACAGAGTGGTTGCCCAGAATGTCCCCTGGACCTCCACCGCAGACGACCTTCGTCCGCTGTTTGAGAAGTATGGTACTGTCGTCGACATTGAGGTTCGTAATCCTGATTATTTGATTTTGTTGATGAGCTAGCGTTGCTTGTTTTTCAGTTTTCTGAAATGGATTTCTTTGTTCCTTTTAATTATCTGGTCTGCCGGGTAAGCTTTCAATGTATAACAAGAGTAGGAACAGAGGTTTAGCATTTGTGACAATGGGTTCACACGAGGAGGCTGTGGCAGCTCTCACCAATCTTGACTCGTATGTAAGCATATTGAATTTGAGAACTAATCATTTCTCAGAATTTAAGCGATATGTTGTCGTTTAAAAGTTCCATCTTTTTTGCATTTTATGTGCTGTAACTGTAAATAGGAATTTGAAGGGAGACTTTTGAAGCTTAATTGGGCAACACCAAAGCCGAAGAAACCTTCTTCTCCACCCGTTCCTAAGCCTAAGCCTATTTACAACTTGTTTGTGGCGAATTTGCCATTCCAAGCAAGAGCTAAAGACCTTCGAGAATTCTTTAATGCTGACAATGGAAATGTTGCTTCTGCTGAGGTAATATTTCTTGAAGATCCAAGGCGGTCTGCTGGATATGGATTTGTTTCCTTCAATACCAAGGAGGCTGCTGAAGCTGCACTCTTGGCTTTCGAGGGGAAGGTAATGCTAAACGTAACTTCATTTGTCGTTGCAGTGTTGGTTTGTCAGCTGAATACTTTGCTCTATCAATGTTTTATGGTGTTCGTTTTTAGATTATGTTTTCGAATTCAAATCCGTTGGAGTTGGCTATTGTATGGAACAGTGAGAGTTTCTGTTTATTTCAGGAGTTTATGGGTAGACCGATTAGGGTGGCACGTAGCAAAATGTATCTAAGAGAACAGACAAAACTGGATATTCAATCTCAAAGTGCCCCAAGTGAGTCAAATCCCGAGGGAGAGTAGAGGCCCAATACTTGGCCTGTTGTTGATGGTTGAAATGGTGAGTTTCGATGTTCTTTATTTTTATATCACTATACTGGAAATTTGAAGTATTTCTTGAGGTTTTATGAGAAACGTCAGTTTTATGATGTCAAAGTTTCTGTCTTTCACTTAGTTCAACTGAAATTAGCTTTTGTAATCAGTTTAGTTATACAATTACCTTTTGCCATTTAGTTGATTATGCAAACCATTGTTATTATTCTAGGCCTTGTAGCTCCAAGGATCCCCCTTTGTTCTTCTATCTGTGTCAATTCGCATGTTAACTTCAAGAAATGAACATTTGACCTTGCATCACTAAACTATGCATTTAAAGCATACAGGCTACTATGACATTGTTATGTTTTCGGGCGAAAGCACGCGTCAAAGGGCGAGTAGGGTTATTGGGGTTGTCTATGTTGAGAGATAAATATAAGGCACAAAGATAATAGGAACGTTTTGAGAGTTTTCCCACCTCTTGATTTTAACTTAACTTCTTTCTTGCTTGTCCTTTTATTAGAATGAAAATCCCCTTTATATAAGAGGGTTACAAAGACTAGTAAAACATAAAAAGGAAAGGAAGACTAGCAAAAACATAAAAAGGAAAGGAGAATCACTAAAGATCCTTACCCTAATTATTTGCTATCTCTAAAGGAAATAAATCAATTCTAATAGTAAAGATAATAAATCAGTTATAATAATAAAGATATTCCCTTAATCATCATATCAGACATCCTTAACTCCAAGGGGGCGAGACATGAATAGATAGCTTGATAGTATGTTGTTGTGGCGGTGATCAAACCTACATACATATTACACAAGATTATTTTGTTTTGATATTTAGCAAAATCTTTCTCTCGGGGTTCTGCATTATGCCCCGTTATATTCTGTAATCTCTATTGAGCATTGGGTGATCCATAGCTATCATATCTGTTTCCCAAGCTACTTTGTTCGGTTCCTTCTTTTTGTACACCATATGTCTTACCGATAAACCATGATTCTTCTCTTGCTTTGTTCTTCCAGGTTCAGGCCAATTGAAGCTGCAGATAATACATTGCTTACTCAATCAATGCATTTTGGCTCTTATCTTGCAAGAAGGTAGGCTTTTACATTATACTTTGCAGTAATTATGTGGTAGCGATGTTACCCCCCAAAAAAAAAACAAAACGAAGAAGAAAAATGATAAAGAGCAGAATGAAGCCAAGGAAGAATGAAAGCAGGGAAGAAAAACAGATTTTGACATCAATATTGGCAACTCTATGAGTTACTAAAATTTAAAAAAAAAAAAAAAAGTTTTGAAACCAGTTTCTTTGCTTTGAAGTTCTATAGAGATTATGGTGTCAACACTTGTAGAACATTGCTACTAACTAAGCTTGTAAAATTAAAGGATGTAATGTTATGAGGTATTTTATGGTCTTTGTGATACTTTCATCACATTTTTGTGCATAGTTAGTACGTATTTCTATTGTTTCGATCATTGATCTGTCTTAGATTGAAGGTTGGTGTGATAGAGGTGGGTAGAAAATTAAAGTAGGATTGCTTTATCACTTCCCTCCAAATTGTCAAGATCATTGGTCTTGGACTTCATGCTTTAGGTATTGATGGAATATATTGTGTGGGGTTGCAAGTGAAAGGAAAAACAAATCCAAGCTCTAAACCCTTACCCGGGCAAGTGTCAATGACGTAAACGCTTGATAGAGACAAAAATGTGCCTTACTTGCCCCCCATGTTGTACTACAAACTAGTATGGGAACGGAGAAGATATGTTGATAGCTGTTACTTGATTGGATTAGTGAGTTTGGCTAGTTGATTGCATTAGCTGATTGTAGAAAGATGTTTAGTAAATTGACTGTTAATCATGGTAACTCAGCTAACAGATGCTAGACCTTTGTCACTGCCGCTGGTGAGATTTCATCCCAGGTCATTGTTTCTAGACTTCACCTCTGTGACCAACTGAGCTGTCCATGCAGGCAATGAACAACTGGACAAGTGGAGGATGAAGTTGCTAGCTTCTACATTTTTTAAGGGGTAAAAGTGGGAGATTAGGATGGTAAGCATGAGAGGTTTGAAGGGAAAGTTGGTGAGTTTTGGCCTGTTTGGAGGAAAATAGGTGAGTTGGTCCCAACCATTATTTCCAGATATATAATTTGAAAGGACCATTGCAGTGTATGGTTAGCATGTGGTCGGACCCTCTTCATGTTTATGGTTGCTGTGTTAGGTATACACACAATCATTGCTATCTTCCACAAATAATATAATTACTCACCACAAATGCTCTGATCTTCATAATTGGATCTTAAGTCTGGATTAAAAGCTAGCTAGTCTTTATACATACATATATAATTCATGATGCCTCACCAACCTATTCTCTGGCAGTATGACACATGTGACACTTAAAGAAGTCTTAATTTATTTTTACTAATTAATCTAATTATGTCCTCATGGGAACCATCTAATTATGTCTCCAATATAATCCACCTTTTTATCTGTATGGTATGCTTCATCTTTAATAAAGTTTCCTTATTTATTTTTTTAATAATAAGAAAAGGTAAAGAAGTACTTTCCACCATTCCACCAACTTCAGAAACTTCTTAAATATTTTGTTAGTCTAGAACCCATTTTTTGCACCGTCCAAATTCTTAGGACATAAACAATCCTAATTGAAATCATATTAATTAGTCTCATAATAATAGAGGTATGGGATATTGTATGTAACTATTGATATATAATACAAATAGAAGAATTAATTTTCGTTTAAAAGAAGTAGGGGAAGGTTAATTTTTGTTTTGAATTTGATCTTTATAAATAAAATAACAATCTTTTACCTAATAACTCAACTTCAAATTAGTTGTTGGAATCAAACAATAAATATTGAAAGAACATCTTAACAAGATCCACTAAGAATTCAAATGTGGTAATTTACATTCATGGGAGAAAACGAAAGTCAAACCAATGAATACTAGATGTGAAAGGTTTAGGTAAAGAGCACTCGTATTATTTAAGTAATCCCACCATCCCCATGCTACTAGAATGGACGAAGGCCCTTTACAACCACACATTGCATAATTGTTAGATTAATCAAATCACCTACTTTTCTTTCACATATATTTGTCTACAAAAAGCAAAATTTCTTCACTCCAACCAGACCCTATATCCCGACACAACAATATAGTAGAAAAAGTAAATCACAAAGACTTAGCCTCAGTCGTCAGGGTGACTCAGAAATTATTAAGTGCAATTAAAAGATCAGCATCTGAAATTTTCACACCGCAACTGTCAGGGCTTATCTTTCACACATACTTAATTAGTGTATGTATATAAGTAAGCTTCCCTGTCCTTGCTCCTATCATCTCTTCAACAAGCCATCTCTCTTAGCTTTCTCTCTCTCTTGATCTCCAACAGACACGAAACATGGCAATCTTTGGTGTGGGAAATGTAGTTTTGATTCTTAGTATATTGTGCAACGTTGTACCAAGTTTGGGTACAAAGTACACTGTCGGAGACACCTCAGGGTGGGCACTTAGCGGTGATTATGGAAGTTGGGCTAGTGGCAAGACTTTCAAAGTCGGTGATTCTCTTGGTAAGCTCTCATTCTTACATTAGATAATATAGATATAGTATTCTTTAGCATGAATTAAAAATATGAAAATGTAATTTGCAGTGTTCAATTATCCAAGTGGACACACGGTGGATGAAGTGAGTGGGAGCGACTACAAGTCATGCAGTGGGGCGAATTCCATCAGCACAGACAGCAGCGGCGCCACCACCATCCCTCTAAAGACCGCCGGGAAGCACTACTTCATCTGCTCCGTCCCCGGCCATTGCAGCGGCGGCATGAAGTTGGAGGTCAACGTGGAAGCAGCGGGATCATCTGGCGGCGATTCCACACCGCCAGCCTCCGGCGGCGGTTCTCCGTCGACGAAGACTGCTCCCAAGCAAGATGTTCCGGCTCCGTCGTCGTCTTCCTTAGCGGCGGCTTCTTCGTTTCTGAGTTGGGTGGGTGTAATGATGATTGTGTTCTTGGCTTTTTGATCGTCAGGATAGAGGCAGTGCTGTGTGTTTGTAATGATTATATGTTTTCTTTTCTATTCAGTGATTTATCCATTTTCATATCTCACCATTTCATCTCGATCTGATCTATAATTTGGATGAGTCTTTCCATCCCCTTGCATGTATGATGATCGAGTTTTTATTTTATCTATTTTAATTTGTGTGCATCTTTTTTAATTTCATGCTTATTATTTTTTGAATAAGAGAAAATTTTAAAATATGTATTTAATAAACCTCGCTGCATGTAAATCGCATTGGAGAGACAAATCGCATTAGAAGGAGCCCTGTGCTATAGGATCGATCAAGAATCAAACTCTTAATCTTCAAATATGAAAATCATATTATATTCACTTGGTCATCTCTTTCCGGACAAGTGGAGTAATTATTTGATAACAAATGGTAAAGTTTATTATGGAGTAATTTGGTATAGTTTTATTATATATAATTATACTAATTAAGTCAACCCATTATGACAAAACTTCACTCAAAAGGGCTCCAGAAAAGGACTCAATTTTGTTACATTTCCTCTTGTAGGTTTGCAAAAAGTACTGTTCCACTTTGCTACTCAGATAATGGATCCCACAGAATAGTCATTGTCAAATATATATAGAGCTGATAGAATATTTAAGGGATATATAAAAAAGACTCAAGGAGAGCCATTGCAGCTACTATCATGGGAAATTAACCTATTTTAATCTGACTGATCGATATTCACCTAAATACATTTTGCGTGAATCGAATATTTTTAAATGATAGCGAATTGTGGGTCACAAGTAAATTTTAAAAAAAATCAAACCCGTAATGGGTTGGGTGAGCCCTTAATGAAGGTCAGGTCTCTCTTGTATCTTGAGTCTTAACCTTATTCAGTATTCAATATCGTTAATTAGATGAAGATATGAATGTCAACATGATGGGTACTCATCACCCATTTAACAATAATTCCGATCCCAAACCCTATAACCAATTATATTGCCATATGAATACGACACAAATGATGCATCTCAAACCCAATTGCATTCTTACACACTTAATTGAACTTCATTTTATTTAACCCGGCCCACTACTATTCCTACATAACAAATGCTTACGCTTAGGTGGTGTTTGGTTCACGGAATCTTGGATTACCCTAGGTAATAGGATTACCTCCTGGAAGGTAATGTGAGATTTTGGGAATGTAAGATTACCTTGTGTGCTTGGTTTGGATGGTGTAATATAATATTACCTTGTTTGGTTAGGGTTATATTTTAGGTTATATGGATCAATTTACTATAATGCCCTCAATATATATATATATATATATATATATATATATATATATATATATATATATATATATATATATAATATATTATGTGTGTGTTTTTATTTATATCTATGAATGTATATCAAAACTTAAATATTAAAAAAAAAAATTAATTATATAAATATACACATATGTATATTTAATTATATAAACATATATTAATTTCATTATTATTATTATTATTATTATTATTATTATTATTATTATTATTATTATTATTATTACTATTATTATTATTATTATTATTATTATTATTATTATTATATAAGGATTAGTTTTTTTTTCTGAAAAAGGAGGGGTATACCCAAGGGCCGTTATGCAACCCTCACAATAAAAGTCTCGCCAAAGAGGCCAAGCTCATCTTCACGTAGAAATCTTTGGATGTCTCTTGGTGGGCTAACAAACCAATTGAAAACATCCCCTTGTGTGTAAGCCTGGTTGGCCAACATGTCCGCCACTTTATTTTGTTCCCTAGGAGCATAAGTGAAAGAAATCTCCCAATTGCGTGTTTTGGCATCTCGACAAAGCTGAACCAGGTTCTTTGCCGTTCCATCGTAGTCCTCTGCTCCATTAATCAAATTTATAGCTTTGGAGCAATCTGTCTCAAACATCACTTTCCTATAACCCAACTCCCATGCCTTTTGTATTCCAACATAAATTCCCCAAACTTCTGCTTCCAAAGCACTGCAGGTACCAATCTTCTTTGAAAAACCTCCTATATACTGTCCTTCGTTGTTCCTTAGAACTCCACCGCAAGCTGAATGTCCTTTCGTTCGAGCACATCCATCTGTATTAACTTTGATCCATCCTTCATTTGGGGGTCTCCAAGGTTGTTTGCGTCTGGTGTCTTCTCTTTGTCTTCCTCCTTGCTCCGCGTTCCTGCTTAACACATCCTCGACTTCCTTGAACTGTCGGTGTAGCCAGGCAATCTTTTCATTGATGTCCTTCTCCACTCCATTAAAAACTCTATCGTTTCTCCACTTCCAAATCCACCATGCCGTAATGGCAAATCTGGCACATCTTTGCCTTCTTCGTTGTCCTCCCTGGTTCCCTGTCACATTGGTTTTAAGCCAGGTGTTAAAATCTGAGTTTAGAGACATACCTTGATTATCTCCATTGTTGATTAGCTTCCACACTTCCTCTGCTGCTGGGCAACTTCTCATGGTATGTTCCACATCCTCCTTTTCTGCACCACAAATGGCACAACGTTCATCTGCTGTGAAGCCCCTCTTTCTTCTCTCAGAGTTACACATAATTCGTCCATGTTGGACTAGCCAGATGAAGGTACGAATTCGATTAGGAACTCGGAGCTTCCAGGTTGCCTCCCACTCTCCATTCTCTTGGTTTCCTGTAGTTTGGCGAGTTAGTTTGTAAGCTGATCTAGTCGAGAAAGATTTATCCTCATTAGGGCTCCATCCCATACTATCAACTCTTTGCTCATCATTAATAATAACTCTCGCAGCTAGTTCGGCTCTTTTGTCGGGGTGGAGACCTATGTCGATAGCGTCCCAGTCCCAACGACCTCTTCCATCCCATATTTCCGCCACCTTAATATTGCCAGCATCCCTTTGCATTGGACCGATCAAAAAACTCTGGAGAGATTCGTCACCGATCCAGCGATCCTCCCAGAAACTAGTATTTTTACCGTTCATTACCACTTTCATCATACCTCTCTCAAGAATAGGCACAGCTGCACAAATGCCCTTCCAGATATTGGAGTCATTCCTTTTCCTTTTCATTCTATCCATGCTCCTTTCTGCTTTCATGTATTTGCATGAAAGGATCTGGGACCAAGTATTAGTTCCATCTTTGAGAATTCGCCATCCAAGCTTAGCGAGTAAGGCAAGGTTCATGTTCCTCATTGATTTGATTCCAAGACCGCCTTCTTCTTTTGGCAAAGTAACCGTATCCCAGTTCACAAGGCTCGTTTTTCTCTTGGTGCCATCTCCTCCCCATAAGAAGTTTCTCGTGGTCTTGTCGATTGCATCACACACCCCCTTCGGCAGAAACATAGTTTGCATTGCATACGAGGGAATGGCATTAAGGACCGATTGGGTCAAAACTTGTCTTCCTGCAAGGCTTAAGAAACGGGTCTTCCACCCTTCTAACTTACTCTGAACTCGATCCAAGATACTTCTGTAGTGTTCTTTTGTGATCCTCCCATGGAGGGAGGGGACCCCTAGATATCTGCCTAAGTCATCAGTTGCCGGAATGCCCGCAATTGTGGCTATTTTGTGCACATCTTCCCTGCAAACATTTTTAGAAAAGAAAATGTTTGATTTAATTTTATTAACTTTTTGCCCAGAAGACTTACAGAATCTGTCGAGGCAATTCATGATCGTACAAATTTGGCTCTCATTTGCTTCCGCAAACAAAACCATGTCGTCTGCGAAGAAGAGGTGAGATATGCTCGGCCCATTCCTCGACACTTTGATTCCTTTCCAACTACCTTGAGTGACTGCCTCGGTTATAATATGACCTAAACGCTCAATGCAAAGAACGAAAAGGTAAGGAGAAATGGAGTCTCCTTGCCTAACTCCTCTTTCCGGTTTGAAACGTTCAAGTTTGTTCCCCTCCCATAGAATGGACATCTCTGCTGATTCCACACAATGCATGATGTTTCTAACCCAAACGTCATTGAGGCCAACTTCTTGAAGAGTGTTTCGAATAAAGCTCCAGTCCAGTCTGTCGTAAGCTTTTTCGAGATCAATCTTCAAAACCATATAGCCTGGCTGGTTCTTCTCGGTACGAATTGTATGAAGGATCTCTTGATAGGTAATAATATTATCCGTTATCTGTCTCTCGGATACAAAACTTCCTTGATTGGGGCTAACCACCTCTGGCATAATTAATTTAAGTCTTTGCGCCATGATTTTTGTGACCAATTTATATGCCACATTGCAGAGACTTATGGGCCTTAATTGATTCACCTTCTCCGGCCTTTGAACTTTTGGGATAAGAACGATATTGGTCTCATTGAGACCATTTGGGAGGCTGCCAATATTGAAAAAATCATTCACTAGTTGATATAAACTATCCCCTACAATGCTCCATGATTTTTGGTAGAACATTGCATGGAGTCCATCTGGACCCGAGGCCTTGAGCGGGGCCATCTCCATTAAGGCATCTCGCACTTCATCTTTGGTAACCTGTCTGTTCATGTGTAGCCATTGTTCCTCTTGAATAGGTGGGAACATACCCGTAAAATCATCATGGTTGGACTCCTCATTTTCTTTCCTGTACAGACCTTTAAAATAATTTTGAACCATGGCTTCTAACTTAGCCTTTTCGCTTACCCAATTGTCGTTATCATCCTTGAGACCATAAACTTTATTCCTGGTCCGACGGACCATGGTTGCAGCATGGTAGTATTTCGTATTTAAATCGCCAGAAAGGATCCAGTCTTCTTTAGATTTCTGAAACCATTTCAACTCTTCTTGATGTAGGACCTCCTCTAATTCTTTCCTAAGCTTTCTTTCAAGTTTAATGAGCCCATTACTTGATTGACTTCCCATGCACCGTTGAATACCATCTATTCGTGCCATGAGCTTTCTTTTCCTATTTTCGATGTTGCCAAACACTGATTTATTCCACTCCTTACAATTATTTTGAGTGGCTGTTATATTTTCAATAATACTCATGTTGCTCTTCCAGTGGCCTTCTATCATTTTTAAAAACATAGGATGCCTTATCCAAGCAGCTTGGAATTGAAAGGCCAGGTTCCCGCTAGTTCTTGTGGTTGATCCAAGCTCGATAAGAAGAGGAGAATGGTCTGAACAAACCCGAGTTAAGTGAGTCACCTTGGTCTCCGGATGATTCGTAGTCCACTCCAGGTTGCACAAAGCTCGATCAAGGCGAGCTCCAGTAAAAGTGGCTTTCTCCTTTCCTCTCGTCCAAGTGTACCTAGCACCAAAAAAACCCAAGTCAATTAATCCTTCTTTGAATATCCATTGACGCATACCTGCACATCTGTTGTTGCCAAAATTCTCCGTGTTGCTCACATCCTCCATGCAAGTAACAGCATTGTAGTCTCCCACCGAGAGCCAGCTTTCCCTCATGCTGAACCTGTCGTTGGAGAGCCCTTCCCAAAGTTTGTTCCTGTAACTTTGAGACGGACTACCATAGACGAAAGACACCAGCCCTATATTTCTGTTCTCCTCGCCAATTCTGGTAAGGATGAACTGGGGGTTAGTTGCAATAATCTCCACCTTTAGATTGTTGTTCCACAAAAGCCAAATTCCGCCACTGAACCCAACTGCTTCGACTCTGAGCCAGTTTACAAAGCCAAAGCTTTTGCAAGCCTTGTCAGCAGCGTTACCTGAGATCCTCGGCTCCAGTAAGCCCACCATATCAACTTTGAATTTATTGACAAAAGAGGAGAGAGCGCGTCTAAAGCCAGTGGACGCAGCTCCCTGGCAATTCCAGGACATAATCTTCATAGAAAATAGAAAAAAAAAAAACAGCCTAGACAACCCAAAAGCACAAAACGAAAACAAAGAGAGGGGCCCTAGAGGAGGGCAACCCCCACACCAGTCAGCGACTGGCCATCACCAACACAAACGCCAACCATTGGATCACCCGGCTCACCATCATGAGCCATTGGAGACGAGTTCGGGGGGTCGTGATGATGTTCACCTCCCTCGACTTGTGTGTGCACAATATCCATGGATTCCCCTTCTTCGGATATCATGATTCTCTCCACTCTACTGCCATTGTCGTATCCTCTCACCACAGTATGTCCTTCATTTTCCGCTGCCTGGTTCGAACGTCTATTAGTCTTTGCAGTAACTTGTGGCCCTTCGTTCTTTCTGCTCGCCATCGTACTTCCCATGTTGTTCTTCTTGCTGGGCTCTGATTTATCATTAGTGATTTGAGCTTCAGTAATTTGGACTTGTGGTCTTTTACCTTTCCCAGCTAGAAGTGCCCCTGTTGGGCCATCAGGCCTCACAAAACTAAATTCCTCTTCATGGGCTTCGGTCTCCTCTTCCTGGGCTACCTTTTCCATATTCTCTCCTAGATCATCAAGGGCCCCAAACCTTGAGTTATTCCAGATTTTAAAACCCTCTTCATTAAAAACCTTACCGTTATCTCCGCGGTTATCTCCATCTTTCCTGTTAGATGTCTCGCCTTTTTCCACGTTAGCTTTCCCTTTATATCGTCTCGGATCACCTCTGTTTTGGTAAACCCTTGATTTCCTCTGCGCAATCATCCACGTTCCATATTTTTCTTCTAACGGTCTCAAATTGCCCTGATTCTTCTCATTGTTTCCTCCGACTTTCCATACTGGCCCATCTCTTGTCTCGGTCATGTTTCCGACTGCCTTCTCCGCCACTACACCGCCTGCCTCCGGCATCATGATAGTTATTTTCGTCACTTCCTTGTCCAATTGATCGTCCGACACTTTGCATGCATCCTTCCGGTGACCCACCATTCCACATTTGAAACAGACCAGATGGAGACCTTCATACTCGATTGTCCTGCGCTTATTTTTCAACTTGAAACTGGCTATGAGGGGTTTTGTTATGTCTATTTCAACACACACTCTATAGCAAACAAACCACGGGACGCCATGCTTGTTGCATGATCGACCTTGACAGCCGATCCTATCATATCTCCCACCCTCATCAAGAAATCGTAGTCGTAGTATTCTATTGGTAGGCAAGGGAAGCGAATCCAAACGAGGAGTCTCTGAGTTTCATCACGCATGGGATCAAAGTCTGGTTCCCAGTCTTTGACGGCTAAGCAGTGATCAAGAACAGTCCATGGTCCTTCCAGCCTTGCATGTTCGTAATCGGCGACTGATGCAAACCTAACCAAATGGTACCCGTTTTGTATGGCAATGAGATCCATACCTGATTTTGGATTCCATATGGTTCTTAATCTTCGTAGTAAATAGTTGTATCCAACCGTCTTCCCTAGGACTTTGATTATCAATGTGTTTTCCCATCTACGCCTCATCCTTCTCTTTTCTTCTTTCGTCAGTTTCACAACTGGGCACATCGGATCATCATCTTCTTGCTCGCCAGCTTCGTCATCAGAGACATCATCAGTCCGCCCCACATTGTCATTCAGTCCAGTTAATGCTCGACGGAATGATATTGGTGTGTTCGCCGGACTAGGAACACTTTGGTTGTTCTTCTCTTTCATAACGTCCAAACCAATCGACGTCCCATTGGTTTGAGGTCCCATGTCCGCTTCCATCTCCATCGTCTCGTTATCCCGCTCAGTAACTCCTCTCTTCGTTTTCTTGGTACTTCGTTGGAGGAGATCGGATTCCTCCCTAGTAGCGCCGGGCGGAGTGTGGTTTCCCGGTGAGCCAGAGAGATTCATAGAGAGAGACGAATCAAAAATTAAAAAATATATAAGGATTAGTTAACAAGGGCAAAGTTGGAATAATTCAAGGTAATCTAAGATTACCTAAAAAAATGGGGGTAATCATATTACCTTGAAACATTACCGCCACATCAGCTTTCAGGTAATATAACATTACCTGGTAATCTCATAACTTGAACCAAACAATGTAATATAACATTACTAGACTCAGATGACCTAGGTAATCTAAGATGACCTGAACCAAACGCCTCCTTAGGGGTAACCCACTTAAGATGTGGCAAGAGATCCAGGCTGGTAATTAACCACCATATTTCAAGTTCGAATCCTTGCCCTCTTGATTTGAGCCCATCAACTATGAATAATCTAGGCTGGTTTACTCATGGCCTTGTGGTAAAAAAAAAATTTGCTGGCTAGGATCAAGGTGAGATTTACTCACACTCAAAAAGGTTGTAGGGTTTCCCGAGTCATTCAAAAAAAAAAAAAAAAAGAGCTTACGCTTATTAGTCAATGCAAGAATTATGATATTCACCGTGATTTACATCTTCCCACATGCTCTATCGGGTCGGAGTGTGGGGGCCCTTAGGGTTGAGGATTCAGCCTTTTGGGGTAAGAATTATGATATTCACCATATAAATATATAATAGTTTTTAGAGAGTCAATCTACAATACCAATTGATATAGGGGTCTTTAATTTTGTGACTCTAGCTAACTACCATCAGATATATTTTTATTAGGTTGTATATATCGTGTTCACACACACATATATAGAGACGAATCGATCTTCATATTTATTACGTACACAGTGATAAACAAGCTAGATAGGCGATACATAGAAGAGCTGCGCTCCTAGCTAGAAGCTAGCTACCCTACAATCTTCACCTTAATAAAGAAAAAAAAAAAAGAAAAAGTGCAGACATATATAGCTAGGTAGCATGCATGCATGCATACAGTCTACGTTATTATTCATACAAATACGACGTATATGAATTGAAGATCGATGTGATACGATGATCCATGGAAGAAATTAAGCGACCACAGAGACTTTCATCTTGAGATTGAGAAGACAGTCGGTGAAGAGAGAAGAGCAGAAATAGAAATCGCCGATTTGGTTCAGAGCGAAAGACGTGCTGCCGCTGCCGTCAATGAACAGTTTCGTGTCTGTAATGCAATTAAGGAGAGAAGCTTCATTTGGCAGTCGCACCACGTTGTGCACAAGTGGCAAATAGTTGAAACCTGCCCAAATTTTTCATAAACAATATTTTTTTTTAGTGATAAGAGAAACCCGCAAATATTATATTTTTAATGTTAGTTAAGCAAAGAAAACGTTCACTTTTTTTTTAGTAACAAGAGAAACCCGTAACCCCCAGAGGCACTTACGGAGAGTATCTCCGACTTTGAAGACCCTGGCGGAGGCCCATGCATTAAAATCAACGAGCAGGTTCCAACCTAGAAGGTCGCCGACGACGTGTTCGGTGGCCAAGCTTGGGGAGGCAAGCCCCAAAATGAGGAACAAGCACAAGAATTTGGTTGTAGAGGAGGAAGCCATTTCGATCTTCAATTCAATTCTAGGGTTTTTATTTTGTGATTAAAGGATATGAAGAATGTGGTGAGGGTGATGATGATACGAGGGGGTTTATATAGTTGAGGTTTGATGGGGATAGTACAAGGTACTAGGTTTTTTTAATTGTCGATCAGATCAGATCTGATCTATCTCCGCGTATTTATAAATAATAATATATCGGTTTCATTTTACAATGATTATGATTTAATTTACCAATTTGCTGACATTATTTTAATTAATTCCGCTGGCGACCATGTGCACAATTTGATGAATATATTTGTTTTGTGAGATTCAATTCACGTTTTTTTTTCTTTTTTTCTTTTTGTAAATAAGAATTGAGTAAGAGACTCCGAGTAGATTGAACATGATTTTTGTATTTGATATTTGTAAGTTTAATTGTTTACATGTTATTATACATGAACAGAATTTATTTAGTGTATGATGTAAATTTTGATTTTACAAAAGAATATTCATAATACTTGGAAACTTCGATTTGTACTAAGCTTATAAACATGCATTTCACTGAGGCATAAATAACAAGTAAATTACATAAACTTTTCACAAAAGACAAAAGAAATAATAAAATAAAATAAGTCTGCGGCGGCTTATACCCTAAACTAGAGGGCCGGCGGGCAGGCAGGGCACATGAATGGTCCACCGTGGAATTAAATCTTTATATATATATATATATATAGTCAATATTGTGGAATTCAATGAAATTATAATTTCCAGCTAATGAGAGTACGTACTAATCACGTGAGATCTGATACTAAACAAACACAACCTAGTACAGATCAATCGTGCCCTTCTCCGTAATAACCTGCATATATAATGCATGCATGCATGCATGCCTAATGCGTAACCCTAACCATTGCGAATGCCCTTAAGCTATATATGTCTCTCTTGTATGTATTTTGGCTTATCTTTGTATAAATGTAACTTTTTTAATCATACTTTACTTTAAATTTGTTCAGCATTTCGAGTCATGTATGTATAGATTATATGATTTTTGTGTATATATGTGGAGCTCTATATCTAATTTAAACTTGTTCAACATATTCTATAGTGTTGTTAGATGAGGATATGGATGACAACATGATAGGTATTCATTAATTTAAGAACTATTGAACTCGATGAATTAGACTATTATCTGAATTTGACTCGAGTGAATCCGATATCCAATTGTTACCTACCTTTTCCTATTATAATTTAATAAGACGAGATACTTAATTTTATCTGACTCACTACCATCCCATACAAGGAATGTTCATGCTAGGTAGCAAATCTAGGGCCACGATTATAGAGGCACAATGTAGCAAAGACATGTCAGCACCGATTGTATGTCAAGATTAAGCTCTTACTACTACATCAAAAGATATAGCTATTAGCAAGGTTGCAGTAGGCGCTAGGCGCTAGTCGAGCGGCCGGGCAGCGCCTAGCGCCTAGGCGGATTCTAGGCGGCGCTAGGCGGGCACCAAAAAAATTAAAAAAAATAGTGACAGACTTGTAGTTCGACAATTTTAATGAGGTTGTTTTCAACGTTCACTCAAATAACACATCTAAATAAATGAAATAATGATAATTTATAAGTCATAATGTCATAATAATATTAAAATCAATAATTAATGAAAGACGACATCGGTCAAAATCAGACAAAATCGATCAAAATCGGTCAAAACGGTCAAAATCGGACGAAATCGGTCGACTCGGCCGAGTTGACCGACTCGGCCGAGTTTGACCGCCCAGGCCGCCTAGGCGGCCGACCGAGTTTTGGCCGCCTATAGGCCAAAACTCCAAGGCAAGTGGCCGCCTAGCGCCTAGGCGGCTAGGCGGCCGAGTTTTACAACACTGGCTATTAGCTAGTATCAAATCCTGGCCTTGTTCTAATAATTGTTTAATTATTTGCTCAAGGAAGTGGCATTAGACTAGGATACCTACGTGTATTTCTGCTTGATTCCTTAGTTATTTGTTCTCCCTAACCTCATAGATAGGTTGTTATGTTGAAGCATATAGAAATTAATGCTCCCTAGTTTAAGTCATATTTCTTTATTTCGTGTTTTTCTCTTGTTTATATGTGTTTGTCTTACCTTTTATGATTTGCTTAGCTTCTTGTTGATTTCCTAGTGCTAGCGCCTATCTGTTACTTGTATTTGCATATTACATGCAATAATTCCCAATCCCAAGAGAACGACAAAACATCTGTGCTTCCCTTTGCTGCATCAAGCATCTTGTGCTGAGTAGACACTTCCTAAACATATATATATATACAACCTTGTAATAGAGTCGATAGTACTAAAAAAAAAGTATTTTATTTGATAATTCTTTATTTCTAAATAACAAAATCTATCTAATTTTCTACACATATGTAGTACTTAATATCATCTAATTTTAATTTCCTAAACACATATGTTCTAACATTATTTTAACTTCATAATATAAAACAATATGGTGACATTTTTATAATTATGACAGTATATTTAGAAATATTTTAGCGTGTATATTTAATCATTTTCAGTCTATCCGACGCGCACACATTTAATTCCATGTGATGTGCATGCACCTAATTAAGAAAGAATATAAGAATATTATATTCATCATAAAACTTGGAAACTTCGATTAGTACTAACCTTATAAATTACAGCTCTTTCTGACTTTCTCCGATCCGAGGATTAACTCATTAGTAAATTAAAATACATCAACCATCTCCGGCCACTTCGGTATATATTATTGAGTTAATAACCAAAATAGTTCATTGACTATGAAAATCATGGGGTCATCTCTTTCTGGACAAGTGGAGTAAAGTTTATTATGGAGTAATTTGGTATAGTTATATTATGGCCCTGTTTGGTAAAATGGCTGTTAGCTGTTAGCTGATTGTGTTAATTAGAGGGTATAAATAGTTGATAACCTTAGCTGATTGTAGAAAAGTGTTTGGTAAATTAGCTGTTAGCTGATAGCTGTTTGACATAATTTCTTTTCTCAAAAAGCTAATTGAAAAAGTTGCTTGGAGTAGCTTTTTGAATTTTAGCCTTTTGGAGTTGCAAAAAGCTAATTAACTAAACATTTATATTGATATTTTAACTAAATCAAACAATTAATAGTGGTCTAGCATTCAAAAAAAAAAAAAAAACAATTAATAGTGGTCAAATAGGTCAATTTTTTACCAAACGGGGCCTATATATAATTATACTAATTAAGTCAACCCATTATGACAAAACTTCACTCAAAAGGGCTCCAGAAAAGGACTCAATTTTGTTACATTTCCTCTTGTAAGTGTGCAAAAAGTACTGTTCCACTTTGATACTCAGATAATGGATCCAAAAGAATAGTCATTGTCAAATATATATATAGAGCTGATAGAATATTTAAGGGATATATAAAAAAGAATCAAGGAGAGCCATTGCAGCTACTATCATGGGAAATTAACCTATTTAATTGATTATATATATAACTATATGTAGTTATTTCTCTCACCAATGTAACTATTTATATGTAATGGTAAGAACGTCAATTTTAATCCGACTCATCAATATCACATAAATTCACTTTTTATGAATAGAATATTTTTAAATGATAGTCGATTGTGGATCATAAGTAAATTTTAAAAAATCAAACCCTGTAATGGATTGGGTGGGCCCTTACTGAATTGAAGGTCAGGTCTCTCTTGTATCTTGAGTCTTAACCTTATTCAGTATTCAATATCGTTAATTAGATGAAGATATGAATGTCAACATGATGGGTACTCATCACCCATTTAACAATAATTCCGATCCCAAACCCTATACCCAATTATATTTCCATAACGACACAAATAATGCCTCGCAAACCCAATTGCATGTTACATACTTAATCGACCTTCATTTTATCTAACCCGGCCCACTACTATTCCTACATAACAAATGCTTACGCTTAGGGGCAACCCAGTCAAGATGTGGCAAGAGATCCACGCTTGTAATTAACCATAATATACAAGTTCGAATCTTTGCTCCCATTTGAGTCAGTCAACTATGGGTAACTTAGACTGGTTTACTTCTAGTCTTGTGGTAAAAAGAAGTTGATGGCTAGTTACTGACACTCAAAAGGGTTGTAAGGTTTTCCGAGTCATCAAAAAAAATGCTTAGGCTTATTAGTCAATGCAAGAATTATGATATTCACCATATAAATATATAATAGTTTTTAGAGAGTCAATCTACAATACCAATTGATATAGGGGTCTTTAATTTTGTGACTCTAGCTAACTACCATCAGATATATTTTTATTAGGTTGTATATATCGTGTTCACACACACATATATAGAGACGAATCGATCTTCATATTTATTACGTACACAGTGATAAACAAGCTAGATAGGCGACACATAGAAGAGCTGCGCTCCTAGCTAGAAGCTAGCTACCCTACAATCTTCACCTTAATAAAGAAAAAAAAAAAAAGAAAAAGTGCAGACATATATAGCTAGGTAGCATGCATGCATGCATACAGTCTACGTTATTATTCATACAAATACGACGTATATGAATTGAAGATCGATGTGATACGATGATCCATGGAAGAAATTAAGCGACCACAGAGACTTTCATCTTGAGATTGAGAAGACAGTCGGTGAAGAGAGAAGAGCAGAAATAGAAATCGCCGATTTGGTTCAGAGCGAAAGACGTGCTGCCGCTGCCGTCAATGAACAGTTTCGTGTCTGTAATGCAATTAAGGAGAGAAGCTTCATTTGGCAGTCGCACCACGTTGTGCACAAGTGGCAAATAGTTGAAACCTGCCCAAATTTTTCATAAACAATATTTTTTTTTAGTGATAAGAGAAACCCGCAAATATTATTTGACTATAGACAGATAACATTAGGTATTAAATGCCCATGCATGCATGCATGGAGGTACTTACGGAGAGTGTCTCCGACTTTGAAGACCCTGGCGGAGGCCCATGCATTCAAATCAAGGTTGAGGGTCCAACCCAGAAGGTCGCCGACGACGTGTTCGGTGGCCAAGCTTGGGGAGGCAAGCCCCAAAATGAGGAACAAGCACAAGAATTTGGTTGTAGAGGAGGAAGCCATTTCTTCAATTCTAGGGTTTTTGTGATTGAAGGATATGAAGAAATAGTTGAGAATGTGGTGAGGGTGATGATGATACGAGGGGGTTTATATAGTTGCGGTTTGATGGGGATAGTACAAGGTACTAGGTTTTTTAATTGTCGATCAGATCTCGCGTATTTAGAAATACAATCGATTTCATTTTACGATGATTATGATTTAAATTTACCAATTTGCTCACATTTTTATTTTAATTAAACTTTTCACAAAAGACAATAATAAAAAAAGTCTGCGGCGACTTATTTCCTAATTCCTACTAGAAAGCCGGCGGGCAGGCAGGGCACATGAATGGTCCACCGTGGAATTAAATCGTTATAGTCATTATTGTGGAATTCAACGAAATTATAATTTCCAGTTAATGACAGTAGGTATAGTACTAATCACGTGAGATCTAATACTAAACAAACACAACCTAGTACAGATCAATCGTGCCCTTCTCCGTAATGCATGCATGCATGCCTAATGCGTAACCCTAACCATTGCGATTTGCGAATGCCCTTAAGTAAAGCTATATATGTCTCTCTTGTATTTTGGCTTATCTTTATTTTGTGTAAACGTAACTTTTTTAATCATGCTTTACTTTAAATTTGTTCAACATTTCGAGTCAGATTATGGCCCTGTATGGTAAAAAATTGGCCTATATGTCAATTTTTGTTTATTTGACCACTATTAATTGTTTGATTTAGTTAAAATATCAATATAAGTGTTTGTTTAATTAGGTTTTTGTAATTTTAAAATGCTAAAATTCAAAAAGCTACTCCAAGCAACTTTTTCAATTAGCTTTTTTAGAAAAGAAATTATACCGAACAGCTATCAGCTAACAGCTAATTTACCAAACACTTTTCTACAACAGCTAATGTTATCAATTAGTTATACCCTCTAATTAACACAATCAGCTAACAGTTATAAGCTAACAGTCATTTACCAAACAAGGCATATATGATTTTTGTGTATATATGTGGAGCTCTATATCTAATTTAAACTTGTTCAACATATCCAATAGTGTTGTTAGATGAGGATATGGATGGCAACATGATAGGTATTCATTAATTTAAGAACTATCGAACTCGATGAATTAGACTATTATTTGAATTTGACTCGAATGAATTCGATACCCAATTGTTACATTTTTCTATTATAATTTAATAATACGAGATACTTAATTATATCCGACTCACTACCATCCCATACAAGGAATGCACATGCTAGGTAGCAACTCTAGGGCCACGATTATAGAGCTGAGGCACAATGTAGCAAAGACATGTCAGCACGGATTGTACGTCATAATTAAGCTCTTACTACTACATCAAAAGATATAACTAGTATCAAATCCTTGTTCTAATTCTTGTTTAATTATTTGCTCATGGAAGTGGCTTTAGACTAGAATACCTACGGGTATTCCTGCTTGATTCCTTGATTATTTGTTCTCCCTAACCTCATAGATAGGTTGTTACGTTTGAAGCATATAGAAATTAATGCTCCTAGTGTAAAGACATATTTCTTTATTTCGTGTTTATCTCTTGTTTATATGTGTTTGTCCTACCTTTTATGAGTTGCTTAGCTTCTTGTTCATGATTTCCTAGTGCTACGTGCTAGTGCCTATCTTGCTAGTTACTTGTATTTGCATATTAAGTGTCATAACTCTCAATCCCGAGCGAACGACAAAACATATGTGTTTCCCTTTGTTGCATCAAACATTTTGTGCTCAGTTGGCACCTCTTGAACATATATATACTATCTTGTAATAGAGTCAATAGAACTAAAAAAAATATTTTATTTGATAACCCTTTATTTCTAATTAACAAAATCTATATAATTTTCTATCTACAGATATGTATTACTTATTATCTATCTAATTTAATTTCCTAAACACATATGTTCTAACATTATTTTAAGTTTATAATATAGAACAATATGGTGACATTTTTGTAATTATGATTGTACATTTAAAAATACTTTAGCGTGTAAATTTAATCATTTTCGTATATCGCATGCGCACACATTTAATTCCATGTGATGTGCATGCACCTAATTAAGAAAGAATATAAGAATATTATATTCATCGTAAAACTTGGAAACTTCGATTAGTACTAACTTAGCTTATAAACAGCTCTTTCTGACTTTCTCCGATCCGAGGATTAACTCATAAGTAAATTAAAATACATCAACCATCTCCGGCCACTTGATGATATATTATTTGCTAAACTACAAAGCCGCCGGGCACATGATATATATATATATATATATATATATATATGAATGTTAGATGGAGTGTGATTCTTGTTTTGAATTTAGATCTTCGACAAATCTTTTTTTTTAGTGAACAAAGGAGGAATCGAGATATGAAAGAATCTCTATTCCCCATCCCATTTTTCTATCCCATAAAAGAGGCGGCCTCGATTAGTAATAGTAATTCATTTGTTTTTTTTTTTTTTGTTTTGTTTTTTGTGGGTCTCTTGGATTCTAACCAACTAACCTAAGGAGGTTGGTCCTAATTCAATTCGCTCAATAGGATGTCTTTGTCCAAATCTCATTAACAAACAAACAAGTAACCGATTTGTTTTCTTTGAATATTTTTTTGAAGTATTTCGGGTTTGGCTCTAATGAAAAATGAGAAATCTATATAGCGCTGTGGTGATTTATCAATTTTATTTACTTTAGAGCAAGATTAGATTGTCGAAAGGGTAATGACTCCGGAGTTAAACAATATGAAATGAAACAATTTCAATTTCTGAAATTCAATATTTTTCAAATAAATATTGAAATTTGAATATAGATTATTCATATTATGTTTCCGAAGGGATCTTGCTAAGACTTCTTTAGAAAAATCTTTACCCCAGCTATCTAATCTATAATACTAATTTATCTAGAATCTAGTATCTTTATATATAGTATATAGAAATATAAATAGAGAAAACTTATAGATCATGATGTCTACACATCAACCGAACCAATAATAGAACATATGACTATTCATGATTCCATAATTGAATCAAGTCCATACCGGTTCCAAATTAAAATTATAGGAATGTTATGGTAAAACTTCGTTTGAAACGATGTGGTAGTATATATATATATATATATATATATATATATATATATATATATATATATATATATATATATATATATATATATATATATATAGGGACGGAGCCAGAAATTCGGTTGAGGGGGGTGAAAAAGTACAGACGGATTCATAAAATTTTTCCAGTAAAGGCGAAACATTAAAACAAAAGAGATAGTTTAAAAATAAATAAATAAATTATCTAAGAAATATAGTTGTAAATATTGTTGGATATGGACGAAAAATAAAACACATTAAAACTTTATAAAAATATTCATAACAAAATATGAAACATAATTAATTTGAATAGAAAACACATTATAAATTATACATCTCATTATTTACCTAAGAAATATAGTTGTAAATATTGTTGGATATGGACAAAAAATAAAACCCATCGAAACTTTATAAAAATATTGATAATAAAATATGAAACATAATTAACTTGATAAAATAATTTGAATAGAAAACACATTATAAATCTCATTATTAATATAAAAGAATGTTATATATATATATATATATATATATATATATATATATATATATATATATATATATGTATATATATATATATATATGTGTGTGTGTGTGTGTGTGTGTGTGTGTGTTAAATACACAAAAAGCTATTAAATACTAATTATTGATACCAAGATTTGATCCCCTGACCTTTAATATTTTCACACACTTGCCCTACCAACTACTCTAATTCATTTCTTATTAATGTTTAGCAGTTTTTTTATACTAATACTAAAATTTGTACTATATATACATATATACATAGGTGGACGTTACACGTACACTCCTACTTTTAACACTCACAAATTTGATAGGTAAGTGATGCTAATCCTAAGTGAAGGTTTAAGCAATTCGTTCCAACAGAACATTTGGGATGGTGACTCAATGGCTTAGTAGACATGATCAAATGTCAATGCGTATAAGGAATCTAGCCACTTTGAATATAATCCCCACAATATTGCTATCGAAATTCGAGCCTTGACCTATTTTCTCAAATACTTCATACTTAACAAATAAATAGAGTGGACTGGTGGGTTGGGACGAGCGTGCTACATCAAATTGGATATGATCTAATTTTACTTTTGGTATGTCGAATTAATTGTTTTCATTCATTTTTATTGAAAGACATTAATTATGTAATCAATAAATTAGTATTTATTTATGACCCCCTCAAAAAAAAAAAAATCACTTTGTTAATTCAAATATAGTTGTATAATAAAATGTTTCCATGCTATAAAATTCACAAATAAATCAATTTTAAATATCCATCTCTAAAGGTCAACTCCATATTCAAAACTATTTAATTAAATTGCAATTCTTTATTATTTCTCAAAAATAATGACTCATTATTGATAGTCAAAATTCAAAATTTACCCAACTAGTGGGGCATTCGTTACAATATTACCCTTGTGTGGATCAAGACATAGTGTAACACGATTACAACAAGTATCCACATTGGGAGGGCAACCATAATAATGTTTTTCGAGCGTTACATAAGTGTTGGTCTTCCAAATTGTCACTTCGGCTAGGGTTTCAGGCGCTCCAACCAAATCCGGCCACTCCAATTTCTCCCCATCGGGAAATCTACTCCGGCAAGCATTTCCGACACAGTTACACTTGTCGCAAGGAGGGTATGGTTTGTGCTCCAACTGACTTGTACGTTGTGCCATGCAGGCAAGAAATAAGAATACAAAAAAGGTTGTTCTCAACATTTTCAAATTTTGTTGACAGGTGAAAATGTTGAATATATGATGCATTTGCCCTCCACTTTGGGTTTTATACTTAGTTCTTGGTGCCTATTTAATTATTAAAAAAATAAAAAAAATAATTTTAAAAAATTAAAAAAAATTAAAAAAAAAAAAAAGAGAGAGAGAGAGAAAATCAGCCACCGGACAGCCACCTGTAAAAAAAATTGTTGACAGGTGGCTGATTTTCTCTCTCTCTTTTTTTTTTTTAATTTTTAATTTTTATTTTATTTTATTTATTTTTTTAATAATTAAATAGGCAACCTGTAAAAAAAGATCAATTGAACAAATTTAACTGGTAGATAGACCTATTTGACACTTAATTTAGTTCGTGGTGGAAATTGAGCACTTGGCAGTAATAGATGAGCCTATTTGACACTTGTGCCTAAAATATTAGTTGTGCTTTCTATTTTTACAGTATTAGAAATTTAAAAATAATAATAATAAACAGTATTGACAATAATGTGTTATTTTCAAGTAACGAGAGAAATTCAAATTAAAGTCACTGTTTGAGAGTATGTTCTAATTAAGTAAATCTCACTCTCGTGGTAAATATGTGTTAGTAGGTGGTGGAATAGATAAGTGTGTGATACTAAAGTAATTAGGTAGGCGGTATAATCATAACTGTAAATATGTGAGGTTACACGTACACTCCTGTTTTTAACACTCACAAATTTGGTAGGTAGGTGATGGTAATTATATTCTAAGTGAAGATTTAAAGTAGTTATTTAAGCAAATACGTTTGTAGGTGGACATGGGTGTAGTCGTCGCAGTCTTTGATCCACGTGAGAGTCTCTCAGAGAGCAAGAATTTCCACCATCGCTGGGTGTTGAACATAATTTGTAATATATGTGTTGAGTTAATTCCATTTTTGGTCCTAGATTTATAGATAATAGTCCGTTTTTAGTTCTTTTTTACTAGAATATTCACTTTTGGTCTTAGTATTATTGTGGCATGATCATTTTTAGTTCTTTATCAACAAAATAGTTTAAATGTCGTTAAATACAAGGACATTTTGGCCTTCAATTATGAATGTTTTCGGAAAAAAAAAAAAAACATAAAAAATATAGTGATTCAACATACTTTATATAAAAAAGATTGATATGTCTTTGTATTTAATGATTTTTCAACGATTTTGAAGATGGAGGACTAACAATGGTCATACCACAATAATACTATGACCAAATGATGATGTTCTAATAAAAAAGAACTAAAAGTGGATTGTCACCTATAAATCTAGGACAAAAAATGAATTAACTCTATATATGTTCATTAAAATTATATAAATATCGGTCTATATCTCTAAATTAAATGATTGTATATACCGCCATTAATAGATTAAATTGTGGGCAAATTGGATATGATCTTCTCCCAAAAAGTTGAATCTCTAATCCCAAGGGTCCCGACACCCCGTCTTAACAGAGTATTTAGGACGGTGACTCAATAACTTAGTAGACAGGGCCAAATGTTGTTGCGCGTAATAGAATGGTGACTCAATAACTTAGTAGACAGGGCCAAATGTTGTTGCGCGTAATAGATTTATCATAATCCCCACACTATTAGTGTCGAGGTTCGAACAAATAGAGCAGGTCCACCTGATTCGCTTCGAGAGGCACATGAGCTAGCCCAAAGGGAATCGAATTCGAGTTATCCCGAAATTCTCCCCCACAAAAAGAGTTCATTTACCACTTGAGCTACCTGGTTGATTTGTTTTCATTAATTTCTATTGAAACACATTTAATTCTTTAATCAATAAATTACTCCGTAATATTTATTTATGACCCCCAAAAAAATCATTTTGTTAATTCAAATACAGTTGTATAATAAAATGTTTCCATGCTATAAAATTCATAAATAAATCAATTTTAAATACCCATCTCTAAAGATCAACTCCATATTCAAAACTAAAATTTGCAATTGCAATTGCAAATTTTTATTATTTCTCAATAATAATAACTCATTGATAGTCAAAATTCAAAATTCAGCCAACTACTGGGACTTGCGAAACAACATTACCCTTGTGTGGATCAAGGCAAAGTATAACACGATTACAACAATTATCCACACGAGAGCAATCCACAATTTGGCTTTTGACCGTTACATAAGGGTTGGTCTTCGTAATTGTCACTTCGGCTATGCTTTCAGGCACTCCAACCAAATCCGGCCACTCCAGTTGCTCCCCGTCGGGAAATCTACTCCGGCAAGCATTTCCGACACAGTTACACTTGTCGCAAGGAGGGTATGGTTTGTGCTCCAACTGACTTGTACGTTGGGCCATGCAGGCAAGAAATAAGAATACAAAAAAGGTTGTTCTCAACATTTTCAAATTTTGTTGAAAGGTGAAAATGTTGTTTTTTTTTATGAATAGCAAATGTTGAATGATGTCTTTTCCCTTCGGTTTAGCTAGGATTTTATACTAATTTTTGGTACCCAGTGTTATAAATAAAATCTTAAACGTATATACGATACATCTATAAATTTCATTATTCATCTATGAATTGTTCTAATTTAGAATTTTTTGATACCCACTATTATAAATAAAATCTTAAACATATATATGGTAAATTTAAAGAGATGTAATTATTTGGGGACTAGAAATCCCCACATTAAGGAAACAAATCCCCTCATTAAGGAAAGAAATCCCCTCATTTGGTGACAAGGAACCCCCTCTTCAAGGAAAGAAATCCCCTCCTCACCCCATATATTTTTCATCAAGGAAAGAAACCCCCTCATTTAATCGAAAATTTTAAAAATATTTAACCATTAACTGAACCAAAAACGATTAATCAAACTTTGTCTGTTCAATCAATTAGCCGAAAATTTACCAAAATTTGCACATTCCTACATTTGGGGATAAGAAATCCCCAATTATGAGAAACGTTTTAAACAATTAATCAACATTTTAAATCATTTAATATATATATATATATATATATATATATATATATATATATATATATATATATATATATATATATAATCGCACTCAGGTGCGAATGCTTCGCCCAGGCGCGAAATAGGAATGAATTCTGTTTGTCCACGTGTTCAGATCTAATGGATGAGAAACACTGATTTTTTTAAAAAACGCAGTGGCATTTTCGTAAATAATTGAACATCGAAGTGCAAGTAAAATGTATTACAAGTGCATGTAAAATGTATTATAGGTGCAAGTAAAAATTTACACTGAGCATCAATACTTAGTTGCACTTATAGTTCTAAGTAGTTGCACCAATAGTTCTAAGTAGTTGCACACATAGTTATAAGTAGTTGCACCTAGGTGTATGAATGTTTGCGAGTGGTTTTCAGGGGTATTACTACCCGCTGAACTCAGATCAATGAATGTTAACAAGGCAAAATTACATGCACTTATAGGTGAAAGTAGGTGCACCTATAGTTATAAGTAGTTGCACCTGTAGTTATAAATAGTTGCACCTATAGTTATAAGCACACCCAAGTGCATGAGTGTTTGCGGAAAGTGAATGCTAACAAGGTAAAATTACATGCACTTATAGGTGAAAGTAGGTGGACTTGTAAGTGATTTTACTTGCACTTCGATGTTCAATTATTTACGAAAATGCCACCGCATTTTTTTTAAGTTATTAGATTTGGACACGTGTCGCGCGCTGATTCGTTCGCATTTCCCTCCTGAGCACTTATTCGCACCTGAGTGCATCCCTATATATATATATATATATATATATATATATATATATCCCCTTCTTTTATTAATTTTCTCCATTTTCCTTCGGATTCCGTCACCAGAACAAATTAATTTCATTTTAAAAAAAACAATAATTACTGCTAAATCTAAATTAGTAGTTTTTTTTGTATGTCGAATACATTGTTTTCATCAATTTTTATTGAAATACATTTATTCTTTTACTCAATAAATCAGTATATCTTTATGACAAAAACTTATTTTGTTAATTCTGTAATTCAAATATAGATGTATAATAAAAATAGAGTTAATACCCAAAATCGTCCTCGACTATAGTGGTTTTTCTCAATTTCGTCCTAAACGGCTTTGGTGACCTAATATCGTCCCAGACTTTTGTGTTTCGCTCAATTTAGTACTCCTTTTGTTATTCCGTCAAATTGGTGTTAAATTAAGCGACAATTCAGTAATGTCAATATTGATTTCTCTTTACTTTCAACTTGTGAAGTGCGAAATTCCTCTTTCTTGTACGAATTACACCCAGATTTACTCCCGGACCTGCAAATCAAATTTTATATTCGCAGTTTTAGGAGTAATTCTGGGAGTAATTCGTAAAAAAAAAAAAGATTTCGCAGTTCACATGTCTATGAGTAAAGAGATGCCAATATTAAAATTACTGAATTGTCTATTTATTTAACACCAAATGGACAGAATAACAAATGAGGGACTAAATTGAGCAAAAACACAAAATTCTGGTACTAAATTGAGCGAAACACAAAAATCTGAGACGATATTAGGTCATCAAAGTCGTTTAGGACAAAATTGAGAAAAACCACTATAGTCGAGGACGATTTTGGGTATTAACTCAATAAAAATATTTCCACGCTATAAAATTCATTACCTTATTTAAAAAATATAACACTATTTAAACTTATTACCACCTCTATTCCCCTCCAAAATAGGAATGCTTAATGGCCTTCATACATTCCATGCATTCGGATCTTGAAAATTATACCGGGAAAATTGTCAAATAAGGCCCTAAACTTTCAAAAGGTGTAATTAAATATATTAACATGTTATTTTGGTGCATTGAAACTCAAAAACTGGTTAGTGACCTGATCCTAAATTGTGTACTTTTTAGTGTTAGAATTGTGAACTTCTAGAATATAAATTGTGTTTCTAAGTTTTGAAAATTTGTGAATACAATACAGGATCATCACAAATTGTGAATTTTTAAAAGTTAAATTGTGAACATTTAGTATGTAAATTGTGTATCTTTGAATCCAGATCCACCTTGCAAGGTGGACTCGTGTCCACATAATAATTTGCCTAAGCTACATTTGTGGCCCAACCAAAATGATGCTTTAGCCCAATAACATGTCGAGCCCAATATAGAATATCATACTGGAATAGAGTAGGGACGTTAGCCCAATATAGAATAACATGCTTTAGTACACCGTTATCTTTTTTTTTTTTTTTAATTAATTACATGACTTTTCTTCTTTATTTTCACATTTTGCGGTTTCACTTTAATTTGAGGTGAACAAAGATTTCGGACATTCATAAATTATGAATTCATGCCTGCACATTCACTTTGGAACCATGCCTACACATTCCCGTCCGAAATCACGGACATTCATAAATTATGAATCCATGCCTGCACATTCACTTTGGAACCATGCCTACACATTCACTTTGGAACCATGAGATTATGAACTTTCTGTTATAAGATTATGAATTTTCTGTTATGAGATTATGAATTTTCAGTTATGAGATTATGAATTTTCTATTATGCGATTATGAATTTTCTGTTATGAGATTATGAATTTTCATTACATTCATAATTTCGGACATTCATAAATTATGAATTTATGCCTGCACATTCACTTTGGAACCATGCCTACATATTCCCGTCCGAAATCACGGACATTCATAAATTATGAATCCATGCCTGCACATTCACTTTGGAACCATGCCTACACATTCACTTTGGAACCATGAGATTATGAATTTTCTGTTATGAGATTATGAATTTTCAGTTGTGAGATTATGAATTTTCTGTTATGAGATTATGAATTTTCATAAAATTCATAATCTCATAACAGAAAATTCATAATTTGATCAAACGCGCGCCGTTAACTCCACATCCGCGATTTTTTTTTTTTTTTGTCTAAAAACGACGTCGTTTTGCCTTGTGTTCACCATTCTCGGTGAACACGATTCCATGGCATAATTTGCGAATAGAGTACCATCAATTTTTTTTAGCTATAATTTTAATTAAATCCAAATTAATGCACTATAAAATTTTCTTAATGAGAGTTAGAACTTGTCGGACTTAAATTATGGGTCATTGATGCCATACATAATACATTACTACTATGATTATTGTACACAATAAAATTAAACGCAATTTGTAATTAAATAACCGATTCGCCTAATAGAAACAAAATATTAAACATCAATTTTATAAAGAAAGTTTGCAATTCAACATGCCAAACTCCTCTAAAGATCAACTCGAGAAGGGCAACCTAAATTCAGAAATTATTTTCTAGAATTATATATATATATTTTCAAAATGACCCATTTAAAAGATAAAAATAAATAAATAAAATTAACACTATTAGTCTATTATATTATCCCACGTTTGTAAATTATAATTATATTATCAAATTAAAGCTCATCACCACACACCTGTAAGCAAAATTTTCTAGTGCCACATCGGTGTAGAATTTCATTGTGATTTGTGTTAGGTAACATGACTTTAATTTGTAAAATGGCCATGGTCGGTCCATATTTTTTTTTTCCAAACAATAATAATAAGTACATCCACTTATGATAATTAACCATACATATACCCAGTCAGTGGCCACTAAATTCATGAGTCGTGACTCCACTCCAACCGCTAGTAGGTAGCATCATTGGCCAAAGTGGATAGATTAGTCTTTGTGCGAACCGGCACTTGGCACTGCTATTGAGCTATTGAGTCATTGTGATTTACATAATTCTAACTGTTCTATCAGGTCGGGGTATGGGGACAATTGAACTTGGAGATTCAACCTTTTGAGAAAAGAAGAAACATCATTGGCGGCTGTTATTACCTCCGTTATATTTACAAAAAGACTAATACATGAATTAGATTAATAATCATACTTTAATCGCTTATAGTTTAATATTTATAATTTTACAGTCTTTTTTTTTTAGCATTCACATGTTAAAGAATTGATGTGGTGTAGTCTTATATCGTAAAGTGTCTTGCACGTTAAAAATGTAGAGAAAGATAATTATGTAATGTTATACGGGTCAAGTCAATTAACCTACTAATTGGTTGAATTTAATGTTATAGCCTTTTGTAGTCCACCGAAAACCAATTTTAAAAATTCAAACAATCAAAAAAAAAAAAATTACTTGGAAAACCGACCACCCTAGTAAATGTTGTCAGAAATTTTAATTATTAATTGTTAATATATTTTGTATAAAATACCTAACGTATTTGATGATGAAAGTAGATTAACATCCAGCTTACCAATTACCTAATATGGCAGTTTTTTAAGTACAAATTATTAATTGTTAATATATTTTGTATAAAATATCTAACGACGTATTTGATGATGAAATTTATAACGTTTAAAGAAACCACAAAACAAATAAATTAAAGTTTATAAGATAGGGACATTTCATTGTTGGGTGACAAGCCTAGGTTTGTCCATGAGTTAGGGTTTGTGGTTGTGAACCACATAAAATGTGGAATATAATTCCATTAAATCATAAGATAATTTACAATGTTGTAATCTTGATGGAGAAAGCTGGAACGTTGATGTCTCAGTTGATTGTTTGCTTTGTAGTGGAAGACTGGTAGGTGACAGCATCTCTAAGACAGCAACTCCCACCACTACTTCAACCTGTGTCAATTAAGTTTTATGGAGCTAAAAAAAAAAAAAAAAAAAAGATTGATAATAATGTGTATGCTTTTATGCTAATTATTATTATTATATTTAAAAAAAAATGAGAGTGACACTTTAATAAATAGAGCGATAGTTTTACTTTCATAATTTATAAAATATCAGTATCTTTTTTGCATTTGTAATATTTGACATTGGCTCTGTTTGGCAAACCTAGCTGAAAAGCTATAAGCTAGGAGCTGATAGCTGAAAAGGAGTTAAAGTTGAAAAGCTATAAGCTCGGAGCTGAAAATTGAAGAGTTGTTAAGCTAGCTGTTATGATTGAAAGTGTTTGGTAAAATTAGTTTTTTGATAAGCTGATAAATGTAAAAAGACTAAAAATGACATCTTTATAAAATTTAAATTAATTTGTTTACATATTAAAATTTAACATTTCGTCTTCCAAAAAAAGTAAACACTTTTTAAAATAAAACTATTAGCATGATCATGATCTAGCATCCCATAATGAAGTAGCAATATTGTTGCGAATCTCCTTCATCTCCATAGAGGTGTGACTTAAATTTTCTTTGATGGAGGTATTACTACTTGAATTTGAGATATTAGAAGTGTGACTTAAATTTTCGTTGACGGCTCTTGTTCAATTTGAGATTGAAGCCATATTGCTAATTTTAAAATAACATTAACATTAATAATAATAATAATAATAATAATAATAATAATAATAATAATAATAATAATAATAATAATAATAACAACAACAACAACAACAACAACAATATCAACAACAACAACAAAAATAATAATAATAATAATAATAATAATAATAATAATAATAATAATAATAATAAGCTAAAGTTTCAACATAATTGTTTAGCAGAAAACAAGACTAAGGAAGGGATTGACGTGAAAGTTGAGATAGGGGAAGAGAAAAGGTTTTAATTCATAAGGTTAAAACATGTCATTACTTTAAAATAATAAGGGTAAAGATGGAAAAAAAGTTAGGAAGCTAGGAGCTTATTTTGAAACGCTACATAAAGTAGCGTTCCAAAATAAGCTCTTATTTTAAGCTAGGAGCTTGTTTTGGGAACATTACCAAACAGAGCTTATAGCTTATTAGTAGCTTAAAATAAGCTATAAGCTCCTAGCTTAGCGTTGCCAAAGAGAGCCATTCTAGCTATGGTATTAGTCCAGGTCAATACCAATAATACTTAAGAAAAATAGCTAAATAACGTTGATGGCACCTTCTTCCAAAAAAAAAAAAAAAAAAACGTTGATGGTACCTAGAGATCTGCACTCAAACTCCCAAGTCTCAAAGCAATATATATATATATATATATATATATATATATATATATATATATATATATATACTCCAGCGGGCCCGGAACAATATAGGGGTGAAGTTTGAGTATAATGACTAAGGATCGAGTCTCACCAATAATAATGCGGAAACAACCTCTCAAAGTGAAGAGGTTCCTTGTGCATAGTAATGTTCTGTCGGGTCAAGATAAGTTGTCCAAAATTTCAGGCAAAAATCATGCTCTGTCAAGTCGGGATAGGGAGACTCTTGGGGTGGGGATTCAACATTTTGAGAATAATATATATAATCCTTAATTATTGTCCAAAATTCCAGGCAGAAATCATTGGCATACTGCCATTCTGATCCCAACTCAATTTTTTTTTTTTTGTTGTTGTGTAAATGTTTAATTTACTATTCTAAAATCTAAATGTATGTTGTACCATAAAAAAAATATAAAAGTTACACAAATAAAAAGATGTGTGTGTTATAAACAAAATTTGTAGAAAATATTTTGTAACTGTTAATTATAATACTTAAATATGAAATTAGTTGATGACTCCGCCGTTGGATTCAAGAGAGTGGTCTGCGAGGATAAACTGAGCGTTACATGACAAAAGACGGAGTGTCTCAATAACTACCGTTTGATATTTTTTTGATTAACATTTCCTGTTGTTTCAAAAAAATGAAATAAAATTAACAAAGTACAATATCTGAGTCTCATTCTCATTTGAATCTTGGTTCTTAAAATGCAAAAAATAAAACTAAAAGCATATTTTTATACTCTTCCTTCTCGAAAGGGGATAATAAGATACATTTTGGGATCTTGAAAATTTCCATCATACATACCCTATTTGATGATGTAATTAAAATATATTTATTTCATAAAATAGAATCTTTTGACCTCAGCTCCAAAGAAAATAGTAAATTAAAAAAATATATATTTTCTCTCTTTTTGATGAAGTAGCTAGATTTCTTTGTGATCTCCATTGCTATATAATATGATATTATCACGATTCTCCTTGGAGTCCTGGAGCATAATATAAATTAGAAAAAATGACATTTTTTATTTTTGAATTATAAAAAAATAACATTTTTGTCTCTTAATTATACATTATTTGTCATTTCTGAAATAAGTCACCGTTGACTACCCAAAAAGAATTGTATATAGTTGATGAAATTACAATTTACACTTCAGTCAAATTGGTAAATTTTATTTTAAAAAAATTAAACACAGGAAAATAATGTCAATAAGCCCAGAAACAACAATGATTAAAATAAATGAAAAGTAAATATTTAAATGGTATATAGGTAAACACAATCATTCTATTACTTTTTATTTTTTTATTTTCTTGACATTAACTTTGCTTGTTACTAGTTTGCAGTGTTGTCCACAGTTTATACCCAACTGCTATTTTTGGGAATATAAAAACAAAATGTCACCCTATTTTTCCAAAATTGATATGTGAAAGTGCATCAGTATATATACTATAAAGTGTAAAGATTTATACTACAAAGTACAAAAATCTTATATTACAAGCGTATTGACTTATATTAAAAAGTTTAAAAAATTTTCTCCTTTTTTTTAAGGCGCGTTGATTTGAACAAATCAACGGTTTCATTTTTTTTTATCTTGCTGACTATTTTCACCTGATCAAGACCCTATATATGTGTGTGCACGCGCGTGCCAATTAAAAGCTCTATGTTACACTTTTCTCCAAGTAATAGTCAAAGTTTGTTGACAGAGTAGTTTGAGAGAATTAATAAGCACTATACAACATGCTATATATGTGTATTAGTTTTAAAAATGTTGTTTTAGACATTTTTTTAACTAAAAATTAAAGTTTTCGAGGGCAATTCTAACCAAATCTGAATTAGTTATTAAATAAAATAAAAAAGTGGGTGGAGGGTGGATAAGGGGGGTTGGATGTATAAAAAATGAGATGGAAGGGTTTAATTGTAAGCAGTTGTTGAGTTGAGGGAGTAATATATAAATTCCAACTGCGCATATAAATGCCATCAAGAAACCACCCAGCAGCAAAAAAGCCACACCCCATGACTAAGATACACAGCTTAACACGAGAAAGGCAAGAAAGAATCTAAATCAACCCCGAATCTGATTTATACACAAACTTTCCATACAAATTTAGAGAAAGAAAAAGAGGGCAGTTCTTGTTTTGTGCATTGCTGTTGAAATTTCTGGTCTTTTTTCTTCCATAGTGTCAGGAAAGTCGAAGGCGGCGGTGGCGACGGCGACGATGATGCAGAAGAGGCGGAGGAGGACGACGGTGGCGGTGTTGCGCCAGGTGCTAACGTGCGCCATAGCGACAATAGCCCTTGTGGCGCTTCTCTCCGCTCACGTCCAAGTGATTTTCCCGTCCTCGGAGGTAACCAAGTTGCCTGACAAGCTCCCCACGGTAATTCTCTCTGGAAATGAGTTTTGATTGCTCGTTTTTTGAATCCCTACCTCGCTAGGGCTTCGAGTTTTTAGTGTCTTGAACGCATATTGAACCCAGAAACTTTGAGATTAGTATTGAAATTAGGATTCCCATTTCTTAGTGTTATTATAATTTGTCTATTTGGTTCATATTATGAACGTCTGTTTTATTAATAGGGACATTAGTGTTCTTTTGGGGTTTTCTTGAGGTCACGTGTAAATCTTTGATTGGAATTATTTGGAACCATGTATTTTACTTTGTCTTCTATTGGGGATTAGGCATTATGTATAAACATTTTAGTTGTCATTATCTGTGTGCATATATGTGTCAATGTATGTATGTATTGATTAAGATTTTGGTTGTGATTATAGCTATATGAATTTGGGTACCAAAGACGGAGCAGAAAGCGAAGCTGGACTCAAGAATTTTTCCCGCCCCATTTGTCAAAACTTCCCGGACCTGCTGGCAAGGTTTTCTTTTTGCTCTCGATATTTCGATTGAATGATTTATGTGAAATTTGCTGCTAGAATGATTATCATAGATTAGTTTCGTTTTTGGTGACTTTTTGTTGGTGTTCATGATACAATGTCTTTATATTTCTTTCATGTTTTCACTCATTTAGCCATTTAGGTTTGGCAGTTGGATGGTGCGAATCGGAGTTCTAATCTGGACAAGTTATGGAGACGACCACCGAATCGAAACTATGTTCCTTGTGTAGTGCCCAGCGAATCGTACACATGTAAAGAGCGTTCTTTTTTGTTAGATTATAAGTTGGAGCTTGAAATAAGTATATGCGGGTTTTTGATCTTTCGTTCTATGTTTGATCTCTAGCTCCTCCGGAGTCTCAAGGCTACCTTCTGGTTCATACAAATGGTGGGCTTAACCAGATGAGGGCTGGGATATGTGATATGGTTGCTGTTGCTCGTATTATAAATGCTACTCTTGTGATTCCAGAGCTCGATAAACGCTCATTTTGGCTCGATTCTAGGTCTCCTCTTTCCCTTTGTTGAGCATATAGCCATTAATGTGCAATCCAACTATCAGCTTAGGCTTTTAGTTGAGATGTAGCACATGCTTCAATTCCCTTAACTTATCATTTATTTTTTGGACTTCTGTTTGGTGTTTTTTCTCGTGTTTGAACTTCTGTATACCTTGCTTGCAGCAATTTCTCCGATGTTTTTGATGAAGATCATTTCATTAGTTCTTTGGCAAATGATATCAAGATCATAAGAAAGCTACCTATTGAACTGGAAAATGCGAGTAGAGCAGTTAAGCATTTCAGAAGTTGGTCCGGTATGGATTACTATGCGGAAGAAATAGCTGGCATGTGGAACGAATATAAGGTCATTCGAGCTGCAAAGTCTGATTCACGGTTAGCTAATAATAATCTTCCCCCAGACGTTCAAAAATTGCGGTGCCGAGCTTGTTATGAAGCCCTTCGTTTCGCACCCGAAATCGAGGCAATGGGAAAGGTTGGTTTTGTCATTCGTACTTTCAATTGCAGTGGTGCTGTTCTTGTCATTTTGTCCCATGTGCTACAGATTTTCATCTTATCGTTCTGTTATTCTTGCAGTTGTTGGTTGACCGGATGAGATCCTATGGTCCATATATTGCTTTACATTTACGATATGAAAAAGACATGCTTGCCTTTAGTGGATGCACCAACGATTTATCACCAGAAGAAGCGGAGGAATTAAAAGAAATCAGGTAGGACTAACCTCTAAGTTCATGCACTTATAGAGTAATTTTTTTAAAAAAAATACAGTAGATTTGATTTGTTTCTCGTTTTCAGGGAGAACACGACCTGGTGGAAAGTGAAAGACATTGATCCGTTAGAACAGAGAGCCAAAGGCTATTGCCCGTTAACTCCAAAGGAGGTTGGAATGTTCCTTTCATCTCTAGGGTTTCCGTCGAAAACTCCTATATACATCGCCGCTGGGGAGATATATGGGGGTGAATCCCGCATGTCTGATCTACGATCACGCTATCCCTTATTAATGAATAAGGTATATACTAGAATTTTGCAGTGTAGTGCTGTCTTTTATTCAGTTTGGTCGTGGAGAATGTGAGACATCAGGTTTGACGATTGATTCATACTGTTTTATCGTGCAGGAAAAGTTGGCATCTGCTGCAGAGCTTGAACCATTTGTGAACCATGCATCTCAGATGGCTGCGCTGGACTATATTGTGTCAGTTGAGAGCGACATATTTATCCCTTCATACTCGGGAAATATGGCAAGAGCAGTTGAGGGTCATCGTCGGTTCCTAGGACATAGGAAAACTATTTCTCCTGATAGGCAAGTTCCCTTATTTTGTATATCCAGATTAGGTTACACTATCCATTAGCGTGGCTTAAATCACCTTCCCGTACTCTTCAGGAAAGTACTCGTTCGCTTTTTTGACAAAGTTCAGATGGGGAAAATGAAAGAAGGCAGTAACCTGTCAAACCGCTTGATTGAAATCCATAAAAGAAGGTACATTAAGCCCGATTAGGTTTTTTTTTTTTTTTTTCTTTTGAATATT